>NC_135307.1:9103306-9415579 GCF_048772815.1 Callospermophilus lateralis
AACCTGTGATGACAAGATGAGGAGATGACTTCGGGCAACCAAAGGGGGGCCCTGTGAAAGAACAGCCCCATGCAGGCCAGAGGCTGTGGGTGAAGTCCAGCCCAGGCCTCCCATCCCAACTGTGCTTGCAGCTGCTCGCTGCCTGGTAGGAGTGCCCGGGAGAGCCCAGAGCAGCAGTCCACCAGGGCCTTCTCTGGAGAGGGTGCCTTGGGCTGGAGAGGTGGTGGCCAAGATCTGCAGCGACTCCTGGCAGGTCCTCCAGCCATCCCAGGAGCTCTCGTTCCTCACGAGCCCAGGCTTCTCATCTTTGAAACAGGGTCGCTGTCCCGCTTCTTGACCATCTGCAATCCCCATATGAGAATCCCTTTTTATGAACTTTTCTTTTTCCTTTTCTCTTACGGGTTCTTAAGAAGGAAAACTACCGAGTGCCACAGAAGGAAATCAACCAGCCCCTGACCCATCTCGGCTCCCTGGTGCCGCAGTGCCCCCACCTCACGGGGGACGAGCATTGCCGCACCCGCATTCGAGGTGTATGCCGAGGCCCAGAGGAAGCCAGCCATGCTCAGGCCCTGGCAGCCGGCCGCATCCTGCCCACTGCCTCAGGTTCAATGTGCTGAACGGCTGTCTCCTGTGAGCACACAGGGCTGCCTGGGGCAACCCAGTGGGGGCACCGGACACCTGGACAGCCATGCAGCACCCTGGCCAGCTGCTGTGTCCTCCCAGGGACTCCCTCACCCTGCACCCACAGGGCTGTCAGCACCGACTCACTCTTCGTGGGGCTCGGTCCTCCAGGAAACAGGGCATCCAGGACCACATGGAAGGACACAGGACAGGACCAGCACGTTGCTGGGAGGAGGCCGGATGGAAGTGAGGGGAAGAAAAGAGGCTACAGGGGAAACGACTGCAGAGAAAAGGGACAGGAGCAGAGAGTGAGGGAATTGGAAGAAGGAAGATGGAGGCAGGTGAGGAGGGAGAGGGAGGGGTGACCCCACAACCACCATCTGCCCGAGACTCGAGCACACTCACTGCTGTACACGATGCTGTCTGGACAGGTCACCTGGAGGTCAGTGCTTCACTTCTCTCACCTGTGAAATGGGGGTGGTCAGAGACCCTCCCCTGGGGGCAGGATTGGGAATGTGGATGTGCAAAATATTAAGCAAGGGGCCTGTGACAGTGTTTAGTGAGCGGTAAGCTCTATGGCAATAGCGTCATCCATCATTAGTGGAGAGGTAGAAATTAGGGGTCAAGGAGGGGCAGGGCCTGACCAAGGACGTGGGGCTGCCTGGAGACAGAGTGAACCCACAGCCAAGCTGCAGGCTGCAGAGGGGCACCCTTCCTCTCCTTGAGCCTGAGGAGAGGGGTCCCCTCTCTTGGCTGGTCCATTTTCAGACCCAAGACACTGGCCAGGTGGTCACAGACTCAGCACTGTCATTTCAGGTGAAATAAGAAGATAGAACTCAAAAAGGTGGGTGGAGTCAGTGCAAGATCTCTCTTGGGCGAAAGTAGCAATTGCCCATAGAACCCATTAACGACAGCCCTGTGTGTGGGGGGATGACACTGAGAGAGGGAGGGGTACGTGGGATTCGGGGCGTGGCCGAGTGTGCACGGGCGTGTTTTGTGCTGTGCATGACATGGTCCTGCGTGTGGACGAGCACACACGTCAGCGTGCATGTACGCAGATGTGTGTGTGTGTCTGTGGGTGTGGATTTCTGCACGTGGGCACAAGCACATAGGTACCTTGTATGGACATGCACAATGTGTCAGCTGGGCTGTGTGTGCATGCACAGGGCACATGGACAGGACGTCACTCCTGGGCCCTGGTGCCCTGCTCACTTCTCCTCCCTCCTCCATCCAGAGCCTTCTTTATTTCCTCATCAAATTATGACTCATGAGCCAGGAAATCCCTTATTACCTGAGAACTTGCTAGAAATGCGGAATCCTTTGCCCTACCCCAGACCTACTGAATCAGACTCTGTATGTTAGCAAAACCACCTCTCGGGTGGTTTCTATGCACGTCAAAGCTGGAGAGATTTTGCTGCCCAGAAGGTAAGGTCTGCTTTAAATTCAAATCATAAGGCCTGGGGAAAAATCACCATGTGGTCAAACAGGCCCAACAGGGGCCTTTGGAAGCCCTCCATACATTGCATCTCACTTGGTCCTTCCAAGAAGACTCATGACTGTTCCCATTTCAGAGATCAAGAGACTAAGGAGCCAGAAGGTAAGATTTGTACCCCAGGTCATGCGGGTCCCAAGGTCTATATAGGAATGTGAACATGAGTCTGGTCAGCACGGCTTCCTTCTCAAAGCATCCTGCTGCATTTTAAGATGAAGGAAGGATTTCAGAAGGATAACCAGAGACCTTTCTCTTCTGTGAGTGTTGAACTTAAGCCCCCCTTGAGGGCAAGGCCTGGCTCACTCAGAGCTTTGCTGATGACTTTTTCATGTCATGAGAGGCCCTTCTCACGGGGTCCTGGGGCATGTCTGGGAGCAAGAACCCTCACCTTGCTTCTGAATGTGGTTCCTCATGTGCCTGAGGCTTGTGGTACCCCTGGATTGCTCTTCCATCTTCACCATGGGGAATGAGTGGTGGGATCCTGGTTTTGAAAGTTGAAATGTGAAAGACTTGAAAGACTTCAATTTCACCCAGCCGGTCCCACAGAACCCACGTTGGAAGTTAATCTATTAAAAGCACAGAGTTGGGTCCCTTTATAGATACACACAAGTTGCCCGAATGCTTTTGATATCTGAATTAGGCAGGGACTGAGGAACACTGCACCGTCTTAACCCTCCTGGGAGTCCTAGGAGGTTAGCTTTGTGAAATCCATTTAACGGATGTGCAGACTGAGCTCTGGAGGTTAATCCACTTTTCCCAAGTGCTCACGGGTAGTTGATGCAGGGACTGAGAGTCTGTCTGGCCCCAAAGTCCTTGCTCACTCTATCTTCCCAGCACAGCCTTGGTATTTTAATTTCTGACTCAGCCTGAGATAAGGAAAATCTGGATGAACGTTGGAGAGCTATGTGTGAGACAAGTTTTAGCAGGTCTGCGTGTCATTTTGGGTGTCCAAATCTTTCTCTTGACTGACGTCCTGGCAGTTCAAGCTCCCAGATTCCAGTGTGAAAGAAAAATAAAAATATCTACTAAAACTTTTGACTCAACGTTTCTTGTGCTCAGAATAGTGGAAGCCAAAGCTGAACACACAGTTCTGGAGGCCGGATGCGCTGATGGCAGGGTCTCTTCTCCATTCTCCAAACCCTCCCTCCACACAGGGCTGCACTCATGCAGGACCACATGCCTCCCTCTAAAGGGAATTCTGTGGACCTGCAGGTACCATTGGCTCCAGGGACTCCCACCCCAAGCACACTGCTAGAGTCGGGCTCAAGTCCTTCCTTCCACCCCTTCCTCTGAATTTCCCTTATCTTCTCTGTTACTTTAGTTATAGAGACCGCCGTGCTGATCCTGGGTTCTAATTTAAATATCTCGATGTGTGCTTATTTATTTGATGCCTGGCACTCCCCACCCCTGGCACTAGACCATGATCCCTGTGGGACTGTCTCACCCCATGGGAACAACGCATGGGAGTTGGGAGGTACTGGTCAAGGTTTTGTTGAATGACTAAATAAGCAAATGAGCTTCAGCGATTCCTGGGCCGGATCAGAATGTTAAGTCTGCAACGACTTGTCTGTCTCTGATGAAGAACAGAAAATGGCCGTGGACCTCCTGAAGTAGCGAGTGGCTGGTGTGTGGCACACTCTCCCAATGGTTAGTGCTTCCAAACATGTGGAGACAACATGCCAGCCTGGGTCTGGAAGAGGTGCTTGGGACAGTCCCCTCCCTGCTGACTCACAGTCTTCCACACAACAGACACAGAAATAGCACATTGCAGGGCAGAGGCCACTGGATTACAACTGTGTGTGGTATCTGAGGGTCAGAAGCTACCGAAGTTTGAGTCGACCTAGGACAAATGTCCAGGGCTGCCCTGCAGCTGGAGCTTGGACAACAGGCTCCAGCCGGGTGTGAGGGACCTCCCAAAGGCCCTGGATTCTGCAGTTGCACTGCCCACCCGAAGGGAGACTGAGAGTCCCCTTGGAGATCCTGCAGAACTCCTTCCGGACGGCGTGACTTCTTCCAGCCAGAACGCCCTTTGCAGGGGATTATAGTTGGTTCCTGCCCTGCAGACCTGGTCAGAGGCTAAACCCTCTTCCAGCCCCAAGAACCCCACCTCCCAGAGGGAAAGGAGGGAATGAAGGGAAACCAGACGCAGAGACGGGAATGATGGGCCCGAAGGAGTCCATACTTTTCTGACTCTGAACCAGACACTTTAGATATATTATTCCACTGAATCTTCATACAAATTCAGAAATTCTTAAAAGTAATTTGTGAGATCATAGAATGTGGGCGTGTTTAAGTGACTTTTCAGGAGACTTGGAGTTAGGATGGAGAAGGGGCAACTCTGAGAGCAGGCTTCCTGCCTCAGTGTCCCTGTCAGGCTGCTGTGGGGCCACCACTTCCGAAGCTCTCCTTGGAACACAGGGGCTGATTCCCTGTTCTCTAGTATATATCACTTTCCCTTCATTGTGACAGGGAAAAACAAAACAGAAGAACTTCACCTGCAAGTCGATACTGGGCAGGGTCACTGCTTCATCATGTCAGTTGTCTGCCTCTGTCCACTCAGCCTCGTCACGTGGGGAGAAGCTCACCCATTTTTTCAACACTCAGACTCGGAGGTCATTTTTCATGTATGGACTGGCTAACCTGGTGTCATGAGGGCTGCCAGCTCTCAGATCTGTTCCCTTTCTACTTCCAGAGTGACGTTGGACTCCAGGTCAAGGACAAATGCTCTTCCCAGATGCTTTGGGGTCACACCCGAGAACTTGAACCCTCTTGCTTGAGGCTGACCTCCCCTTTTCCTGATCTCTGCTCTCCTTCATGATCCTTCCAGAGATTTCCACAGGTCCCCACCTGAAGCAGCTCCTGGGAGCAGCCCCTGCTGGGGGCTCTGGGGCCCTCCCTGGTGGCAGGTCCTTGAGGGTCCAGAGTGAGGCAGTGAGAGGAGGCTTGGGGTTGGGTGGCTATGGGCCTGGAAAGCCCTGCACTTCCAGCCTGGCTCTCCAGAGGAACAGCAGAGCAGATCCCAGGCTGTCCCCAGAGCAGGTGCTCTGGGGACAAGAAAACCTGGAGGTCACAGTGGCGGATCATGGACTTTTAACTCTCAAAATAGCAGGGCTCTGTATTTTTGGAGAACGTGGGCTCAGGCAGGCTTCTCCCTCCCTCTGGGATCACAGTCGCCCTGTTTGTGGGTGGCCCTCAGCCATTGCCTCTGCTGTTTGGATTTGTAGAGGATTAAGTTCGGCGGCAGGTACGGGACTTAGACAGGGCTTCACTCGCTACAAGAACCCGACACAAATTAATCACTGTTATTGTTATTATTGGCAGGAAGGAGATCTGACCGAACAATGAGCGGAGGGGATCCACGAAGACTCATCATGACTCTCGCGGGTGCAGTGGAGGGATCTCAGCCCTTCGCATGTGAGGCAGCGTGAAGCAGCGGCGGGAAGAACAGCAAGGTCTTCAAAAGAGCCGGGGTCAAGCCTGGGCTACATGGGCAATGTCACTGACACCTTACCCAAGGCCACCATTGAACTTAAAAACCAGATTAACCGTAAATACAGCAGAGGTGCTACAACCTGTGAGATGGGGCACCTTGCTTGAGGTGGCACAGGGTTAGAAGGAGCAGGGCCTAGGCCTTGTGTCCCCAACCCTGAGGGTTTCTCCTGGGCCTCCCTCCTCCCTGGAGGATACAGGAGCTGGAAATAGGAGGTCAGTTGTTCACTGGAAGGTAGAGTCGCTTGGCAACAGCTCTTGTTTATGCCTCAGTGGGAAAGGCCAGGCCTGGCTCACGGTGGGCCGTGCCCTGTCCCGAGGCATCTGGCGGAGGCCTCCTCGCCCAGCTCTGAGATTAATCACCACCTTTGGAAGCCACATAGGCAGGTAGGCAGGGCCGCCAGCTGGGAGAGGGAGTTCATGCAGTTCTTACTCAATTATGCAAAAGCCCCGTGGTCCACCCTCTCATAAGGACCCTACCCCTGCCTGCCAGGACCTCTTTCCTCCAGGCCTCCAGGAGCTAAGCCCCCACCCTCCATCTAGAGGAAGAGATAGGTGAGAACACACAGAAGAACATCAGCAGCAGAGCACGGTGTGGGTGGGACGGCCTTTCCAGAAACAGAGGTGGGGCCCAGAGGAAGCAGGATCTCAGGCCTCGGGCCTCTGCTCAGACCCTGAGTGCTGGCACAGGTGGCCTTGCACAGTGCCAGCCAAGGCGCCCCCCTCTTGCCTGCAGAACATTCCACCAGCCAGAAGAGTCCGGGCAGAACCCGTCTTGCAGTTCTACAAAGCATCAGTTTCCCGGCCTCCGTACTTACCCCAGCTCCAAGAATAAGGAGCTTTGTTCGCTGCCTCCCCTCTCCTGGCCATTCCCATGAGGCTGCATCAGTAAAAAGGGAAAGCTAGGAGTGTCACTGCTTGCTGGGTGCCTCGGTACAGCTGCTTTTGATCCCCAACAAGCCTGTGAGGAGGAGATCATCCTCCCCGTCGCAGCAGAGAAGGCTGCAGAACAGCTCTTTTGACTGAGTCCTTGCTGCACATAAAAGTGGGAAGACATTGGTTTCACATTCTGTCTTAGCGTCTCTGTGTTGTCCGTTTGTGTTTGCAATGGTAAACAACCTGTCCCTCCCCAGAAGGACATGTAGCTCCAGAGATGATTCTTGATGCATGTCTTCATCTTCCTCCCACAGCCCCAGGGGCCATGGCCATGTGGCACTGTCCTGTAAGGTAAGCCAAAGCTAAAGCCAGATGCTGAGACCAGATGTGCCACTTTTGTTGAATGACATTGGCAAGGCCCTGACTCCTGCATCTGCAAGGCAGCCACCCCAACCTTCTCCACCTGCCCCGCCTGTAGGAGTCGATGAGAAGATCAAAGGAGGTGATGTCCTGGAGGCGTGTATCAGCATAGCACCTATGCAAACCAAGAGGCCGTGGGCAATTGCCCTTCCATGTCTAAATCACTGGAACCACCACCAGCCCAGCACTGTGGAGATGTTGGCAAGGGATGAGCAACACACACCGGGGTGATTCTGGGGCAATTCCAAACCTCTGGCTCATTTCCTCTACCAGTTTTGGACTTCACAGACTGACCTTCCCTTACATCACCTGGGAAGGGCTGGCGGTGAACGTGGGTAGAGACTCAGTCTGGACCCCCATGAACCCTCAAAGGAGCAGACTGCTTGTGCCAACCTCCCAGGCCTGCTAAAAATTCCCAGATGGCTTCATTCCAAGAGCTTTCAGAAGGAAACAGACCAGCAAGCCTGGGTTTCTCTATTTAGGATCAGAGATCCAGAGAGAGCTTACCTGTCCCTGGGGACCATTGGGGTAAGTGCTGGGCCAGAATTCATAACAGTGGCCATCAAAAGTTACAGGCAACTTGGTGGAAGACGGACACAAGGCAGGAAGCTCTGCAGCTCCCGATCAGAACTTTCCTAGTTTGATAAAACTCTTCCTTGTTTCAAAATTTGACCAAATTTTCTTTCATGAATTTTTTTCCTTCAAAGTTTTCTGTCCCCGAGCCTGTCTCCAGGGCCCTAGGTTTGGGGGCTGGAAGGTTTATTCTGAAAGTATCTGTCATTCAGAGGTCTGACCCCTCCTGGAGGTTTCCTACTCCACATAGGACCTCGGAAGCCCCACCTTGCCCAGGCGATGTCCCCGCACAGCATGGAGAGGGGAGTGGGTTTCCTGAGGATGAGGAAGATCCTCACACTTCCAGCCATCTCCCCTTAGAACGTGCCTGGGATCCAGGGAGTCCCGGTGTGGCTGGAGTGCACCAGGGAGAGGGAAGCCGGGCCTCTACAAGCTCAGTGACTTGGAAGGAAGGCCTGGGGTCAGCAGGAGAGAGCACAAGCCGCCCGCAGTTTGCAGATTTCTGTAACTTCAGAATGTCAGCCATAGAGAGGCTTCCCCGGGCAGGCCTGCCCGCAGAAATGACTCCTGCCTCAGCAGAAGTGCCCCAGGCCCAGTGGCCAACTCAGAAGGAAGGATGGTACCACACGCCCTGGACACCTGAGAAGCAGCTCTCATCATCAAGGAACCGAAGGCTTGATCTACTTCCATTTGAATTTATTGACATTTGAATGTCCACATGTGGCTGACGGGTGGACCACAGCACCACTAGAGCACCTTCTTTTCATGTCTTTGACATGATTCTTCATGTCCCCAAGCCCAGGACCATGGACGGCTCACCATGCCCACGGCCACTTGGCTAACTATTTAGCCCAGTCCAGCCCCTGCCAGACCCGCATCTCTACCAGAATTACAAAGTTAGACAAGACAAGGCCCAGGCCTTCAAGAGCTCCTGGTCCCTGCTGGGACTATCTAGGATCAGGGCCTGTGTGGGGAAGGCTGGGAAGAACTTGGGTCCGAGGGGCTGGATGTGGTTCCAGGAGGGTGGGGCCAGATCTAGGAAGCGCTGCAGGAGCAGAAGACTGTGCAGCCCCTGAAGACCCCATTAGGCTTGGTAAGCGAGCTGGAGGGAGCTGGAAGTGGACAAGGTGTGTCCCCCAAGTCTTACATGCATGCCAATAAATGGACAAGCATGGCCTATTCCCAGAGGGATGGAGCGAGAAGCAGTCACCCATTTGATTTTGCAGGTCCCTCTTACAGCCAAGTTTAGGAGCTCAAGACATTGTGACTTTTAACACTAAGGAGCTGTGGGGGGTGACTTGACTTGAGTCTGCCCAGCAGGGGAGGGACAGGGCAGCTCATGGACACTGCCGAGTGCACAGAAGAGCAGCCTCCAACCCTCCTGCAGCCACAGAGTCTCCAAGCCAGCTCTGTCGTCCCTAGGGTGTGTCTTTGCGTCTGCTCTTGGTGATGAAACAGCCTGGCCACCCACCTCTCACAGCTCACACTCAAATCCAGAGGTGTGAAAAATAGGGAGCCCAGCCTAGAGCGGACGGAGCAGAGCACCATTCTTCACTGATTTTGGCTTTAGGAAGCCGTATCTCCCTCACTCATTTTTCACCTCTCCTGCATTCAAAGGAGGTAAAATTAAAGTATTAATCAAAATCGTACAAATGAGGCCAAGTGCCAGCTTGCCCTCGGGTTGCACTAATTACTTCCAGCAGGTCTGGCCCTTTCCCATGCAGAGTGGGGACAGTGCAGGGCTCACCCCTCTGCTCCATCACCAGCCTCACCAGAGGGACTGACTTTAATTAATCCTCTGTTACTGTCGAAATCGCATTGTCCCGAGGGGGTGGGGCAGCTAAGCAGGAATACCATTTTAAACATATACTGTAAACAACACTGGTTCCCTGGAGGGTTCTGAGGTTCGAGGGCTTTGACTCTTTCCCTGCCATTTATTTTTTTTGGTATCTTCAAAACTAAGCCCCTTATATTTCTTTACTCATTTCTGCTCAGTTGACTTTCTGATGCTAACATGAGAAGGTCAAAGGAAAAGACTCCCTAATAAAAATAAGTAGCTTTTGTCTGCTATCAAGTAATTGCTCATAACCTGCTTAAAACATCATCCCATAGATTGTCAGCTGGCCAGTTAGCTAGAGAGAATAGAGCCGGGTAGCCGGACAGACAGACACACACAGACATACACACATGTGCACATAAAGACATGTATTCATGCTCTCAACCTGGACAGCCGTATGATAGAGGCATGATTAGCCTGGCTATAGCTTGAGGACAGGAGGCACAGAAAGCTTAAGCAACCTGCTCAAGGTCACACCGCTAGTGAATGAGAGACTCCGGCTTTGTACATGGGAGTGGAAGCTGCAGGTGTGTATTCATAGCTGCCACATTGTTCCAAGTTGACCCTTCCTTCTTCCCAAGCTTCTGATTTTATTTAGTCATTCGTGAGACTCAAATCTGCCCAGAGTTCAACCCCTGCACCCCACTGGCTCTCTTTAGAAAGTTAAACGTGTATAACGTCGTGTTCGGCATCACCCTCTCTTCTTTTTTTCCTCCCCCTTCCTTTCCATCTACAATTACTTAATTGCATACATAATTACTTGCATGGGAAATTGGTTCCCCAGCATCAGGCAAGCACGAGGAACCTAGGTATTGCCCCCCGAGACCTCGAGGAAGGTGGGATGGATCATTCAGAAGGAGCCTCTTTCCTTGGAATTCTTTAAAAAATGACCTGCTTTCTTTTCGAAGGGCTGGAGAGGGGATTTGGAGAGTTCTTTTCCCCCAGAGGCTCCCCTGGGATGGCTGTGAACTTGGCAAACCAGCTCAGAATTACCCCAAAAGAGCAATTTGTTCCCTAGCAAAACAGGATAATTGTCTGGGGCAGACCCGAGGCTGCTGGTGCGCGGGTCAACAGAGCTGGAGGGAGCGCGCTCTCCAGCGAGAGTCTGTTTGGGAAACAATTATCTTGCTTCCTTTGAATCAAAGATAGTCCTGCGCACCGTGTGCACGCACAGAGATCAAATATAGTGTACGGTCTCCATAGATTCTCTTCCTTTCAGGAAATTATTCATTGATAATGCTGCTGGCCCAGACAGCCGGCATCCTTACAGTAACTGCTCTTTGCTTTCTGAGAATAAGCCAACTAGGCAGGAACTGTGACTGCAGTTAATGAACCCTCTTCCCTTTGGAGAACCGTCGCTCCTCTGCCCAACTTACATCATTGAAATACGTGGAGGAGCAGCTTCTTTCTCATGGAAATAAAGATGTGCCCTCTATCACTGGTGTCACTTTCAGCTTGGTTCAAACATCGAAAGCCAGGGCTTTGTTCACTGTGCACTGGGTAACACCAGCCTGTGCGAGGTTCAAAGAAACAGGAGAAACAGGCCCTGTCCTCCAGCATCTATGGTCCGTGTGAGGTGGACAGGGTCTCACCTGCGCTGGATGCTGACAAGCTTGACCACGGTGGGGGAAGAGATTTGGTGTTTCCTTCCAGGATAGGTGGAAGGATTGCTGCTGTCAAAGTTGTCTCTTCTTATCTCAGAAGTAATAGGGGCACTTGTCCTCTGAGGTTCTGCACTATTCCTAGAGATGAACCTGCTGAGTTCTCTAGGTTTACATTGATGGGCTTCATGTGATGGCAGGGGTCAGCCAAAGTAAGAGCACATGGAGAGTCTTCTGCCAGGGCAGGCAGCAGTAGACCATGCTAGCACGAGAACCACAGGTTTGAGAAAGCAGGGCCAAATCTAGAAGAGACCACCCAGGGGACAGAAGAGGCCAGGGTGTTCAAGCACCACCAGGCTAGAGCTGTCACACCTGCGTCAAGTCCTTGCTCAGATTTCTCAGCTTGGCAACCTTGTTGTTTTATATTTTCTTAGTTTTGGTGGCTACACTGGTCACTGAGTATTTAGAAAACAAGACAAACATTGACCTGTTTGTGGGGAAGATAAAGAAGTGGGAGATAATTGTCCCTTGGAGTGATGAGAAGACTCTTGAACTTTCATGATGAAATATTATAGCAAGAAAGTGGAGAAGAACCATCATCAACTGAGTCTCAACGATTTCCCCCAAATGCTCCACTTCTATGATCCTCTAAGTAAATCTTTTCAATAATCCCACAAGGTGCTGTCATCTGTTTTACTGCTAAAAAAAAATTGAGGGTCAAAGAGAAAGAGCATCTCAGTCAAGGAGGGAAGAGACTCTCTTTTGGCATCAATGACTCCTGACTCTTCCCCTTTCTCCTGCCACATGGGAATCCCTTACCCAGGCAAAGGAACCTGTGATTCACAGAGATTTTCTTATGTGCATTTGAATGTGATCAACATAAACTCTCACTTCCAAGAGGAGCAAACTGAGTCTTTAGAAATGTTAAGTAATGTCACTGAAATCATGTATCTCCTAAGGATGGAGCCCTTTTTAGAAACGTCCTGTGTCTGCCTCTATCTTCTACTCCCTGTGTGAACTTTAAAGAGGAAAAAAGGAGAAGGATATTCAGCTAAGCAACATGGGGGAGCGGGGGTCAGGAGTTAAAGGCTATTTGAAGACAGCTCGCTCACAAGTGTCCTGACTAGGGGCCACTTGCTGAATTCTCGGTGCATGAGCTTTCGCTGTGGCATTTCTGCCCCTGTGTAATAAGCCCCCTCTCCAGGGGAATCTCTGGTGAAGGAGACGAGTCAGCACCCCATTATCAGTGCTGCTTTTCCTCTACACCTCCACAAAAGATCATGTAGGGATTTTTGTAACAAGGCATAAATGTAGCCAGAGGAGCTAATTCCAGCAACAAAGCTTTTCTGTCAGTAGCACGTGACAAAGGGACACACACCAAGGTGGAAAGCAAAGATGGGAAGACTGTCTTCCATGCGCCAAGGAAATGGCCACAGCCCCAACCGTGAGCCCTGGAGCCTGGCTGCCATGTCAATCAAATCTGAGCCCAAACTCAGAAATATAAGAGCCAACACAGACTTCCCCAGATCTCAGGCAGAATGCAGCTCTCCAGGAAAATTCTCTGGAAGGTGTCTGTACATCCTACCAGTACTTTGGTGCAAGTCTTCCATCTAAAGTATCAGTACAGGGCAACAAAGAGAAAAAGAAAAAAAGAAGAACAGAACACAGGAAAGAAGAAGACGAAGAAGGAGAAGAAGAAGAAGAAGAAGAAGGAGAAGAAGAAGAAGAAGAAGAAGAAGAAGAAGAAGAAGAGGAGGAGGAGGAGGAGGAGGAGGGAGAAGGAGGAGGAGGGGAGAAGGAGGAGGAGTAAGAGTAGGAGGGAGAAGAGAAAGGAGGAAGAGAAGGGATAAGAAGGAGGAGGAGAAGGGAGAAGAAGGAGGAGGAGGAGGGAGAATAATGAGGAGGAGGAGGGAGAAGAAGGAGGAGGAGGAGCAGAAGCAAGAGAAGATGGAGGAGGAGGAGGAGGAGGGAGAAGAAGGAGGAGGAGGAGGGAAAAGGAGGAGGAGGAAGAGGAGGAGGAGGGAGAAGAATAAGGAGGAGGAGGAGGAGGTAGAAGAAGGAGGAGGAGGAGGAAGGAGAAGAAGAAGGAGGAGGAGGGAGAAGAAGAAGGAGGAGGAGGGAGAAGAAGAAGGAGGAGGGGGAAGAAGAAGAAGGAGGAGGAGCAGGAGCAAGAAGAAGATGGAGGAGGAGGAGGGAGAAGAAAAAGGAGGAGGGAGAAGAAGAAGGAAGAGGAGGGAGAAGAAGATGGAGGAGGAGGAGGAGAAGGAGGAGGGAGGAAAAGAAGAAGAAGGAGGAGGAGGAGGGAGAAGGAGGAGGAGGAGGAAGAAGAAAAGGAGGAAGAGAAGGGATAAGAAGGAGGAGGAGAAGGGAGAAGAAGGAGGAGGAGGAGGGAGAAGAAGGAGGAGGAGGAGGGAGAAGAAGGAGGAGGAGGAGGGAGAAGAAGGAGGAGGAGGAGGAGGGAGAAGGAGGAGGAGGAGGCAGAAGAAAAAGGAGAAAGAGAAGGGATAAGAAGGAGGAGGAGAAGGGAGAAGAAGGAGGAGGAGGAGGGAGAAGAAGGAGGAGGAGGGAGAAGAAGGAGGAGTAGGAGGAGGAGGGAGAAGAAGTGTCTTTTATTTCCATAATTCTCGATTCCGCCCCCCAAGCTTTGACATCTTGATTCCTTTCTGTTATCCCACCCACTTTCTTAATCTCCTTATGACACTCAAGTGTTTTCCAGACACATCACTTCAGGACTAGGCCCTCCTCAGGGACATATTCCTTAAATGACCACAGGAAAGTTGTCACAGGGGGAAGGAGTTTCCGAGTTATGAATAACGAGCAGAGGGGACTCAGCAGAATGAGTAGCCACGGGGAAATATTCAATGATACAACACAAGAAAACTTCATTTTTATACAAACATTTGAATCTCATATGAAGACAAATATCCCTGGGCCACTAGGTCCCAGTGAAAAAGAAGACAGAGTGAACAACACCAAGATAAAACAGGATGAGGGCCGAAAGCTGTGAGCCTTAAGATACACAGGGGAGAAAAGCTAGTTACCTGCAAAGAAGAAGAGAAACAAGGTAGCTGCACAGTGAGAGTCGATTCTGGAAAACTGGAGAGCAGAGCGCCTCGGGGCCCCTGGGAAGTGATGGGTGGCCTGGATTCTAGTTTCCCTCCCTCCCTGGCAGCCAAGGGGACAGGTCAGGGAACTACCAAACTAGCATTTGGGTGCCAATCGTAGCATTTCCTTTGCTTGAACAATGGCCCCAGGTGCAGCGCAGCATGGCAGTAGTTTCTAACTCACAGGTTGAGTGTGGTCCCCTTCCCCAACCTCGGTCCTCCTCCGGGCTCCTCCCCAGGCAGTTTGCAAGATGGACAAACATGACCAATCACACCCTCTTTACATCAACTTGTCATTATGTTCACCAAGTGGACAAGGGATCCAGTCACCCCACCCCATATTACAGTTACTCCATTTCCTTGTACCTTCACTGTCCGTCTGTCTATCCATCATCTGTTTATTTCTTTGTGTGCACTGGGGACTGAACCTTTGCACGCTAGGCAAGGTACACTGAGGGGCACCCTTAACGTGTTTATACTTTAGCCCATCCTGTCGTAACTTGTTATGAAAAAAATCTGAATGAGAGAAGGACAATCCGGCCAGGAAGAGTGTCTTCAAAACGCAGCCTTGGCCGGGTCTTTCCTGGCCTTTCCACTTACCTGAGTCCTACCTGTGCTCAGGCTGCACCTGCCACAGTAGCTATCCAGTATGAGACTTCTCACTCATTTTCTCCTCCTCTTCTCCGCTTCCTTTAGTATTTCTCCCTGAATGCTGTGGTTTGACACCTTCTGTTCCTAAATCGAATGCATCTCCCTCCTTCAATAAAATAGATTTTTTTTTTCTTGTTAGCAGTGTTAACCAATATCCTTCATGTTGAAGAGTCATACCCCAAGTTCTCAAAAACCTGAGAACTCCATCAGTGAGAACATCCTGTGGGGAAGAAACAATGAGAGATCAAAATAAAGAATTTAGGAAAACAAATCACAAGGGCTGGCACAGAAAATTAAATTCATTAAAATATTAAGCCAGGAATAAGCAGCTGTGGGGTTTATGGTTACTGAGTAGAATATCTATGGTATAAACCTCGGCGATAGAAAAACAATAATAAACTGGGAACTACCCAACGTGGGGACTGGAAGTGAAGTAGATAGATTTGTATCAACATCATTTTTTTCATAGCAAAAATTCAACAAATATTAGGTGAACATTATGTTTATGGAATTTTTAAAAAAGAGTAAAGTAATAAAATGCCCACCATCCCCACCTTCTAATTGTCTTTCCTACTCTTTTATAACTGAATCTGTGTGTCAACGACTAGCCTGCCGCTTATTGCTATTTGATATCAGACTTTTCTCCTTTTATACAATATCCAAGGGTTTCGTATCTGTGGAGTCAACCAACGGAGGATGAAAAATACTCAGAAAAACACAGCATCCATACTGAGGGACTAATTGTTTTCTTGTCATTATTTCCTAGACAATACAACACAATGGTTTGCATAGCTTTCTCGTTGTATTAGGTACTGTACATAAATCTGCACAGGATTTTAAAGTGCAGGAGAGGAGACGTGTATGTTACATGCAAATACTATGCCATTTTCTAGAAGGCACTTGAGAATCCTCAAATTTGGGTAAACTTGGGGTTTAGAAACAATCCCCTCCAGATTGGGAGGGGTAACTTTGTACAAATAAAATACTTTTGAAACGCTGAAAAGTAGTATGTGTGACACACGGCACATTTTTCCTGAGTGCTTTCCGTCTCTCCATCTAACGCCTAGTCTCTTTTCTCTGTATATGCGCTACAGGGTGGGCTGACGTTGGCCAACTGCTAAACATCATTTTTTAGGATCACAGCATTTTGGTAACTCTGTTGTTTTTCTTTGCACTTTACATACCTATTATGAGAATCTGTATCTTTTGTACAGCAACACAATGATTTTGAAAATCCAAGAATGGGTAATTCTGCCAACTAAGTGATCAGTCACTGGGTGCTGAGCATCTGTGTCATGCCAGGTGCTCTGGTTGGCCCTGAGGGGCAGACCCTGCTCCCAGGTAATTAAGGGCCAAGACAGCAAGCCCAGGATGAAGACTAATGAGAGAGCAGAAAATAGATGCTCTGCTGGCCCCTGAGCCTGGGGACGGGACCACATTTCCTTGGAGGCCATGAGCCTTGGACCACAGGGCTTCAGCCTAGGGAGCAGGAAACCAGTGGGCATTTGAGGGATGGGAGAGGGAGACAGACATGGAGGGAAAACAACTTGATACACCATAGGATAGGATTGAGTGGAAATTCCTGCCAGAGGAAGCTGTCACAGAGTGAAAGTGGCCAGGTGACAGGACAGTGTCCAGGTGAAGTGGCAAAGCAGAGAGCTCCATAGAAACCTTTCCACTGTGCTTAGCTGGGGAAGCTAGGTATACGCTAGTCCAGCCTTCACCCACAGCTCGCCCTCCATCATATGTTTTTCTCTTTGTAAAAATATCTTTCTTAAAAAAAAAAAAGTCAAACAACATTTTCTCCCTGTTTTGTGCAAAGTTTGGAGCAACTCTTGTTTGCAAGACAAACACTAGGAAATAAATCTCCTCACAAAGCCAGTTGGGGAGATTAAACATTGATTGGATCATGCCCAGAAAAGATGGGGGGAAAGCAAATTGTTGACATCTCAAACTCATCACAGTCAGGGGAGGATTAAAGGGTTTAGGCTTCCCAGACCTAAGCCAGACCCTTCCCCAGATATTCTTGGCCCTGGTATCCAGAGCAGGAGGGAAGGGAAGCAGGAAAACACCCAAAACTCACAACAAAAACAAAGATGGGACGTGCACAGTTGTATAGATCCATGGATCACTTGCAAAGCCTGCTTTGTGCTGCAATCACAAGGACAAGAACAGCAAGCAGCCAGATGGGGTGGTCCAGGAGGCTGGGCTGATAGATGGGGGACGGTCACATACAGAGCTACCTTCTCTGAGTGTAGCTTGTGAAAAGGAGACTCCAACCCTAACCATCCTGAGGGCGAGACCGCTGTGTCCTTTGGGAAAGCCACTAGGCGAATGGCGGAGAGGCAGAGAGAATGGACAGAGTGTCAGGCAGAAACCGCATGTGCCAGGTCCTGGACCTGCGTTCAATAAACCCCACTTCACGGCTGTGGGCTAAGTCAGTGGGGATCTTCTATCGCTGGTCTCCCACCGAAAACTCCATTCCCCTTGCACCCAGGTCCAGAACTTCCTGTGGTTTTGAGAGTCTTGAGTGGCACGGGTGGGGGCCCGTTCTTCAGAGCCTTTCACTGGAGAAGAGCAGGCTGTGCCTGTGGCCAGACCCGGTGGAAAGAGGGCCACGTGCAGTGTGTGTTTGCAGAATGGTGACAGCTCATGGGAGTCAGGCCACGGTTTCCAAAAGTCCCCCCAGAAGGCTCCAGGTCATTCTAGGGGTAGCTGGGGTCTTGTCCGAGGCTTCCTGGATTTCAGTGCTCTCTGCCCTCGTTTGGATCCAGGCATTCCAGGTGTGGTATCTGCTCTGCTTCTATTGACCCTCATGAACCCCCATTCAGCAGCCCTAAGGATTAAATGAGAGATCCTGGAAGCATGCAGAAGGTGCCTAATAACTACTCACTAACTGATGGAACAAGCAGGCCTGGTTCTGGAGAGGTATCCGAGCTAAAGGCTAGTATGAATATTGTCCGATATCAAGACTGGACTCACGGGACAGGAAGTTAAATTATTGCCTCTTTCTGGTAGCAGACTTGAATTTGGCCACTGTCAGGAAAAGTTCTAGAGCTAACCTCTAAGGTGCAACTTGAAATTCGAAAAATCACCTGAGCCGTGCGGTGCGTGGAATTGCACTGCCGAGCTCGGCATGACTTCTATAAATCTATACACATTTATACCCAGCAGCCAAAACACACGCAGTTCAGGAGCTGCGATACATTCTGATGATAAAGGAAAATGTGTGTGTATATACATATATATATACACTATATATATATATATTTTTTTTTTCTCTCCTTTTTCTCTTCTCCCATCAGGAGGAAAATGGGAACTGAGTGAATGGAATGGAAAAGACAAGAGGGCAGTTACTGCCTTAAAAGGGTCGAAGTGACTATTAATTTTTTTCTGTTGGTTCTAACAGTCATCTCAAATTGAATTAGGAAGAACAAAATTGATTTTGCTAAATTGAAAACCCATTCAATATGTTGAGGTTTTAATAAGATTCTGATGCTGATCTCTGGATTGCTTAGGAATATTTAATGTCTGGCTTTTAGGGAGACACCTTTTAAATCCCAATGGCTCCCCGAGCAGCTGTTCAAAACCCAGGCCTCTCAACCAACAGAAACAACTCTCCATCCCCCAACCCTCCTGTCCTTCTCTCTCCTCAGCCTTGCCACTGACTGCCAAATTCTTCCCCTCTCATGAGAGCGCATTAACTGAGTCTTGGTTGCACGGGACAGGAAGTTAAATTATTGTCTCAAGTCAGTAAGAAGCCCAGAGATAGCTAGCTTCAGGCAAAGCTGGCTCTAGTCACAGAAGTGATGCTTGCAAGAAACTTTCTCCCACCCTGGCTCAAGTTTGTACTATGCTGCTTTCTGTCTTAGCCATCCTCTATGTTGCTATGGCAAAGAAACCATTTTCCAGTGAAACTGTCATCAATCTGATTTAGGTACCATGGCTGTCCTTAAATATGAATGTCAGGGCCTGGGTCCTGGTCCCATGCATAGAACTGAGCTTGGTTCTGTTGCAATCAGAACTCACAGGTGAGTTGGACTCACAGGTGAGACTGGGGATGAGGTAAGGGTCTGTTGCAAGAAAGTCAATGACGTTCAACACAGAAGGCCCATCCAACATGACCTCGTCACGAAGTCTCTGATGAATTTTTGGGGTGTGAAAAACACCTCCCTTAGGACACAGTCTAGCCACCAATCATGGTCGTGGAGCACTCTCACAACGTGTGATGGGTGACAATATAGTGCCTGGGTTACCAGGATCTAGGGCAATGGCTTCCTTGTTAAGTCAACGTTGGGGAGGAGTGAAAGCGTGGGTCACGCAGATGCAGATGTCAGTTCTTCTTTATGTACTGAGGCCCACAAACCCAGAAATGATTTTTTTTTTTGAGATGCCAACATCTTTACTTGAAAAATGGAGGTGATCATGTCCACGGCTGAGTTATTTGGAAAGAATGACTTTGTATTAGAAATTACTTGGCTTTATACACACACACACACACACACACACACACACACCACCAAATACATTCCCTGACCCAAAGAATGAGCTAGAAACTTCCTCGGGATTGGACTCACCCCACGGGCCAACGCTATTCTCAAAGCCCCTGAGATATGGCACTGCACACAATGGTTGTCGGTGTCTGTGAATGAGAAACAGCATGGGAAAGCCATCAGGGGAGAAAAGAGCTGTCCACCATTTTGGGAAAAAAACAAAGACAACCACTTCTATCTCCTGCTGGAGCTCCTGTGTCCTGCCTCACGGTTCTTGGAACAGAGCACAGAGCTGGCGAAGGTGCCCAAGGGCTGGAAACACTGAAGAGCAGCCTCGGTACAAGGGACACGCTAGACCCTGGCTGGTCACTCAAGGAGGCTGGGATGTTGTCTCCTGTCTCCAGAAATGGCATGCTTCTTGATCTAACAGAATGGGAGTGGTAAGCAAGCTCTAGACCTGGACTTAGGAGCACTGGCTGCTCTTGAGTATGACCTCCACCATTTAAACCAAGAACCTGTGGACGTCATTATGGCCACACATTTCAAATGGATACCTGTATGCCTGCTTCACAGGAGTCCTTTAAGGATTAAGTTGGCTAGAGTTTCTTAGATGAATGGCATAGGAATATTGATTGATGCCCCTGCCCCATCCTGGGGCTCAGTTTCCACAATTTTTAAATAAGGGATTTGAACTAGTTCAAAAAAATCTGATGATACATTTTAGGGCTCAACCAAGCACATAATGTGTTGACAAAAGTATCGCAAAAACAAAAAAATAATAGAAGAGGTATCAATGTTTCCCTATGACTGGGCACTGAAAGGGAAAGAGGCGTGGATTTGCACGCCATGAAGCAGATGATTAACTTCAGTGTTGTTTGCATTGAAAAGAAAAGGCTCAGAGAAGCTGGTAATATCTGAACATGGCAGAACCAATGTCCTCTTGGATACTGTCTTCATCTTCAAAATATCACGGCACCCTAGACTCCCTTCTAGTCACTCTGTCTGTGAGTCAAGGTCACCATTTCCCCCCACTACTTGCTCATCTATCAATGGTCCCCTCCCTGGACCACCAATAGGGGTAACTCTCAGAGTCAGTCCCCACCAAAGCCACCCTCTCCTTAAAACCGATCCCGTCCCTTTGCCTCTGCGATTAACCATTTATTTCATGCTTCCTGTGGACCAGTTGGCTCAGTAATCTGAGATAACATTTCCGAGTTGGAGACCTTGGCCAATGTATTTTATCATCCTGAACTTCAGTTTTCCCATCTGCAAAATGAGGCTGGATCACTTCACTCCTGGGGTTTTCTTTCCCCAAATTCATAACCTCAGTTTTAATCAAGAGAAAACCTCAGACCAACCCAAATGGAGGTATTTAAAAAAAAAAAAAAAAAGACTCTTCAGATATGTCCAAGTCATGAAAAGCAAGGAAATTTTGAGAAACTGTAACTGTCATAGATCAGAAAGGACCAAGGAGCCATGGTGACTCAACGTGATGTGTATTCTGGATGGGATCCTGGAATAGCAAAAAGGGATCACGGGTAAACTGTTGAAATCTGGATTAAGTCCGTTTTAATGTTAACTAAGTTGTTTCAATGTTAATTTCTTAGACTTAGAAAATCTGGCTGGCAGGTAGGATGGTCTACAGCTACTGAAAGACAAACCTTCACAGGCCACAATGAAGTGCAGAGAGAGGCCCCAGGCCGTCCGGGACACTTGACGGGTTCTCAAGCACTCCTCTCCTCACAGAAGAGGAAGGTGCTCCTGTGGTTGCTTTGCTACCTCGTCCAGTGCGCAGGTTCATTTGACTTCAATCCAAAAAGAAAAAGGAAAACACAAATAACCGCTGAAGTCTGTAATCTAGACAAATGGAGTGCATCCTAGCAGGGCGAGGAGCAGGGATACTATTTCAACCAAGTCTTCTGAGAAAACCAAAGGAGAATAAAAGAAGAAAGGCACTCAGCAATGCTGTCTGCCTTGGGTGTCAATCGTTGCCTGAATTTGGCAGGCACAATGCTGGAAGTCTGGCCGTGGAGGTAGAAAAATCTCAGCTCGGGTCCTGCCAACCACACATTGCCACACACACAAAGTACATTTTTTTCTTCCCTTAAGAAGAGCTGTTCCCCAGGGGAGTGGGAAAGGATTTTAGAGGTCAGTGTGGAAGCAAATTGTCTGGAATTTTCTGGAGCAAAGACCCAATCAGCCCATGCCTTCCACCTTAGATCCTCACACACTGGACGCATGAACCTCACCTATCCCAACACAAGGGGACAACAGGCCCACCTGTGCTCTGAAGCCTATCTCCTTCACACACATCCTTAGACATTTTCATGAGACCACTTTGTCATCTTGAGCAGGAGACCCCTTAAAAGGCAGGGGTCTATCAGGGTGAAAGATCTACGACAACCAAATAGCAAGCACTGGACTTTTGAAGAAAATTTAAGATGTGTGATAGTGACTTTCCCAGGCTTTTCAGTGGCTGCAGTGTGGGCACCCACTGGACTTGGTCTGCAATCCTGTCCTCCTGTTGATTGTCCTGCCTTGCTGGACTACCACAGTTCTGCCATTCCCATCATTTCTCTCCCCAAACCAGCACTGGTGTCCCGCTGGGTGCAGCACTACTTCCCAGAGTGTGGCCCGGAACTGAAAAACGAACCCAGGGCTTAGGAATGAGTTAGAAGATAAAGTTCCTGGCTTCATTCACCTAAGACCGATGGAATTAGGATCTTCTGAGTGTGGGGTCTGGACATCGTATTTGACAAGGTGTCCGCGTCACTCTGAGGCCCGTTCAAGTCAGAATCACTGGTCTACAGCATGAAGCTCAAACTCCTTCACCTGGCTATTAACACTCATATTCAAGCCCCCAGACAACCCTCCAGGATGCTCTTGCAAAAACATGACACTGACGTGGATGGCTTCACTGGAGCTCCAGATCTGCTCCCATACCTCAGACACTTTTCTCCAACTAAAGATGGAATCTTCCATCTGCCCGAGTTAGCACACTTGTCAACGTCCCCTCTTGGGAGCACACCACTGTCCAGACCATCTAGACTCCACCCAACATGGTAAGTCTCATACCAGGGTGCTTCAGGGCTCGTGGGCACAAGGTGTTGGGGTTGGACAGGGCTCCTTCACAGTCCAGTGGGTGATTCTCCCTCTCGTAGTGATGACTTGCTTATTCAGACTTTTCAGGCCAAGACTGCATTCAGAAGCCCAGCCACTTCCACCAGTGTGACAATAAGGTTTGGAGGCTAGCTCCAGAGGTGCCCTGTCCTCAGGTACATACTGCAGAAATCAGCTGTGTTTTATCACCAACCAAGAACCCTGAGGATGAAAGGATGGCTGGACCAGCTTTGCTAACAGTGAATTTTCATCTGAAGTCCTTCCCTACTTACTGGTTGACTCTAGAAAGGACCACCCAACCCATTAAAAAAAAAAAGTCTGCTAATACTGAACATATAAAAGAGAGGAAATGGGGGTTTTGATCACTTTCTTTCCCAGAATTTTTCTAAGTTCCTGTGCAAAATGACTAAAATATTATAACTGCAGGAGAGAGTATTGGCCAGCCAGGAATCCAAAGCTCAGCCATGCAAGCAGGAGACCAGAAGCTCACTCCCAGAAAACTGGACAAGACCCTCCTCATTCCTTGGTCCTCCTAGAATTGACACTGTCTTAGCTTCTTCTCAGCTCCTAGCCTGCCATCGGCTCTAGTTTCCCGGAAAATTCCTGTCTCCCTGGCTCCCGTACTAGAACATGCTTGATGGTCTTGATTTCCCCAATTTGACTCTTCAGAGAACTCAAAGGAACCTGGATTAGGTCTAATCCCTCTGCCCCTACGGGAGGACATTTCCTGTCCCACAGCAAGCCCCTTAGCTGACAAGCCTTGTGCTGCCCCCTTGAAAGTGTCATCATCAAGTCTAACTACGGCCATTCTCTGCACCAGGAAGAAGGGAGTGTGTGAAAAGGCCCCGAGATAAGTATCAGCAATGTGCATCTGTTTTCCTAAGAACAAACATCAAACCAAGCTATCAGAACCCTCAGATGTCCAACTCTCTCTATTGGCTATCTGTTGCTACAGAGGCATTATCCAAAAATGGAGTTTAAGATAACAATGACTAGTTAGCGGTCCTCACTGTGTCTGTGGGTGGGGAACTTGGGAGAAGTTTGGCTGCTCACTCCTGCAGATATTGAAAAACTTACTGGGGCCAGAGGAGATGCCAAGGAGACTCACTCACATGGTGGCAGGTGGGCATTGACTGTTGGTTGGGAGTTTCAATTCTCCTTCATGCTCTGAACATTACATGGGACATAATTATTACTTAAAAAAACCTATGTATCTAAAATTCAAATTTAACTGTGCATTATATATTTGCTATATAATATATAATGTATTAAAGATCATATATACATATGTGTGTGTGTGTGTGTGTGTGTGTATACACACACACATATATAATTGCCCTCCATTGTCAACATAACATGACATTGGCTGACTCCATCATGAGGTCAAGGAATACTTAACTTGTTGTTTAAGCAGCCTTGATTCAGGGGCACTATATATAAGACTGACTAACAGGAAGAGTGTTTCATTGAGCCCACATTTGGGGGCTGCTCACCACAGCTTCCAACAGGTTGATCCAACAAAAGTCTCAGATACTGAAACAAGGAGATCTAGGAACATAGTTGGAAAGGCACTTTTTTTTTTTTTTTTTGGATGCTTATTCTTGATCAAATAGAAATTAAAGCATTGAGAGAGTGGAGAGAGAGAAAAAAAATAAAGGCATCAGTTGATTGCAATATTTGTATATAGATCATGTGAACATTAGTTAATTTGAGTGTGGAATTTTATTTTTAGAGGTAAATATTTCAAATTGAGCCTTAAAGGATTCATTAATTCTCTGTGTTGAGTCACAATTTACTTCTCCTTAAAGGCCCCTTTTAAAAAAAAAACAAAAAAACTTTCTTCATATAAAAAGTGAGAGAACTCATAGTTGATTAGTGAAGAAAGAGGAACAGTACCAGGCACAGAGGAAAGAAAATCATAAAAATAAAAACCTAAGGCATTTATTGGCCAATTCCATATTCACTTTTTAGCAGAAGGAGGTGAACTGCCTCTCAGTGTTTAAGTGAATAGGTGGGGCCTTGCCAGGGCTCTGCCTGGTAGATTCCAGGGTTTCTGCCAGCTTATTTTGGGGGTTTGTTAAAAAATAAAGATTAATGTATTTTCAAACATTATAGCAGGTTAGAATCTATACGGTGATCTTCCTTATCAAAGATACTACAAACTCACTCTTTACCTATCCAAAAAGGGGGAAAGAAAAGATGCATGGAAAATGTCAGTCTTTCAACTTGATAAAATATTCTATCTAAATGTAGATTCCTGGAAAAATGGCCAAGGAAATTTACACCCACCATGCAAATGTGGGCAGCAGGCGGGTGTCCAGTAGGGACTACCACAGAGGGGAAGAATGTGCGTTGGGCTCCAATTCAGTGTCCACATCAGTGGCAGGGACCCTGGGACCCCTGCACTGGGCCTGCAGACCAGGCAGCCCTGCCCATGTGCTCTTCTGAAGGCGTACCCTCCACTTGGCCTTGGCCACCCTCAGACTCATTTCCCAGCCCCTGAGGAAACTCCAGCCTACAACTTTCTAGCTGAAAATAAATTAGACTGTCAATGGGGAAGATATTTACTAGGAAGGAAAAAAATGCATTTCGTTTCTCAAGTATAAACATTAAGAGACTACTGCAGGGCTCAGACCACCTGCACTCCAGGGTCCCAGCCGCTCTGTGCCTGTGGAACCACGGAGTGGAATAAGATGTTCAAAATGATAATCATATAAATAGCTGTTGGGATATGGGGCAGGCAGTAAGTGCAGCACCGTATGCAGGGACCTGGGAGGTGGGCAGTCTTTAGAAAGACGAGCAGGCGTGTTGGACGTTTGCTCTCCGCACTGAGAACTGTGCTGTAGAATTTGTACTGACGAGTGAAGGTTGAAGCAAAGTGAACAAAGGAGGTAATTTAAAAAAATTCTCCCGACTGGTTCATAGTATTACGTTTCAACTTCAAGAGATGAGGGTGTGAGTGACATTCAAGGTTAGACCTGGGCCATCGCTGGGAAGAGGAAGAGGGGAAAAGCTTGAATGGTCATGCAGCAAGTACAGGTTGTGAGTGGGGTCTGTGTGTGTGTGTGTGTGTGTGTGTGTGTGTGTGTGTTGGGGGCACTTTGTATTTTCACAAAGATGGCCAGCACAGATGATGTAGCCTGAGCCCAAACAGTGATTCTCAAGCCAAGGACCCTAAGCATCCTGATGCCCAGGTCACAGCCCACATCCATCAAGTCAGAGCAGAGGGTGGACCCAGGGAGCACTTTTTAAATTCCCTTGGTGACTCTACTGTGCTATAAAGAATGAGAAAACTACTGACCTTCTGGAACATTCCCAACATTCAACAAGCATTAGAGTCACCCAGTGAGTTGTCACAGAGGCCTATGATAATTCACAAGTCCTGGGACCCAGAAATATTCTTCTCAAACAGTACCCTAAACAGCCATGAGAGAGCTGGGCCTGGTCCTCATTCATAACATTCCCAAAGACCATTTTCAGTCCTGAGGTGACCAACACAAAGATGTCACAATGGGATATAGAGGGGGCCATGGGAAAACTGGAGGAGGAGGGCCAAGCCTCAGGTTGACGGTGTCATATACACCTTCGCATAAGGAGCCTAGAGATGCTGCAGGATTCATTGTGACTTGGACAGTTGCGCTTGATTGGAGTCGGGCAGTGAAGTTCTCCTCAGACTCGATCAAGAAGGAAAATAAGCTATTTCCAATTTGGGTCCCACTCAGTCACATAATAATTATCCTGTTCATCAGGTCTGTTAGAAAGCAAGCCAAAGGACATTCCATAAACTTGGGTTAAGTTCCAGTAAATTTTTTTTTCCCCAGAGAGAAAAGAACTTGAGTTTTAAATAAAGGACATAGTAACACTTATTTTGACTTCTCCAAATAGAAGCATGCTCACCTTTTCAAGTCTGAGCAGCATCCTGAAGACTGGAGGCTTCTGAGTAATTGTCAATTTTGAAGGCACAGATGTCAGTGTCTATATTCTGTCTCTCTGTCTCATCCTCTCCTCCTCCCTCTCTCTGTCCCTCTCTCATCGTCCATCCATCTGTCAATGTGTTTATCGATGTACATATTCCTTCTCTTTTCAACTCAGAATGAGGGGATACCACTGAGAGCTCGTCTCTGCTCAACATGATAGGTCTTGACAGCCCACTGTCTCCATAGCTTCTTCCAAAACGTGGCCTCTCTGAGGCTGAAGCCATCAGGAGGAGAAGGAGGAGCAGAAGAGAAGACGTTCTGGCCAGAGAAGGCTTTTAAAGGAATTCAAGTGAGCAGTTAATTTCCCCATTGGCATGCAGCCAGGCCAGCCGGTTAACACCTAGACTTTTGCAAGAAGTAGCCTGGGACAGGGAGTGCTGAACCCCACGATTTGGTCCTTATCTCTGATGGTGCCCCTGGCGTCCCGTGGCTCAGTCCTGACTCATGGGACCAGTCCTGCTGCCAAGCCACCCTGCTTACTTCCCACGGACCTGGAGTCACCTTGGAAGGTTTTTCTGTCCAATAACTGACTAAGCGGACCGTCTTCCTGCATCAGATAGGAAGAGTGCTTGGGGCCAAACTGCCGAGCACACACGAGAAAATGTCCACATACCGAAACTGGTAGGTTGTAGAGGTCTTTCCAGAAAACCTCCCCCGGAATTTCCCCCATTATCACAGACGAAAAATGATTTGATCATTAAACCTTAGAGCAAAAAGACATCATCATATGTCCAGCCCTTTGGGTAGAGGAAGTTCAACTGATACCTAAGCCATTGATTATTCTGCCTCTGGATCATGTAGCTTGCTCACAGAGGGCCTGTGACTGCACTTGGGGTCTCTTGGCTTCCAGGCCAACTTCTCTGATGGATACCCAGGATGAACTTGTGCAAGAATTCTGGAACATTCTAGATCCAAGCTGACCCCTCTGGTAGTCACTAGTGTCTAGGGCTATTGAGGACTTTAAATGTGGACATACCAATTGAGATTTTTTTTTTAGTTGTTGATAGGCTTTTTATTTATTTATTTATTTATTTATTTATTTATTTATTTATTTATTTATATGTGGTGCCAAGAATCGAACCCAGCGCCTCACACATGCCAGGCAGGTGTGCTCCCGCTGAGCCATAGCCCCAGCCCATCAATTGAGATTTGACATGAGTGTAAAATGCACACCAGGTTTCAAAGACGTGGTGTGAAAAAAGAATGTAAAATATCTTGTTGATCTGGCAAGCTGATTGTGTTTCAAAATTATAATATTTTAGATATATTGAGCCAAATAAAATATTTTACTAAATTGGTCCCTTTAAAAAAAAAATCTTTTTAATGTGGCACTAGAACATTCAAAATCATGCATGGCTCGCACTGTATTTATGTTGGACGGCACCGTTTGAGATACATGAACCCGGGTTCCACCCAAGTGGGAAACAGTTACTTCGTAAAAAGAAAATATAAAGTGACACCCCTGTTACACGACCAGCCTTACCCTCGTCTCCTCTGGAATAATGCAATAACCCAACCACTCCTCTCAGACCCTCCAAACTGCTCTCTTCCACCCAACCAGAAGACGCCTGTGAAAACACAGTCTGAACATGCTTGAAACTGGGCAGACGCCTCAATTGCAGACCCTCCTTCCCCGTGTGCCTGATTCAGAGGCCTCATGTTCCTTCCTGCCTCTCTGTGGTTCCCTCTGATAAAAACGCCCTTCTTCTCCCTGGCGGCCCCAGAAACAGGTCATGTTGAGAGCTCAGCCTAAGGCTTCCCACTGGAGATTCCTCCCACCCCTACTGCTTCTCTCCTGGGCCCCAGTCGCACCTGCCCACAGCTGGATCACAGGACACTGCTGAGCACCCTTGGGTGTGACTCACTGGCATGAGGTCTTGTATTCCTACTCCTGTTGGAATCCCAGGTCCAGCCCAGGGCCTGTCCTGGAAGAGAAGGACTTTAGGTTCCTGGAGAATGGGAGATTATTTTTGTGTGTGCAGGTATCCAGAAGAGTCCTTTTTTCAGTCCCTAGAATGTGGGTGCAGAAAGTAAGGGAGACCCTAAGACATTGCCTGGAGTCTATTTAGCAACCTAAAATCCTAACAGAAGATTCCAGAACAGCACATGAAGTCTGAGTGAAGGTGGAGAGCTTTGCTAAGGACCATCCACCCGGCCCAGCATCAGCTAAGCCGTGGGCTTCTGCTAGACTCCTTCTACCTGACTCCTGTGTGTTTGGACACCCATACTATTTGAACACTTCAGCAACATTTTCAAATGTCTCCCATGCACCACGAATTCAGCTCATCAGCAAATGCTTTAAACTAACTCCTGGAGATATCTGGGATCATCTGATTTTTTCCATTTCTCCTACTGTCTTCAATTCCCTTCCTGGGGCAGCTGGATTGCCTCCCACCTGATGAACCTGTTCAGACCCATAATTCCCCTCAGCTATTCCACTCAGAGGAGCCAGAGTGATTTTATTGAAATGCAAATAACACGACCCGGACATCTTACTCAACCACACCCCTGCCCACACCTGCTCCCCCAGCTCCTCCTCACATCCTCCATAGTTCAACTCCTGCCACCCCACACCTCCACCTTCCCCTCCCACCCCGCCCAGCTCCACTAAGCTGGTGCCTCTTTCTGAATCTTGTCCGCTCATTCCTGCTTTGGGCTGTGGACTGGCTGTCTCTCCAGCCTGAAATGCTCTCCTGCCTGTCTTATGCATAGCTGTCACCTTTTGTCATGTAGATTTAGCTCAGATGTCACCTCTTTGGAGAGGTCTTACATGAACAGAGAACCTGAAGTTACCACTTAGTCACTCTCTGTCACATCCCCTATTGTAATTCTTTGCTTAGCGATTATCATATTTTTTTTTCTTTTTTTGATTAAGTTTATTATTTCTTCTCTCATTAAAAGGCTCCAGGAGTGCAGGGACATTGCCTTTGTTCTTATCAGCTAGAAGGATGACTATCCCATGAGCCAAACAAATAAATGTTTCTTGAAAGAGTAGATATATTATTTTTAAATAAATGATAAAATATCAACATATTGACACTTTATCTTAACATTGATTATTAAGAAACTAAAAATTAAATGGCTTTGCAAACTAGGCAACCCGAATCCTTTAGATATCCAATGCATTGCATTATTTAAAGATGTTTTTGAATATAGTAGTTGGGCAGTCATTTCACTCTATGAAGCTGTTTCCTTATAAACAACAACAAAAAGTAGTGATAATTTTTCTTTGCCTTGCTCTCCAATACATATGCATAATTTTCTTTCTAAGAAGCTCCTTGAAAATATTAAAATATGCTATGTCTTAGTGAACCTCTCAGAATGATGAGCACAAACACACTTCTAAACTCATTATAGAAAGTTGCATTGCCTGCCCAAGATATAAGAGGTGATTTCACTAAAAGGCTTGCCAGCCCCCGCTACCAGCTGGGCAAAGAGATGCTTTATATTATGAATCAATAAGGCTAGCGTCATCCACAGCTCACTTTTGTGCATGGGGAAATCCTATTTTCAGGTCAAATTGATGTGGACACAGACATTACCCCACCAAATCTCAAGCAGAATCTGAAGCGACTCTCTCTCTCTTTGTCCACTGAGGTCAGATCAGAGACTGCAGAGAACAGAGAGCCAATAATAATTGCAAAGAACATTCAGCTGGTGGCTTTAAAATGCAAACGCTCTTGACTCTGTATGTGGTGGGAGGGTTCATGTTATCACTGTCATTTTAACTATAGACCCTCAATTAATTTACAGTTCCCTGCTGCAGACCCTAAATGGGATAATTGATAAGAAGATTCTCTGCTTACAGACAACTTCAAAAGTGACTGCTATTGTATACAAAATACAGTCAGGGTGCACCCAATGAAAGGAAATCAGGTGTTCCTCAAACATGCAAGAGGCCTACAGAACATTTCATGAACCAATGTAAAATAAATGAGTAAACAAAGGAAAAGCAGGGTCTGAATTTTCTTAAAACATAGAGTTTCTCCAATGGCATTTTCTAAGGGGTTGAGGTCTTATCACGCATGCCTCAGTGTTTGGTGATTTATATTCGTTGACTATAATCAGTGAAACGAGAGCTTTGTTTTCATGACAGAATGTGTCCAGTAGTTCTAAACAGATTGTTGTGAGGGAATCATTAAGCTACAGTATAAACACATACATAAAACAGGTGGATGCAACTCACCTCTAGACCAGGGTCAGGCTTCTGGGACGCAGGCGGGCCATTGAAGCCAAAGCAAATGAAGACATACATGACAGATACATCCCTCAGCAAGACGGACATCCCAGGACTTTCCCTGTGTACATTACCCTTCATCCAGAGCTGCTAAATGAATGAAAAGAGCTTAAAATTTAACTCAAGTTTTAAAAGGACGTGCATATTTGGGTTCTGTGATTCTTCTGGTGATCCTGTTAGACTGAGCACCCCGAGGTCCTAGCCCAGAAAGAAGGCATTCATTGACTTAAATAGAAATGCAGTGGTCTGAGGAGACCGTCCCAACTCACCAGGTGACCTGGGCTTCCAATTCTTGTGTTCTTGCATGCAGTGACAGGGGCATCAGGCTTTAAGAACACTAAGGAGACTTCCCGTTGGAAACACTCTTAGCTTTTGGCTACATCTACCTTCTGTCATTTGGCTACAACAAACAGACAAATAATGACTTATTCCAGGAATGCTCTCCTGCACCCGAACATGTGGCTTCCCAGGTGGTCATGGCTGGACCTGTGGGCTGCAGGCCACCCCAAGCAGACGGAGGGACAAGCTGAATGCCTGGGTGGCTTCCATGTCCTGCCAGATCCTGTGCCTGGAGCACTGAGATCCCAGATGTCCCTCCCAGACAGAGAATGTGGCACAGGCTCTCCTCTTGGTTGAAGGTTGCTGGGTTCCAGCTGGGAACAGGCTGGGAAGCAATCCGACCTGACCAAGCCCTGTGGGCTGCACACACCAGGGTGTAATTAAAATTTTGCTTCAGGTGGAGAAAGTGTTAAGACCCACCCTCTGCTGTCCCCCATCTCCCAGGTCTGCTTGCCAACTTGTGCTCCCTGGCATCGCTGGACCCCACGGTGAGAATCAGCAAGGACCTCTTCTGGTTTTCACTTTTGCATTCCTTGCTTGAGGCAAGACAATCACATGGGACCAAATCACCTCTCTCCACTTGGCTCTGATTCCAGGCAGCCCTGGGCAACTGACCTGATTTCTTTCATGGTGTCTGAGCTTGTACAGAGTGCTGCTAGAGCTTGCCTTGGATATTATGCAGCGTGCCATCATTTGATTGGAAATAGATCTCTCTTTCTGACCGTGTAGGACCCATTCCTCATGGGAACATCTCTCCAGGATAGTACTCTGTGGACCACCAGAGACTTGACAAAAATTGATTTGCACCTGGGAAAATTTCAATCACCATCTGGAACCAACTCAACAAAGGAGACCTGGGCTCCTCATTCCTGCATTTGTTTCTCAAAGCCAGAGGGAGACAAGCCACACCTCTGAGGAACAGATTAAAGAGCCTCCTACTTTCAAGGTCATACAAGTATGGGGTTGGCATCTGTGAGTGCCACCTTAAATTTTGTGTCCCTGGTGTCTTAACTGCCTAGGGAAGTCTCTGACCTGCTGTTTCCATTAAAATATGCAACTAACATAGTTCAGGTTTATTTTGAAAATGCAAAGAAATCATATACAGCCATGCATTCTTAATGTGGGATCTATTCTGAGGGGTGCATCATTTGGTAGTTTTGCAAACCACATGATTCTTGTTTGATGATCCCACGAGGTGATAGAATCTTAGGGGGCCACCATTATAATATAAGAAACCCATTGTTGACCTAAACCCTGTTATGGGGGCCTGACTGTATACAAACAGGCAAGGACTCTTTCTGATAACCCTTTCCATCTCATCAGCTAAAACTACCAGGAATTCTCAATAAGATTTATAACAGCAAGAGAAAGTTTCAGCTGAAAGAGTTTCCATCCACACAGTAGATGTAATAAACAAAGTAGTTATTGAAAGCAGTCTACACAAGCAAACCTCAAGAAAAAAATGACCCAATGCTAAAGCAAGCCTCCCCTTACTATGGGCAGAAGGAAATTCGCATGTCCTGGGAACGGCTCCCCTCTCCTCTGATTCGTTGCCATTCTCTCATCCTTTGCCCATACTACCCTGGTCCACGCACAGAGCTACTCTCCACGGGGCTTCTCCTGCCCTACTTCAGGTCTTCAGAGTGGCCACAGTCATCCTTCACCATTCTTGACAGCATTTCCCAGCTAAGACTTTGGACAGAGAGTGCATCTGCCACCTCCTGAATCCTTGCCTCAGTCCCCTGATCCTAGAGTCCTGCATCCTGCTGAAAGTCAAGAAAGGTCCCTTCCCAGGAATCATCTGAAAAGCTCCTGCCTTTTTCCATGTCCCAAATTCTATTGTGAAGGTGATAGAGGTCATATAATCTGTCCTATAAAGTACTTAAAAAAATCTCAGATTAGTGTAACCAGAAAAGTCCCTCCCATGCAAGGAATCCATTGATTTCTCATATTCTTGGATTGCTCGACTGCAGAATCCTGGAATTTTGCCACGGAACTGTTTCATGTTCATCATATATAAGTCATAGATGTGCATGATTTATGTGCTGAGCTGCAGATAATTGTCAATCTCTAAGAGATCTTTTTCTTTTGAGTGTCTGTCTCTACATTTTTTTTTAGATTCATTTTATCTCCTATGCATTCTGTCAAAGTGCAGCGGAAGTAAAACTTTAACGAGTGCCTAGTCACAAGGCCACCATGTGCCTGAAACTGCTGGACTGAGCCCTTCTCAAGCGTTTTCTCCAAACAGTGTAAGGCAGATTATGATTCCCTTTACAGATGAGATGACTGAGGCCCCATGGAGCTTATGAACCTTTCAAAGCAGGTTGAGAACAGGAATTTGAATTTGAGTTTATTCAATGTTCAGAGGGAGCGTTTGCTATGCCAACATTGGGGCAGGTATGTAATTTTTCTCCAAACATTGGTTGGTTTTGGTCTTCCTAGAAGGGACGTTCCTCCTTCTCTCTGAAACTTCCTGAACTATTGCAGCTACCATGGATTCTCTAACTTCTAAATAGCAGTGATCTGGTGTGTAGAACATTAGCTCTCAGGTTGTGATTGTCTTGAGTGACTCTGTTGTGTGTAGAATAGCAGCTGTAAGACTGCGTCTGCTATGAGTGACTTCATGGTGTACAGACAGCAGCTCTCAGGCTGTGGCTTCCCTGAGTGACTCCATGGTGTACAGAACAGCAGGTCTCAGGTGTGATTGCCCTGAGTGACTCTGTGGTGTGTGGAACTGCAGTGCTCCGGAAGGTTAAATTTTCCAACACATCGGCCAACGTCTCCCCAAGGATGGATTCTGTACCTACTGAGCCAAGTGAATTAGCCCCAGATGATGTGATCCCCTGCCGCAGTCTGGCTGGAAACAAAAAAACAGGAGGTCACAAGCTACTTGTAGATTCAAGCAGGAACGAACTTTATTCCAGAACCCACGCGAACTCAATGGGAACTCTACGAGAACTCTATGGAAACTCCGCGAGAACTCAAAAGTAGCGGGCACCTGAGGCAGCAGGAGCCGCCCCTTCTGGCAAAATGCCAGGCACCATCTTGACCTGGCCGTGGCTCTCAACAATTCCCGTGAGCACACTCAGAAGAACAAGTGTCCAAAAGATGCAGAGTCCTAGGAGATGGAGAGCCAGGGAAGCCGGGTCTGCTCTGGTGTTTACCCAATTTCTATGAGGTTTAGGAGCTCATTCACTTCACAGTGAACATCACAATGATATCCTTGTCTGAAAGTTTAGCAGTGTTGGTGATTTCATTTTGCTTTCAGGTAGTTGCTTTTCAGTGTATAATTTCTAAAATGTACATTCAGATTTGCATCTGTGTTATAAATTCAAAATCTACCAAACCAGTGTAAATGCTAACACTGCAAAGTTATTTTATGTGCTTAAAACAAAACTTTGAACCATCTTATTTTGCAGAACAATTAATTGCATTTGATTGTGCACACAAAGTTTAGCTATGATGTGAGTCTGGATCTGTTGGCTACTGTGAAGCTGGAAGATCAAGATGTGCAGGCTGCAGCCAGAAAAGAGCAGGTGAGATGGGAACCCGGGAGGAGACCAGGGCTCACTGATGCACACAAGGCAGGAAGGAAGGAGGGAAGAGGGGTCAGGTTTGCCGGGCAAGGAGAGGCCTTAGGTTACAGAAAACCCAGTGGACGTCTACGAGTCCGATGTCTATTATGAAATCAGTGTATCAAAGAAGACCTTGAGTTTCAAGATGAAGCCCAGGCACCTTCCAGAGAACAAGGCCAGTGGGAAGGCAGCACTACAAGATGCAGAGGATACTGCAGGAGTTCAAAGGAACTGATATGGGCTGGATTGTGGTCTCCAAAACGTATGTGCTTAATTTCTAACCCCCAGTACCTCGGAACATGACTGTGTTGGAAACAGGGCCTTCAAGGAGGAAATTAAAGTTAAACAAGGTCATTGGAGTTAACCCTAATCCTTAGGACTGGTGTCCTCATAAGAAGGGGAATGTGGACTCACAAGAGTTAGCAGAGGGGGGTGTGTGCACAGAGGAAGGACTATGCCAAGAGACAATGGAGGCAGCTGTCTGCAAGCCAAAGACAGACCCTCAGAGGAAACCAGCCCCGCTGATATCTTGACCCTGAACTTCCAGCTCCAGGACTCTGAGCAAGTGCATCTGTGGGTCACCCACCCAGCCTGTGGCCCTTTGGTCTTGCAGCCCTGGCAGATGAATACAGGGTCCATGCTGGGAAACACTTCTGGGATTTATCTTGGTAACAAACTCCAAACTCTGACCAGTTCATCTACTGAATTTTTATTGACTCTATTTAAAAAAAAAAAATTTTTTAGTTGTAGTTGGACACAATACCTTCATTTTATTTAATTTTATGTGGTGCTGAAAATAGAACCCAAAGCCTCGCACATGCTAGGTGAGAGCTCTACCACTGATCCACAACCTTGGCCCCTTGACTTGATTTTTGATAACTTCTTATTCCAGACCTTTTTGTGGTTACTCTTGTTTTGTACTTTGTGTTCTTCTTTAATATTAAGAGGATTGCATTGCCGTTGGATTATATTTGATTCTTATACTTTTCTAATATTTTTTGAATAAATTGATGTAGGACTAAGGAAAAGAAGAGCTCGTCCTGGATTGCCCCCCCCCCCCAGTGGTTCTGGGGGACTATCTGTACACTAACATGATAATTTTTCTAATTTACCATGTTTTCAAGATGACAGAAGCTGAAGTCAAGCAAGACCAGAATAAGCAAAACCCATTTTTAATTAATAGAACTAACCAGATCACCTCCCATAAGCTCCCCAGGAAGCTTCTGGGGTTTGGTAGCAGGAAGCTATGTGCATTGGCAGAGGATTGGGGAGGGAAAGTGCGACTTCCAAAGTGGCCAAAACATGTGACTGCACTTACATTTCCAGAACTTTGACTCTCAGGAAGGCCACCCCTGGCCCTTTTCAATGTGCCGGTCACTTAGACGTCTGGTCTCCAGCCACCTGAGACACACACATCAAGCTACCCTCCCTATACTGAAAGTAGTTTCTTTTCTACACCTGCCACTAAAGTCAAATAATTGGAAGAGAACAATAGGGTGACAGATTGCTTGTTCTAAATAATTGGATCAACAGAGCAGCAAACAGTGAGTTCCGACAAAAATATTCCTCCAAGGGTGTTAAACTTCAGTAACTCACTGGACAAAGAGACGCTGTGCTGCATCTTCCGGGGAGAGGGGCTGTTGGAAAACCAGGGTGCAGTTCCCCATCCTGGTCTCTACAGGAAGCCTAAACAAAAGCAGCGCATAAGAACCAGCCTGCGTGTAGGAGCATGATCTTGGAGGTGGATTTTGAAGGTTCATTTCCCTGGGGATGAAGGGGTGGCCGGATGGGAGACCATGTCTGCATGACAGGGCCTCAGCCAGACAGACCATCGTGGGGTGTACCTGATTAACAACAGAGATGGGCGAAGTGTTACCCCACAGCTATGTGGGAGACCTGGCGTGGGATCTCTTGGAGATACTTAAGCTTCCCATGGCACGTCTTAAAGACTCACAGTCTGTGCCGAGGGTTTTGGCCAGAGCCCAGAGTCAGGTAGGGATGGGGCTGATGGTTTCATTTCCTTTTGATCAGAGAGGGCCGTGAATCAAGTCTATGCCAGAGAGGACGGCTGCAGACTTTAGCGATGGCTGCATCTCACCCCACAGGGCGTGACTAACGGGAGGCAGACACAGCCCAGCCTCCCCTGATTTGGGTGGAAGGGAATCTGAGACAATCACACCCCCCCAGAGCAGCCCAGTGCCTCTCTGATATTGGCAGGGGGTGCGCTTCATGACCCACAAGGACTTTTTCATGTCCCGGGTCTGTGTAAAAAGGCATAGCTTTCAGATTGGTTTAAGCTGACAGCCAGTCTGTGGGGTTCTTGATGCAATGCTTAGTTTGCTTTATTTTTTTAAAAGTAAGTTTATTTTATTAAATTAAAACCAAAGCAATATCAGCCAAAAAAGCAAGCAAGAAAGAATTAATTGTCTCCATCGTTACTTGGCTGCGAGGCCTGGGGAAAACTCCAAGACCCACCTACAGCCCCACCAGGCCTGGGTGGACTTGGCAGTACTCTGGTCACACATGGACAGCCAACTGTTTGGGCAACCTAGGAGTAGCTGGTAGGCTTGATGATTCTAGCAATGCTCAGAACATTCCAGAAAAACAACAGAAGACAGAAGGTCTAGTGGATGTACCTGCATGACAAAGAACATCGACATAAAAAACAACCATGATAGGATTTTAGCCTATGGTCACATTCTGGAGGCTGGAGGACAGGTCATTTTCCTTCTCTGAAGAGTTGGGGTGTGTCATGACACCAATCCCATGACTGATAGAGTGGAGACCAGTTGTTCCAGTGGGACGCAGTTAGGACAGCAGCTTGCATAGTAGGTCCAGGGACAATATGGAGAAATGCATGCTTTTCTCCAACCTAAAGGCATTGATGGAAATATCTATTTAATGCGGAAAGGCTGCGGGACATGTATTTCCTAGGTCACTCCACAGCCTCTGGCATCAGATCCCACACCACCTTTCCCTAAGCACAGTGTCCCTTTAAGTGTATCAGAAGAGAGAAAGAAGCTCCTTTGGAAATAAGATGAACAGGGAGTTCAGGTCTGCCAGGTAGTTGCCAAAAGATGATATTTGAGAAACTCATGTCTCTATAATCCATCTCACATGCATCCCCCCAGGTCAGACCGCCCTTGAACTTGATCGTTGTGCCACACAACTACGATCATTGTTTGTCCAGAGTCAAAGAGGAAGCTGGCAAGATGGCAACCCCAGATCACCAGGACCTGAATAGCAGGGAAAGGAATGGTGGCTTCACCTGGAGGTGAGAGAGGACATCAAGTGGACCTGGCTGGCGTCATTATAAATTGCTCTTACAAAGTCAAATAAACACATGCTCAAGTTAACTGATCAAATGATGTGGTTGTCTCCACTGGGTACACACCCTGTCTTTGCAGAATTGACACAGTGTTTCTTCCTCTTCCTTCTAGGTATTTGACATTTGACCAATCAATCTTTATGAACCCATCTAACAAAATGATCGAGGCAAGAGAGAGTCTGGAGATGAGGCAGACCCCCACCCACATATGGACATGTTACTATCTGCAGCCATGCGCTGCAGGGAGTGGGCCGGCAACAGTTAAGAGGGCACTGACCAACTGTGTTTTTCTTTCATTTGACCAATCATCTGCTAGCAAGGGAACAAGTTTCTATGAGACGATTTGATCCGGCTGAAAGAGGAAAAAGCTGGGGCAGGTAAATTCCCCTTTAGCTAATCCTCGTCGGTGGCTCATGAATTCTGTAAAATTTCTAAGTCTCACCTTTCTCATATGTCACAATAATAATTTTTAAAAATGCTTTCCTGGTTCTGCAGAGACACTTTCTAGTAATCAACTATAAGTTGTGAATTGCACCAGAAAAGCAAAAATGTACTAAATTAACAATTACAAAGTCTACAGTCACATAAAATGAGGCACCCTGTAGTCCACACATTTCAAAAGCTGCCCACAACCATTGACGGAACTAGAGTGGAATGCCATAAATGTCACGAGGCCCAACCTGTAGACAGCACAGCCCCCAGAAGTGATAACTGATGCTGTGAGGGTGTGCCCAGCCAGTGGTCAGCACGCCACCATCTTGTCCTAATCCTGGTTGAATCACATAGAGTCCAGGAAAAATATATAATCTTGACGTGAATCTGGATTCATGAGAGAATTTTGTCAGCATTTTAAAAATGATGAAATGGTGGTGAGAAAGATGAGCTCCAACAGGAAGAAGGCAGCCCAGTTGCCCCAGGTGCAAGTCCTTTCTGGAAAAGTTCTTCCCGAAGATCATGAGGATGGTAGGTCACTGAGATGAGGGCTCTGGAAGGGCAGGGAGTGAGGACCGGCCCGCGAACTCACTGAGGTGAGGCACCATGTCCGTGTTGGAGGGACCAGAATAAACCCGGACCCTCCAGAGGCATGTGCTAAGGACTTGCTACCAGAGAGAAACCAGAAGACAGAGTCAAGAGGAAATGAAACGTGAGAAGACAGAATTTCCTTTTCTATCTAGAGATTTTCCCCTGTGTTAATGGTTTGCATCAACAAACCTCTGAGAGCCTCGCCGGACTTGGGGTGGACAGGAATCAACCCCCCATGCCCCCTGCATTCACACTCACTCTGCCTTCACAGGAGAGCAGCACCCCATTTCTCCCACACTCCTCGGGTCATTTCACTCACCCAGGTCTGCGAGGAAAACAGTGGCCAGTGGCCAGGAGCCGCTAAGACAGGTACCCAAGCCCTCCGGGTGCACTCTCAGGAATGCACCCCCAGCCTTGGCCCATTTCCTGTAGCCCTTTCCCTCTCCCCCTGCAAGCAGCCAGTCGATGGAGGGAGCAGCTCTGTTATGAGGGTGAAGACAGAAAGGGCCCTGGCACCCTCGCGCGCTGCCCAGCTGCAGGGAGGAGCACGTACCAAGTCTTGTTCAGATGATGGGATTTATTGTGAGGATGCAGGGGTCTCCTGGGAACTCAGAAAAAGCCCCAAAGCAGATCTCACAAAAGACTGCCATCAAATCAGTTCTGGGAGGGTCTATCCATTTCCGCTGCCTCTTGCTCAAGGTCTGGGGCTCTGTCTTTAAGCTACACTTTGTGTTTCTTCTTCAGCTCTTTTCCTTCTTGATCAGCTTCCTTTTATAGCCTTTATCTCAAACACAGGCCTTGATAGTCCCCCAATCCTGAGTAAACATGACTGCAGCTCTGATCCCTAAGCTCCTTGGCAGAAGACTCCAGAATTCGGGTTCCGCAGCCTTGGAAGGGGATCTGCTTGACTCAGCCCTCCTTCCCCAGCCAGTCCACAAGGAGTAGAGGTCTCTGGCAAAGGCACATGCCCCTTGAAACTAATGAAGCCTAAGACACAGCTTGTCACTTGCACAGCCCCTAGGGACGTGGCCAAGTGGTCAGAGATCTTTGGCATCTGCACCCTAGTATGATCGTTTATCTTCACTGCGTAATTAGAAAGCTGTCTCTTTCTGCTTTGACTTTCTCCCCTTCACATTGGCCTGTGTCCTAGGTGACCTCAAAGTGTTCATATCATATAGGGGACCTGGAGAAGGAGCTGAGCTGGAGATGCACTTGGTTTGAGCGTTCATGGCTGCTTTCACATACGGCCAAAAACCGCTTGCTCCCCTGATGTGGTAATGGTTTGGCTCCTAGAAACACCCCTGCTGCCCATGGTAATGAACTCATCTGGCGCTGTGACAGGAAGAGGCGCCACAGAGTTCCTGTTGGGATGTGAACAGGCCCTCGGTGCCAGTCTTGGAAGGAGGTGAGCGGAGGAGAAACAGGCTTTCAAAGGACAGAGACTAACGTGAACTGGGGGAACTTTCTTCTAGCATCAGATGTGTAATACTATAAGAAACCACTGTTCTCACTGAGCCTGGTAAGAGTGAGAGCTCTATCCTGTCGGGAATACTAGATGACACAGTGTATTCGCTTATACCAATAGTAACTTTTTAAAGAAGTGGAATTGGGTTGGCAGGACAAAGGCCCTCGGTAGAACTAGAATCAGCAAAATTTTTCATGACTCACTAATATAAGACAAAGATTTCTGAGTTTTAGTCACATCTTAGAAATCTATAGGATCAATCCAATTATGAGCAGTAAAGTTGAAAGAAAGTCTTTTCAAAATATGTTTAATGAAATAAATCAATAGATGAACCATGCATCATATTCCAGCTTGAGAAGTCATTTTAAAATTCTGGTTACAACCCAATGCAGGAAGGAAGAACTTCCGGGGTGCTTCAGGTAATATGATAATAAAAATCTGTCTTTGGTATATTTGCCAACTTTCAAAAATGACTATTTGTTAAAACGCATTTTCTCTTTCTAAAACATCTCCTTGATGTCTTACATAATTTTAATTTCGTTTTACATTCAGAGGGTCCCTAAAGGACACTTAGGTCCCAGGAGCCCACCACTCTTCCTCCAGGAGAGCAAAGGCTGAGCCAGCCTGAAGCATGCTCTCTGCTGGCTACAGATCTGAGACAGAGTGGTCGGGGGCAGAGAGGACAAGGTACAGATTCTACAGGACATGACACAGGACCCGAGGCCCCCATCAGCCATGAGAATGGCCACCAATTCAGAGAAGGCGCCATAAGCACCTGTGTCCCCCAAAGCACATACCTCAGGGAGACAACTGGTGTGTGGCCCTTTCCCTGGAAGCAGCTCACTCTTTACTGACCAAGTAGACAGAGGCAAAGCTGCTGTTTTCATGTCTGCACCTAGTGCCAAGGGGCCCTGAATGAGGCAGCCATCAATCCTAGCTATTTATCTGAAAGTGCCAGGAGTGCTTTACAAATACTATTAAATCTCTAGAAAAAAAACAACACAATGAGTTCAAAACTCTTACCACTCCCACTTTACAGAAGAGGACACTGAGGCACAAGGACATGAAGTAGGTTACCCCAGATCACCAGCTGGTAATGACGCCAGGGGTTCCTAGTGCTCCCAACCACTGCGCCAGCAGAGGGGGAAGGCTGCAGAAGGCTCCGTGGCAGCGGTTCCAGAAGCCATCCCTCTCCTCTCCATCCCCGAGACCACAAAGGTGGCCGTTCTCATCGTGGGCTATTGTGGGTAAGTCAAATGCTGCAAGAGAGGAACTGTGGCCAGAAGTGACAGACAGCAACCCAAGAGCCAGGGACACAGTGACTCAAGAAGACACCTAATGGTAGGACCCAGAACTAAGACGGACAAGAAACTAGGAGCCATTCTTTAGGGAGTCAAATGAATCCTACATCCTTCTGTGACAATACTGTCCCCAACAATCTAAATTGTGACTGAGAGTCATATGGAAAAATGAACAGAAGCCCGTTTTCCTCCCTGTCTACAGAATGCACCTTGGAAGGACTTTGTTGTTGAAGTAAAGGAGGCTGGGAATGCTCAGAAGACAGGCTGAGGCCCGCGACACACAGACGAGCACAGCCGGTGCCATCCCAGGTGACTGGCACGTGGTAGCTATTTGAGGCATCCTTCCACAGGGCCTGGAGGTGAGGAGGGGGCGGGGAAAGGGTGCCGGCTGACAGGGCTGCTGCCCCCATCTGGGGCGCCCAGGGCTGGCACAGGGAGGAGAGATTCCACTCTGGCAAAGAAGTGTCTAGACAGCCCCAGCGTGAAGTGAGAAGCAGACTTGGGATAATGGCGCCCCACGAGGTAGCTGGGAAGGGATCAGCCACAGAAGCAAGGGGAAAATGGGATGTCAGGTTACTGCAGGTTGGAAACAAGAACCGAGGGCTACTTCTCTCTGCGGGTGGTCTTCAGTGTGCTGGTGGGTCCAGTGGATCCAGAAAATAGCTGTGTTGATAAGAAAACATGGAAAATCCAATAACAAGTCATGATTAAACATACACAAGACCCCAGTCTCCTCTCTTTGATGAAGAAAAGCAGGACCTTCAATTTGGGCACAATGGACCAACAAATATTTGGGCAGTCCTCAAACTATTCCTACACATCCTGTGAATGGTGACACCCAGTCTCTGAGGTGGCTGCTCGAGTCTCTGGTTAACATGCACACCCTTTCAAGTGCAGCCATTCTGACCATGCGTTTTGGGTAAGTTTCCTAGCTGAAGAAAGAGGTGTTAATTTTTAGAAACAATTATCATTATGACCTTGATGATTAAGTAGGATAATTAAACAGCGTTGTGACTAATATGTTTTATATCATAAACATTGCTTTCTGATCTACTTACTGGAGGGAAATGCCATTTTTGAAAAGAAATGAGTATTTTTTAACATGATTAGCAAGCCATCTGTTGACATTTTGGTGCAATCTCTCATGAAAGTCCCTAGCTTACAGCTTTAGTTTTATCATAGCAAGAACCCAAAATAGTACTGCCTTTTGCAGTTACATCAAAATAAGGTGATTTAGAAAGGGCACTCTCTGGAAAATGCAAGCATACATATCAAGCTCACCTAGGCCACCTCTTTGGAGACCCAAGGAAGTCCCAACTTGATGGCTGATAAGTGAAGGAGAAAGTATCTCTTCTCTATTTGCCTCCCTCCTTCCTTTCCTCCTTCTTTTGGCGTGGAAATAACAGATACAGGCTTGGAATGTAGATAGACCTGGGTCCAAATCCTACATTCACCAGGATTCCTTTGGTTGTAAGGGATAGAGACAAACAAGGAATTAGCTAAAGCAAGAAGAGAGAATTTATTAAGTCAAAAGCCAAACCACAGGAGGGATGGGGTGGAGCTGGCCTTGGGAGCAGATCACACATGAGCTGAACATGTTTACTTTGCTGTCTTATCTCCACTGTGCATGTCACCTTCCAGTTCTCAGATCAGCCATTTAGTGTAGCCAGAAGCCACTTGTTGGCCACCATGATCAACCCAACTTGGATATATGACCACGCTTGATCCAATCACTGTGGCCTGAGAAACTTTGATCTCAGATCTTTCCCACATCTCCCACCCCAAATACCAAGTAGCCCAGACACTAACCTTAAGACTGAAAGCAAATGAACCAATTTACTGAACCTTGTCAACTCCTTGCAAATCAACAAAAGGGGCATCAACATTTGTAAGAATAATTAGGGGAGGGCAGTGAGATATCACTTAGAAAGAGTGTTGGCCATTGAAGCAGCTGATCCCCTACTGCCCTTGCTCTTTTGCACATGATGTCCTGTTTGAAGTGAGCCCCATTATCCATGGGGTCACATATGAGGAGTGGAGCTGAGGTTCAATGAGTTATGTGCTCCATGTGACTAGAGGGAGAGAAGGACAGAAATAAAGCGTGGGTCTACTGCATTGGTAAGTCCTTCCTACATCCTCCCCATCACCCTGAAACAGGAAGACTCACAGCCCTGACAACAGGAAGGCCATGCAGCTGGTCTGTGATATGGTTTGGGTATAGTTTTCCCCCAAAAGAATATGGTGTAGATATGTGTGCCCCACCCCAAATCTCCTGTATTCACGCAGGAGGAGAAGTATTTAGATTATAAAAACCATAACCTAATCAGTGGAATAATATAATGTACGGGTTAATAATTTAACTTGATTCCTGGGTGGTAACTGTAGGCAGGTGGAACATGGCTGCAGGAACTGGTCACTATGGCTGGGGGACTGCACATTTTCTTCCTGGCTCCTTGCACTCTCTCTGTTCCCTGAGGTGAGCAGCCTTCCTCCACCAAGTCCTTACTCCATGAGATTCTGCTCATCCCAGGCCCAGAGCTATAGCGTCTGCCAACCAGAGACTGAACCTCTGACACCATGAGTCCAAAGAAATCTTTCCAGACACTAACCTTAAGACTGAAAGCAGATGACCCAATTTACCGAGCTCCTCTGAGTTGCTCCTGTCGGGAATCTTGGTCCCAGCTACAAAAACCTACCTGACACATTCCCACATCCCACATTCCGTGCAAGGGAAGCAAGCCCCAGAGGCTGGGAGCGATGGTTCCGCTGCTCTCTTGCCTTGGAGTGTCTCAGAGCGATGCCTCTCGGCTGGCCTTTACACTGGGGCTCCGTGTGATTGACAGGGATGAGCTGAGAGCCCAGGGCTGTCCCTGCTGTGCCTGTGGACACACGTGCTGTCCTCGCTCTTTTGCTCTTACCCTCCTGCTGGCAGTCACGAGTCACTTAGACACTGTTGACATTGTTCTTCGCTGGGGTTGCCAGGAACATTCCCTCCAAGTGGACAGAGAAGCCCTTATTCAGCAGCTGGGTTCCAGCCCTTCCTCTGATGCGCCTCATCAAGATTCCTAGGGCTAGGACACAAGTTGCAGTCCCTACAAAAACAAGCTTGGTTGGACTTGATCCATGCACACATTGGGGTTTGGTGGCTCCACCTTGGTGTGGCATCTCCCAAGGGGCTCTTTCCTCTTGGTCCTCTCCAGACTCATGGCTCTCTGGTCTCATCACGCTGCACTTGTCTCCCTTCTCAGCAGGATGGCCAGCTCCAGCCTCCTCATTGGACCTCCCTCATCACCATCTAAACCGAGTCTCTAAAGTGTCTCAGGTCTCCAGCCATCCCTGTATCCTCTGTCCCATTGTTCTGGACCCTGTAAGCTTCCCCTCTCTTCTCCTGACTGCCTTCTTTCTACTTCTTCCTCTCATTCTGTTGTCCCCACCCAGACTGATGGGCTATCACTGAGACAAGACCCTGGTTTATCAGAATTGCAGGTGGGTTGGGTGGGGTTCAGGCTTTCCCAACTCTTGGATCCCCCCAACTCAAGGTAGAGTTCCTCGATCTCCCCAATCCAGTTCCAGGACTAGGGGTCCAGAGTGAATCTCCAAGAGAGGGCTTGATGTGTGGAATGTGTCCCAAGCATAAGTGACGGAGGGTACCAGTGAAGGGGAAGCGTCCCCTAAACCAGCAGTCCACAGGAAACGTGGGAAAAGGGGAGCTAAGGCAGGACTTACCTGAAAGAGGTCAGTCACAACACTATCAAAGGTGATGTCCGGCCTGTCCCAGGCATCCTGTGGGTCCTGGGGCAGCTGCATTCTACTGAGGCAGAGTGGCTGGCCCCTCGGTCACTGGTGCTCAGTCCTATCCTTCTGGTGTCCCGCATGTCCTCAGTGCCCGCAGCCCAGGGCACTCAAACCAAATCCTCTAAGTTCCTTTTAATGGGGTCTTTCGACTGCAGTCATAGCAGTGCACACCATCCACAAAATATTTTCAATGCTCCCTGCAGTCACTGTGAGGCATCAAAGTCTCCTGATTGAAAAGCCCTATCAAAGCAGAAGGGGTGGTGGCTTAGCTTTCTTTGAAGGATGTTTCAATGATATTTCAGTAATATCAATAATAATTTTAAAAAGCTGAGAACCCTCACCAACCCCTACTTTTATGTTTTGTCCCTCCATTGCCAGGGGACTTACACTTGGCAATAAGATTTCCCCCCTGAGAAAATTTTTAATTATAATATTCCATGACTGCACCCCCGCATGACATCATGTCAATGAATGTGGTTTTTGCAAAAGGTTAGGGAGATCAGACATAGGATCTGACTTCCTTAACAAGACTCCTAAAGCACAAGAAGTAAAATCAAGAATCAATAAATGGGATGGATTCAAATTAAAAAGTTTCTTCTCAGCAAAGGAAACAATTAATAACATGAGGAAAGATCTAATATATTGGGAGAAAATCTTAACCATATGCACCTCCGATAAAGCATTTATCTCTAGGATATAAAAAGAACTCAAAAACTTAACACCCCCCCAAAAAAAAAAACAAATGACCTAATCAATAAATGGGCTAAGGAACTGAACAGACACGTCACAGAAGAAGAAATAGAATCCATCAACAAATATATGAAAAAGTGTTCAACATCTCTAGTAATTAGAGAAATACAAATCAAAACTACTCTAAGGTTTCATCTCACTCCTGTCAGAATGCCAATCATCAAGAATACAGGCAACAATAGGTGTTGGTGAGGATGGGGGGAAAGGCACCCACACATTGCTGGGGGACTGCAGACTGGTGCATCCACTAAGGAAAGCAGTATGGAGATTCCTCAGAAAACTGGGAATGGAACACTATTTGACCCAGCTATCCCACTCCTTGGTTTAAACCCAAAGGACTTAAAATCAGCATTCTATGGTGACACAGCCACATCAGAGTTTAAAGCAGCTCAACTCACAATAGCTAGACTATGGAACCAACCTAGGTGTCCCTCAATCGATGAATGGATAAAGAAAAGGTGGTGTGTATACTCAATGAAATCTTACTCAGCTTTAAAGAAGAGTGAAATGATGGCATTTTCCAGTAAATGGTGGGAGTTGGAGAATATCATGCTAAGTGAAATGAGCCAATCCCATAAAACCAAAGGCCAAATGTTTTCTCTACTATGTGGATGTTAATTCACAATAAGGAGGCGGGTACTAGGGAAGAATAGAGTTACCTTAGATTGGGTAGAGGGAAGTGATGGGAGGGGAGGGATGGGGATGTGGAGACAGGAAAGATAGTAGAATGAAACAGATATTATCACTGTATGTATATTTGTGACTACATGACCAAGGTGATTCTGCAACATGTACACTCAGAAAAATAAAATTATATCCCATCTATGCATGATCTATCAAAGTGCATAAATGCTTTCTACTGTCCTGTATAACTAATTAAAACAAATGTTAAAAAATTTAAAAAGTGTGGGAGTTAGTGCTCAAGAAAATGAGAATTTCTCAGGCTCATTTGAGACCAGGAGAATGTGTCTTGCCCAAAGGGACAATGGTCTTCATGGCTTCTTCATTACCCTTCTCCAAAATGCAGGATCATTCCCATTCCGTGCAAATAAGAGCCATTTACTAATCGCCTGCCAAGAAAGGCTGTGAAGTGTGGTGGTAAGAGCATGACTCTGGCCAGGCCCCCACGTCCTAGAGGACTTCCTTCTCCCTGGTAACCGTGGCACATCGCTCAGTCCCTTTGGACGCCTTCCTCTGCTCCTCTATGAAATGGGAACAGACATGCACCATCTCGGTGCCAGACACACAGTGGAGGTCGTGGAGGTGGGTGCTGGTGAGTTAGAATCCCTGGGAACCAAGAGAAGATGCCCAGAGGCTCCTGAAAGAGCAGGCCCTCTCTTGGCCAGCCTGCTGAGTACACCTGCTGTCACAGAGTCACATGGCACACAGAGCCCATGTACCTTCTTCAAGTCCTTACACCTAGGGGAGGAATTTGGTGGCCACACTTGTCCCATAGGCTGAAGATGCAGCGTGGTCCTCAGAGCTGCCCTGGTCAGCCTGGGTTAAGAAGTCTGATCACAAGCAGATGAGGCTGAGAGGGATGACCACCATGCCCAGCCACGCCAGAGGCACCAGGGCGTTTAAGTTATGGAGTCCGTGAGGTCAAAGTGGGAGGAGGCTGGACAGCAGAGCTGAGTGGGGAGGAGAGGTCAGATCAAGACTGCGCTCACTCACCTCCTTCCTGACGTTAGCATCCTCCTTGTTACTGATCTTGGTGGACAGCTCGTTCCTAACTCCCTGATTGTTAAGTTCTGATACACTTATTAAGAAGCAGCGCTCTTTTCCCTGCTGACCTCGGGTTTCAGAAGGACTCATCCCGGCCGGACCACACCAGGTCTGCCGAGCACTTGGCCTGGGCACTCAGGTCCTGCCTCCTCAGGATGGGTGCTGCCCTGGCTTTTCCTACTTCTTGTGCCTTGGAATCTCTCATCTCCACCGCGGTTTGGGGTCTGGCTGTCTGGGTGGGCATGCTTTCTCGGCTTCCACCTGGGATATGCAGTTTTTTTCTTCCACGTCCTCTCCTCCTCCATCCCACTGCACACACACCCCTGCTCTTTGCCTGGAAACCACCTGGGTTTTGCTCAACCTAGCAAGAGACCCTGAAACCGGACCAAACACTAGAGCTGGTCACACCGCTGTGGGTCCCTGCACCCTCCTATGGCCAATAGCCTATCCTAGATTTTCTGCAGATATTTCCATCAAATCACAGTTACGTCTGGTGGGAAATTAGAGTCTATCACACTGTCTTACCTTGGGACTCAAAGAGCGTTCCTTAAGTCCACTCCGGTTGAGGAAACGTGGCTGACCTGGAGAGGCACAGCAGGGTACTGTCATTTGATGCTCCTGGAGTTGACCCCTAAAATATTCATTTCAAATCAGAAATGATGTATTTTCAAAGGACGTGAGCAGTTAAAAACTGCCAGCGTTGAGTTTCAATTTAATGGCATAAAGAATGTCAAGTCCATGTGACACACAGTCATCATCCTCTTCATTGTAATGCGACTTTGTGGCATAGACGGCATCATTGCTATGCGAGTTTCCATGCAAATAATGTCATTTGAATCCTTTTAGCAGAAGATAATGACACAAGAACTCCCTGAGCCAGGGGAGCAGCCTTGAAATGAGAACTTTCAAATGACAAAAAGCAAGTTGTGCCTTGCTTATTTGTCGTTTTCTAGTTTCTCCTCCTTCTCTCTCTCTCCCTCTCTCCCTCTCTCTTCCTCTCTCTCTCTCTGTCTCTCTCTCTGTTTCTGTCTCTCTTCTCTTCTCCCTCTCTCTCTCTGTCTCTGTCTCTGTGTCTCTCTCTGTCTCTGTCTCTCTTTCTCTCTCCCCCTCTCCCCCCTTCCTCTCTCTCTCTCTCTCCCCTCCTCTCTCTCTGTCTCTCTCTCCCTCTCTCTCTCTCTCTGTCTCTGTCTCTCTTTCTCTCTCCCCCTCTCCCCCCTTCCTCTCTCTCTCTCTCTCTCTCTCTCTCTCTCTCTCTCTCTCTCTCTCTCCCCTCCTCTCTCTCTGTCTCTCTCTCTCTCTCTCTCTCTCTGTCTCTGTCTCTCTTTCTCCCTCCCCCTCTCCCCCCTTCCCCTCTCTCTCTCTCTCTCTCTCTCTCTCTCTCTCCCCTCCTCTCTCTCTGTCTCTCTCTCCCTCTCTCTCTCTGACTCTGTCTCTGTCTCTGTGTCTCTCTGTCTCTGTCTCTCTTTCTCTCTCCCCCTCTCCCCCCTTCCTCTCTCTCTGTCTCTCTCTGTCTCTCTCTCTCTCTCTCTCTCTCCCCTCCTCTCTCTCTGTCTCTCTCTCCCTCTCTCTCTCTCTCTGTCTCTGTCTCTCTTTCTCTCTCCCCCTCTCCCCCTTCCTCTCTCTCTCTCTCTCTCTCTCTCTCTCTCCCCTCCTCTCTCTCTGTCTCTCTCTCCCTCTCTCTCTCTCTCTGTCTCTGTCTCTCTTTCTCTCTCCCCCTCTCCCCCCTTCCTCTCTCTCTCTCTCTCTCTCTCTCTCCCCTCCTCTCTCTCTGTCTCTCTCTCTCTCTCTCTCTCTGTCTCTGTCTCTCTTTCTCCCTCCCCCTCTCCCCCCTTCCCCTCTCTCTCTCTCTCTCTCTCTCTCTCTCTCTCCCCTCCTCTCTCTCTGTCTCTCTCTCTCTCTCTCTCTCTCTGTCTCTGTCTCTCTTTCTCCCTCCCCCTCTCCCCCCTTCCCCTCTCTCTCTCTCTCTCTCTCTCTCTCTCTCTCTCCCCTCCTCTCTCTCTGTCTCTCTCTCTCTCTCTGTCTCTGTCTCTCTTTCTCCCTCCCCCTCTCCCCCTTCCTCTCTCTCTCTCTCTCTCTCTCTCTCTCTCTCCCCTCCTCTCTCTCTGTCTCTCTCTCTCTCTCTCTCTCCTCTTTTTCTGATTCAGAGCGGGCACTCAGGGCCGAGGCAGGTTGAGACCCAGGGCAGAGAACGGCTCTGAGGACACATGGAGCGTGCTCAGGGGTGGATTCATCAGGAGCAGGGGGATAAGCATCACAGTAGCTGGAGAAAAAGAGAGACTGGCTTTGCCTCAGAGGGACAGCGTGGCTCCTCGGGGGAAAAGGGATGCTCAGGCGGAGCTGGGCTGCCCTGTGAATAGTGGCTTCTGTGCATTATGCTGGGCTGCCTTCTCTTAGCTCACTGTTCCCTGACATGCGGCCCCCGGGCAGCCGGGCCTCTCCTAAACAGTCCCCGTGCTGGTGCCGTGGAAGCCCTGTGTGCAGCAAGACCTGGGGCACCCACCTTCCCTTTCAAGTCTGCTCTGCGCCGTGAGGCCAGCAGGAGCTTCCTTCCACCCAGAGTTCACAGGTGGAGTCTGCAGGTGCAGGGTGCTGATGTGATCTCCAGTTGCTGAGGCCGAGAATGCGCAGGTTTCCGCACTCCCCGTGGGCCCAGCCCTGCTGTCATGCAGCCAGTTGTTCAACCCTCCTGGACACCCAGAGCAGCAGTTTTAGTATTCATGGGGGCCGAGAGAGGCAATGGGACTCATCCAGGGTCAGGGCCAGAAGGGAAGCCTCGTCATCTGCCCTAGCTCTTCCCCGTCCTGCCCCATCAGAGTCATGCTTCTCTTTCCATTTGGCTCAATTGGACATGGGCTCAATCATTGGAGTGTCACACCTCAGGATGGAGTTCAGGGCCCAGTTAAGCCAACGCTCCCTGGTCTCCCTGTTCTGCTGGGGAGGCGCAAGCCGGGTTCATCTGAGTTTCCTGAACCCAGAGGGAGTCCTCATGTCTGATCTGTGACTGCAGGAAGAAGTGCGAGGATAAACATGAAATGGACAAGTGTGGCCTAGGGAGTGCTGGGTCTCCCGGCTAGAGCCCCGCAGTGTGCAGAGAGGGATCTAGAATAACAGCTCTTTGTGTCCAGCTTAGTGGAGACAGGCAGCTCCCCACCTGCCCTCCCCCCTCCTGCTCTGGGAGCTGCAGGGCATATGTGGCCATGACCTTGGCTGTCTGGCGGTCTCTCAGAGGAAAGACAGAGGCAGATGGAGGGCTCTTGATATTTAATAGGGGCCTGACATAACCCACAGCTTGCCTTGCAAGGGGACATAAGGCCCCAGGGGAAAGGTGATCATTAACCCCAAGCCAAACACAGGTACCATGTCCATCAGCATAATAGATAGCTCAGGGCATGGCCCTCACCAGCATGCCCTGAGCTCAATGTCCATCAGTACTGGGAAAGAAAGTGGCCTTGGCCTTGGAAAAATGTGCTGCAACACACCCACCACCACCCCAGTGACTATTCTTGAAATGCTACCAGAGGAAAAAAACCAGACCCCTCTCCTGTGGGAGGACCCCTGGACACAAGGCAGTCTCCGGCACAGTCTCTGTGCATTGCTTTTGGGTGAAGTAACTGGGGCCCAGGAGGAAGAACTGATGGGGCCCCGTATCAGGGAGGATCCAGCACAGTCTTCAACCCCCGTCCTGAGACTCTGGTTCTCTTCCCGTGGGCTTCCTTTCCTCCATGCTCAGCTCAAAGAAGCCAAAATATGACACTTTACATAAATCCAGCCAAGGTCAGAAATGTAAAGTGCACTCTACGCTTCTGCTGGGTATAAGGCTGCTTTCTTCCAAGGCGGTCCTGGGGTGGGTGGAGTCCTACAGCCCGTGACCAGGACACCTCGCGCCACCAACATTCAGAGAGCTTCATTTCTCCTTATCCAAAATGGGGATCCTGATGCACCCCTTCAGCTTCGGTTGTGAGATGGAATGTATTTATGAACAATTGCACGGTGTTTAGTAAGTGCTCAATAAGTTGTGTCTATTTCCATGCCACTGGTTTCTTCTAAATGTCTCCTCTACCAAAGGGGAAAAACAAATCTTCAATAGCCAGAAGACGAATTTCACCCAGAGTATCTCCAAATGAATTAACTTGAGTGTTTTATAATGTTAGTTACCAGAAGAGGAAGGTAAGTCCCTTTCCCCCAAGATCTCAGCCTTTCTTGGAGACAGCTCAAGGCTAGCCCTTCCCTGTTCCTTGACATTTCAACTTCATGGGAACTGACTAAAGCCTAAAACAAGCTTGCTAGTCTAATACCTGAAGATCTCAGAAATCAAATTGACTTTCTTTCCAAATTTGCAGGAAAGACATAAAAAGCACCAGACCTGGGGGTTACTTTGGGTGACCGTGGGATGACACTCAGGTGTCACATTATAGCTGGATCCAGGTCTGCATCCTCTGGACGAGGTAACTGAAGCCAAGCCTACGGTGCTTTGTGCGTGCCCAGTGTCCTGGTTCTGTGATACGGGGAGAGTAGTACACCGTCATCTCTGAAGGGCCTTCCCTGGTGCTGGACTGTGTGTTTGACTTCCTTCATCTTCTGTCTTTGCTACGTCTGTCCACCCTTCAGGGTCCAGAACTCTCTCACCCCTTGAGAGAGTCCTTCGCTTCTGCCCTGAGGCCATTTTGCTTAAAGACTGACACTTGCTCTTAAAATTCTTGGGGGCTGAATCTCCTTCATCCTGCCTAGCCGGTGTCCTAAGATTCTTGCCCCAACCTCCAGCTGTGACAACTAACCTCAGTTCAGACTCCCGGCTCCCTGGTGGGGTCTCTGAGGCCAGTCTCTGTCCTCCTCCATCACCAGCTATCTCAAAAGGACCGTGACGATGGCACAAATGCAGTTCATACCAAGGGACACCATTGCTTCCAGGACTTTCCTACTAACACCTGGTTCCTTTGAGTCTGTGAGTGTATCCATTCACCACGACAAGATCCTACAAGCCAACTAAAATATCCTTAGCTTGCCTTTGCTGGCATCGAAATATGCTGTGGCTGTGCATAGGATTTCATGCTGTTCAGAACCCCTGAGTAACTGCTATGTGTCTTTTCAGTAACTGCCTCAAATTGAGAAAGGTATTCATCATTTTCAGTGACCACTTAGTAAAGCTGTTTATTAATTCACAAAATCAAAAACAGGATTTTCTACCATGAAGACCTGGGTAGAAAAATCTCTCCCCACAGTGCCGGTCTTCCTGTGAGTGGAGCCTGCCTTAGAGATGAACTTATTTGGATTTGGAAACTGTAGTCTTTCTGGACTTCCATGGCAGAAGTCCACTTGCGATTTGAAATGCCACCAGCACCTCTTTCTTTCTTTCATAACTGATCTGCTTCCAAATTCAAAATTTTGTTGCAGCCCTACAGCTTCTGGCAGGGGATGTGCACCCCAAATCACAGCCATGCTGTCATCTGACCCTCCCTCTGCCCGTCTGTTGGAAACCCCATGTGAGCCTCTCTCCCCAACCTGGGATCAGACAGTGTTTCCCACCCAAATTTGATTAAATGTGCCCTCCCTCGCTGCGGCCCATATGGCCTTGAAATGCAGCCGGCCTTTCTCATTTTTCCAGACTCGGGGGGTCAGACAGTGCCCAGACACGCAAATAATAGTCAAATTATACAGGAAGTTGTCAAAGGAGTCCGAACACAGACGGAGGCAACCTTTGACCCCATGACGGGTCAGAGGTCTGGTTCAAGTTTCTCCTTCTTAATCTGTCACCACAGCAACATTAAAAACAGCCCTTTGAATGAAACCATTTAGAGATTCTACTCTTTTCCAAAGTTTTTCTTTTATCGCATGTTGGGTTTTCTTTCTCTTGAATGGCACTAACAATTCTCAGCAGAACAGACATATTTATAATATTGAAACCTTAGATTTCTCTCTCTCTCTCTCCCTCTCTCTCTCTCCCTCTCTCTCTGGAAAGGGCCCAGGTTAGAATGTTTTTCCTCCCTAAATTTAGACGTTGACTTTTTTTTTTTTTTTTAAGTCAGAAAAGTCACCAATAAACAGAACTGCCTGCCTCATGCGCATCCATGCCATCCTAGCACACCTCCCAGCAAGCCTAAAAATATTTTAGGACCTGCAGCAGCCTGTCAGAAAAAGGAGATAAGTAGGAAGAAAAACAAGAGAAAAGCAAAGCCAGAGACATCAACACCCAGGACAGCCCTGGAGGGGAAGGACAGGCCCTAAGTCAAGCTCAGAGGCAGGACGGGCTGGAGCCGAAACAGGGTGGCCTCCACGGCTCCCGCTTTCACACAGCGACAGGTGCCTGGCCTTCCTCTGTGCCAAGCAGAGGGCCATGGAGGAATGGCGGCCTGGTGGCAGGAAGTTCTGTCATGAGGCCCGACACGGGACAGTCACCTCAGTGACTGATCCCAAATCGAGTTCTGCATTTCCTCGTGTTGTGTCTGGTTTTTAAATTACAACTGAGGTTAGCTGAGCTCTGAGGGGAAGCCGCAGTGGTGTGGGCAAGGGCACTGAACAGCTGCGCACAGCTCTGTTTCCTCTGAAAAGCATCTGACAGAGAAGACACCAAGGGGCACGCCACTGGAAGTGCCTCAGACACCTCGAGGAGAAGGGATAGGCAGACGCAGGGCCCTACAAAGATGGCCATTATGGTGAGTTTCACTTACTGCTGTGTCCTGAATTCCTTGAATGGTGGCTGGCACAGAGCAGGCACTCAATTAATACATACATACATATATAACATTTTTCATCTAAACAATTTGAAAAGTGGTTATCAGTAAATATTAAAGGGCACCACTACCCCTCTGCCATGCATCAAGAATAGATGGCAAACTCAATTCTGCTGTACCCATTAAGAGCTCCTTGGGTGACAAATGGCAGAAAATAATTTAATTGACCCATTGAGCAATTAGGAAATCATGAGTTTTTTCACTTTAGTAATTCTAGAAGCAGTCAGCACAGGGCAAGAATACCAGCTCATCAATACCACGTGAACCAATCATCACGTCGGCATTCACAGTGGAAAGAAAGGGAATGGTTGGGAGCAACCCCATAACCACATCTTTTCCCTTCATCAAAAGAAAGAGAAAGAACAAAGGAAAGACAGAAAGAAGACCTCTGTCTCAGAGTTCCCTATTTTGTGTCCAAGATTCATATGATAATCTGCTGGTTCCGGGTGCCATCACGAAGCGCCACAATCTGGGTGCCTTAAGACAGCAGAAATGTATCGCCCCACAATTTTGGAGGCCCGGAGACTGAAATCAAGACCCCAGCAGAGCTGTCCCTCCAGCGCCTCCAGGGGAGCTTCCTCCCCTGCTCCTCCAACCTCTGCCAGCCCAGTGCCCCTCCTCTCATGGCCGTGTCCCCCAGTGTCGGTCAGCAGGTCATGGCTGTCCTCCTTCGGGATTTCCACAGCATCCTTCCTCTGCGCATCTCACTTTCCAAATCTCCCTCTTGCTCAGACGACCTGGGTCATGTTGGATTAAGGACCCTGCTGCTCCAGTACGATCTCATCTCAACTGAAGACATCTACCCTGACCCTCTTTCCAAATTAAGGCCACGTCCTGAGACTAGGACTTCAGCATATCTTCAGCTGCTGGGGGGGGGGGGGGGAGCACGCCATTTAACACATAACACCACCACTAGCTTCAAGGGAAGTTGTTAAAGTGAGATGTTATCTCTGTAAATCTTGGTTGTGGAATATGCTAAGCAAGAAGAAGGTTTGGGGGTCAGCCACTGAGCAGGGGCTGTCCTGCCTTCTGCTGACCCACACAGCACCCCCTGGTGGTCAGCAGGTGAAGGATCGTCACCAACACAAAGATGATGCTCAACAGGTTCCTAAACAAATGTCCACCTCAGACCCTGCCCTACTACTTGGATACCTCCGTAAACATCAGCATGGACCAAGGGATTGCCTTCCGCACTCTCTGGAAATATCTTTCCCCAAATGAAAAGAAAAACTGAAATACGAAAGATGCAGTATTGAATCAAAACTGTAAGAAATCGACTATGGAATTCACTATCCCACCATCACAATTTCCTGTGGCTGAGCTGGTGGGACCCAGGGGGTGAGTGTGTCTACTAAGAGGGCATGGGGTGCTAACCTCTCCAGGAGAGCTTCTCACCTTCCAGGAAGACCCACGGCACAGTCAAAGGTGAGCTCTCTCAGTTCTCCAGTGTTTCTCCGTGTGTAACACATAAAACACACAAGATATGTGCTAACCCACTATTTTTGTTATCAGTGGGGCTTCCTGCCAACAGCAGGCCATTCGTCGTCCAGGCTTTAGGGAGTTAAAAGTTGGAAGTGGATTTTTGACTGTATGGGGTGTCAGTGTTCCTACTTCCACACTTTTCCAGGGTCAACTGTATTCCCAAAACATTGTCACACTAAACCATCAGTATTAGGGCTGTGGAATTTTAGCACTTGTAGTATCTTTTGGTTTATTTTTGTGTCAATTCATGCCTCAAAAGTGCTGTGTATAAATGACCTCTAACATCCCAGCAGGATATGACAATGTCCATTTATTTAACTCTCAAGTGTACCTGTCAGCAGAGGGTAGGCTGGGAAAGTCTGGACTTGGCTGGTTTGGGTAGGGTTTGTCCCCATGTCCGGGGCCAGGCAGGGTGACTGCTCCAAGCTAAGCTTGGCTGGTGCTCACTGTGCTTCTCAGGTGTTTTCCAGGTAATGGTGGAAGAGAAAGCTTGTGAGCTCCTTCTCTCTGCTTATGTCACATGTAAGTTGCTTTGGTGGCCCAGAGTCAAAGGTGGAAGTCATGTCCTCAACCCAAAGTGAGCAGACTCTGAGAATCTCATGCCAAAGGGCACAGAAGCAGGAAGGGTGACTCACTAGGACCATTGAAATATGCTTCCAGAATCTTCAAAACTTCCCCCATATACAGTGAGAGGGCAAGTAAGTTAAGGAAATTATTAAAATTCTTAAGTGAAGGAATGAGGCCAATCCTGTTGGCTGAGAAATCCCATATCATAGAGCTACAGAATGACTCAACCTCAGCACACGTGTTTGTTCTCATCCACTTCCTCTTGCTTATGTGATTGGTCGGAGCAGGCGATTTTTAATGTTGAAAGGCAACCTTGAATGTTGACAAGTAATGAAAAATAATTTAAAAACTTATCTTTGAAACTGATTTTTTTTTAAAAAGGAATGGTTCAGAGATTGACTCTCAAGATAAACAGTTCCTTTTTTGACAAAAAAAAAAGGAAGAAAGAAAAACAAAACAAACAAAAACACAACACTTGGCCGAGAAATATTACTTCAGTCATTCACGTCAACCACCGCCCCCAGCCTACTCTCCCTTTGGGTCAGACATGGACCCGTGTGTCCCGTCCGTGAGGGCGCGGCACAGGCTCACCTGCTCATTTGATATCCTGAGACTCTGTGTCAGCAGAGCACATCTGCGTGTCAGCTGGGGCTGGGGTCTTTCCAGTTAACTGAAGTTACCCTGAGAATAGTTAAGACCTATTCCTCCTTTAAGATGTGGGTTGTCCAATCCTGGGGTCATGGTGTGGGCGAACCATGCAGCATAAGACCATTAGAAAGAAAAGAGAAAAAGAAAAGAAAAGCTGCTCTGGGGCAGTGGGCCAAGCCGCAGCCTGTGTGTGCTGTGCGCTCAGAGTTGCTCTCTGCATCCCAGCCTTGCCACACCCATCCACCACCTATCCCAGGAGGCCTGAGTGAATGTCTGTCCCCTCAGCTGAGAGCCCCACCAAGAATGGCAAATCGTCTCTGGGCATAGAGAAGAGCAGCAGGTATATCGTGCAGTCCTATTTTTACATTGTTGTCTTGGACTATGTTTTGAAATGAATTTCCAAGATATGGAAACCAGGTGTCTCCTTGGTTTATAGGAGAAAAAACTTAGGTCCAAAAAGAAGAGAGACCTCCTAACACTCGTGAGGGTAATTTTGATCTATTTTAAAATTACCTCAGTGCTAGGAGGAATCGCCCCTGCCAGATTCATCTCCTCACAAGGTTACAGGACCAACAGAGGCTGCAGTGCCCGGGAGGCTGCTGCAGAGCTGAGCATGCACAGGGCCAGCAGTGGACGGCTTTGGCGTGAGCATTGACACATCGAACACCTTCATGTGCTTCTTGTCACTTCATCCTCGCAACAGACTAGAGGCAGGTTCAGGTTGTGTCATGCCCACTTTACAGATGAAAATCGATGATATAGAGAGGCGCTACCCAGCTCTACGCGGCCCTAGTGTTTGACAGTGGGGGTGACAGTGTTCTGTGTCTTCAGATCTCCAATCCTGTGTCCCCTCTGAGCCTGTGTCTGCCTCCATTGTTTCTTTCATACATCTTTCTCCTGTCTTCCATCTGTCCACCTGTGCATAAACCATGAGGCATCCATTCGACCAGCATTTATCCCGTCTTAGCTAGGCTGCCTTCACCCTTGAAGGTTCCTGGGGTACAGTGTACAGAAGTAGAGAACCTTCTCTGAATCCTGGAGATCAAATTCCAGGAGGGAACAGATTAAATAAGTTACTTCCCGTGTCTCTAGTACTCAATACTTAGAAAATAATTTAATCAGGGCCACGGGGAAGGATTGGCATGAGTGGGAAGACATATATTGGGTCCAGAAACCAGAAAAGGCCCTACTTACTGCATCAGGCTGAACCCATCCATATATCCATCCATTCACTCATTCACTCATTCTTATGTTCCTTCATCCATCACCCTTCCAGCCAACCAGGCAGACATTCTTCCAATCCCATGTCCAATCATAGAAAAATTTACACATTCAATATTTTATTCATCCATCCATTGATAGTTATCAGTCACCTGTTTATCCAGAAACTAATTGGTTCATTTACCCATAAACTAATTTTTACCTATCTATTTCTTTATTGTCTTGTTCAAATATGCACTCCTACGGCAGATACTCCCTCAACCCCTTCCCCATCCTCCAGCACTAGGAACAAAGGAGATATGATTGAGGTGCTCACAGGGGACATTTCCAGTCTGTCCCCTCATTGTAAATCTTCAAATGTGCCCTGATCGAGTGATCCGATCCCAGCTGGAGCCTCTCCTTGGACTCTGAGTGCTTGCACAGAGCTCGGGAGACGTCGGATAGCAGGGCAAGAGTGCCAGGGGCTTTCACATGGCCTAATCCTCCTAAAAGGATGTTATCAGGCTTCACCCTGTCACCTTGAACCAGAAATGAATAATGAACACCTTTCAGAGTTAATATGCATCCAGACTGTCTCCATATATCATGTACCAAAAGGCACAGCTTCTCTCTGGGTCTAAGAGCTTTAGGGCATCAGTAGGAAGAAAGGGTGGGGTGGATCCAAGGAAGGATGGCAGAGCAAGTTCACTCTTTGAAGCTGAGTTTGCCCATCTGACCTCAAAACACATAGCAAGACAGACAGATTATAAAGAGAAAATGAAAGTGGACATGGCAATAATCAAAAGCAAGATGAACATCCACACCGATCCGACACCCCTTCATGAACCAAGCTGAAGTCCCAGGCTGCGGGGGCTTGAGTTCGCCAGCAGGCAGCAGCAGCTGGGGGTTCATATCCTAAAGGAGGCTATTTTTCTTTAACCTAATATAGCCACAATATTATCACTTAGACACATAATCAATATAAAATATTATGGATGAAGAACTTTATATCATTTTCTTTGTACTAAATCTTCAGACTCCAGCTTGTGTCGGACACACACAGCACATTTCAACTTGCATTAGCCACATTCGAATGCTTGACAGCTGTGTGTGGCTAGTGGCTACTGAACTGGACATGGCAGGTCTCAAGGGTGGTGGCAATATTAGGTCTAAGGGGAATAAAATGCAGGGGGTAAATACGACGACCATATGTTCTGTCTTGTCAGGAATGCCAACCACGGGGCTTTCCCATAGAGTGAGGCACTTAGCAAAACCTAGTGGGCTTGCAAAGCAGGTATCTTTTTTTAACGTCTTGTTAGCATGAGAATCCTAGGCCCTGGCAGGTTCAGAGGATTGCTCACAGTCCAGGAGAGCCAGAGCCTGGGATGCGGAAAGCCCCCCGTCTTGAGCGCATACCCATTCCTGCCTGGATATGAGCACACGGGGAGGGAGAAAGTGCTCCTTATGTCACTCTTGGCCCAAGACAGTTCCTCTCTCATAAATAGCATCCTGACTGCCTGATGGCAGAGAGCTGCTCCTCACATGTTACTGTCACTTAGCAAAAAAAAAAAAAAAAAAGCCCTGTGCTATCACCTCCTCACCTTTCTGTCTTGGATCCTGGATCGAGGACGCCAGGAACGGCTGGCTCTCCACATCCTGTTTCTTTCTCCTCTCCATCTCCAGGTCCCTGGGCAGGGGTGCAGCACTCCTGCAGTATTTACTGCACCTGACAGACAAATGGGTCCTCGGAGCTGCCACCAGACAACCCAGACCCAGACATTAAAATGAATTACGAAAAAAGCACCCCTGTCACTTTCCTTGTTTGCTTCATCAACCCTTCAGTAAATAACCAGAAAGCACTTAGCAAGGATGCAGCTAGAAGTGTAAATAATCGGACCCCTTTGTCACTGACAAGGCTCGTGGAGCCAGGCTGGAGAGGCTGCTTGGAAGGCAGGTGAGGGGTGGGCAACCTGCGGAGCCTCTGCTTGGCCTCCTCCCTTACCCTTCCCAGCAAAGCCATAGTCTGCTCCCCTCCCCGGGCCTCCCCAGTAAGCAGCACCGAGAGGCCTCTTGCTATTTACATACACAGCCAATGCATCATTGCTTTGTCAAAGAAAATTGCTTTATTCATATATTACTTTGTTCATTCTTTTATCCACTTAATAAGCATCTATTGAGCACCAACAATGCACCAGCCTCTGTGCAGTAGCCTGGAGATTCAGTAAGGAAGGTGACAATCTATTCCCTCTTGGATGGCATGAATTCTGTGGAAGAAGAGACCTTCTCTGCTTGGCTCTGTGGTGTTGCTGCCGGTTGGATGGTAAGTGACCCCCGTGGTCCATCTGCTAAAAGTTTGCTCCCCAGGGTGGTACTGCTGGTATATGATAGAGCTTTAGAAAGTGGGGTCTGCTGGGATGTTTCTATGTCATTGGAGATTTCCCTTGAAGGGTATCTGTTAAACCCAATCTCTTCTTCTCTCTATTTTTCCACATCCTAGTCATAAGATGAGAAGGTTTGCTCCACTGTGAGCTCCCACCATGCAGTGCAGCCTTAACCCCAAACTGCAAGGTCAGTCTATCATGGACTACAATGGCCAACACTGAGCTGAAATGTACCTTTTCTCTTTATAAGTTGATTGTTTCAGGGATTCTTTAAAGTAACAGAAAGATAACAAGTACAAGTGCTTAGTAAAACAGGAGCTGGCGGTAGTTTATCAGAGACTGAGAGAGACTGTGTTTCTATGGTGGTTGGAGGCTGCAGAGCAAGGGATGTATGTGACACAGGGGTGAGGGCAAAGACAAATACAGATTCATATTTGGGATAGTAAGTCTGGCTTCCTGGAGGAAGAATTCTCTAAACTGAGATTAAAAGGTAGCTGGGAGTGAAAGCGGGGAGAGGTGGTGTGCCACGGGCAAAAAGACATGGAGAGGGTGCCAGGAATGTCACCAGCCGGAAGAGGTGCTATCTGCCCCATAGCACATCCCGTCCCAGGCTGGGGGGAAGAGGTTCTGGTCCACACTCCATGGTCAGTGGATCTGGACAGACAATCAGGACAACAGAGAAGGAGCATGTTTGGGGGCACACACATCTGTTCTTGTCCTTGCTCCACTGACTTTAGTCATAACACCCTTAAAAATGTCATTGTCACTTCTCCGAGCCTCACTGCTTCTCCGTAAAATTAGATGAACAATCTATACCATTAAAAGGGTCTCCTGAGGACCTCATGGGAGGAAGTTTGAGTGTCGCTGGACAGTACTGACCATGGGGTTTCACAAATCATGCCATGACTTAAAAGGCCATTCATCGGTAGGGCTCCCTTCTGAAAATCATGACGATCCTGGATACAATAACTGTTGACAAAAGGGCCAGTAGAACAGAGATCAGAGGGCTCAGGAAGGAATTTAAGTTTAAAAATTCATAGCACACAGTAAAGCATTTAAATACTAGCTAATATGCACCCTACAGGGTTTTCCACATATAGCTACTGCTTGAATACCGTATAGTTCCAAGTCCTGGGACATTGAAAACTGACTTTTTTTTTTTTTCCAACTTCAAACTTTTAGAGGAAGGACAGATGACCTCGTAAAGCTCTGATGTTAATTAATGTCCCTGCAGCAATAGCCACAGCCAGAGGCGGCTCCCAGGGGCTGCTCAGTCCTCCAGACACACCAGCCTGCAAAGGGGACAGGAGCCGAAGAGCAAGATCTGGAGACAGAACCTGCAGGCAAGTGCCCAGGGCCTCTTCCCCGGAAGGACACTCCCTGCAATAGGGTTATCTGGATGCAAGAGGCTTCTCTGATCAGTGGTTACTAAGGGACCTCTGCCCATTGTCCTAAATGCCTTGGTGCAGAGAGCACAGAAATGGAGGGAGGGGAAGAGAGAAGGAAGGAGAAGGAGGGCAGGATGAAGATGGAAGGAGGAGGGAGAGGGAAGGAAGGGGAGTGAGAGAGAGAGAGAGAGAGAGAGAGAGAGAGAGAGAGAGAGGATGAGAGGAGGCCAATCGAAATAGACAACAGGAGGAAGGAAGCATGAATCAGGGAGGAGAAGAGAAATTTCAGGAAATGTGAATCTGAGGGAGACTGAGGGATTATTATCTCAAATGTTCCTTTTCATCCCTCTTCTTTTTAAAACATAAATTTTATTGTGTACATATAAGGCCTAGCGTCTGATGCTCCAAGATGTGTATGTTGTAAGATGGTTTATTATAGTGGAACAAATTAGCATATCTATTATCTCACACAGATTACCCATCCCCCCCCACGGCAAGTGCAGCAATAATCTAGTCCGCCAAATGCAATACGCTGTTATTAATGTAGCCTTGGTGTTGTACATTAGCTCTTTCCTTCATTCATCCTGTGTATTTGCTACTTGGGATCCTTCAACTTTCTTCTCCTTGTTCCCCACCCCCTCACAGCCCCTGACCCTGATCACCAATGTGCTCCTCTTCTTCAAATCCCAGTTTAGTCATCTCCTGATATTTCCGTCTTGCTGGAAATTGAGTAGACCAATGACATCCACTGTCATATGAGAAAAAAAAAAAAATCATTCCAGGCCACAGAGAACACAGATATTTTAAGAATTATAGCAACCAAGTCATTTTTGTTTCATCAGGGAAATATCTTTCCACTTCAAAGAACATTTTTGAATGTTTACACAGCCTTCGTATTATACTTTCTCTGTCTTTATGCATGTGTATGCACATGTATGTGTACAAATATGTTTTCATGCGTGTGTGTGTGTGCACATGCATGTGAGAAGGCAGAAGTGGAGGACCCAGCCAGAATTTGCTGGATGTTTCCATTCTGACAAAGCAGGTTGCACTAAATCTCAGATAAACCCAGATCCCACCGCCCCTAAATGAGCCCACATCCTCGTCACAGAGAGCCTGCCTGGGTCCTGGAGTGTTCCGTTCACCAAATCTCATATTTGGACCTAAAACTGGGCCACAACCAGGAATGCCATCTTCTCAGTGCTGAGATTTGCCAATTAATTTTTTTAATCTAAATTTGGAAACAGGTCATTAGCATATCATTATTGATGGCACAGGAAAGCTACTTTTCTTCCCTTCCAAGAAAAAAAAAAAATAAGTCACAGCATTTCCAGTACACATTCGTTAATATAAAAATTACCATATCAATAACACATCATTATTTGAGAGGAACTGCCCCTCTCAGAAGATTTTAAACTATTTTTTTTTTATTTTTGGTCCAATAAGCATGCTCTTGGTGGAGGCTTTTATTTATTCTTTATTTTCGTTGTTAATTTTTTAGTTTTAGGGCTTACTGGTAAATCTGTCCATTCCCATGAGGGCTGATCATAATCCCCCCACCCCTCCAGGGGTCTCCTTGGTCCCACGCTCCGTGACAATGACCTTTTGACAGGGCTGGGTTCTCAAGCGGGGGTGGGGGACAAAGGAATACATTTTCAGGGGAAGAGCCGTAGTGAAGTTTGGCAGATGGGTCTGTGATATAAGCTCTTAATTAGGGCCGCACGGCTGGTTGACCTCTCAGGAGACCAGAGGTGTGTGCTGGGATCCCACCAGCTCACCTGCTCCCACACCCTTCGCCCGTTAGCCTGGCGCCTTGCAAGAGTCCACCCGGCACGTGCAGAGCCTGGGAAGCCCGGCTTTCTTCTGTGAGAGAAATCAGCAGTTTAGCATGAAATCTTCTCAGCTGGCAGATGGGAGAGGGCGGGTTGTCACATCCACAGAATCTGATCCGATGGTTAGGTAAGACCAGAGGACAAAGATGGAATTGTTCCAACACCCACCAGCCAACTCAGAGACGACAGTCACCTCTTATGCTGGGGTGGGGGTGGGGGAGCAGGGCAGGGTGGGCTCCAGGAAGCCACCCCTGCCCAGTCAGCGTGTGCCACTCCAGAACATTAGTATTTGCCACTGTTTCCAAACCCCCCAACACCCTAACACAAGCCATGTCTCCAGATTCGAGGCTCCTCCATGTGTGAAGTAACCACTAAACAGCAGGTCTGGGTGAACAAACCATGCTCTCCCGCTCCTAAGGCCACTCCAGCTCTGATCTCGGTTCCTTGGACTCTCTTGATGTCCCAGCACAGGGTCTCCCAGACGTGGTGCCACACAGTTGAGCATACACACATGTGCAGGCTCAGGGGCCACAGCCCATGGCACAGAGGTGGACACCGAGTTTCAGAGAGATGGCCTGGCTTCCCAGGAGCACACAGATGAACCTGCTGGAGACGCAGGACGAAGGCCGGGCCTCAGCTTTGAGTCCAAAGCTCTTGTTTCTCACGTGCTGCCTTCCTCCTTTCACATCAGCTGGAAGGGCAACCTGGGGCATGCAGGACTGGTCCCTGACCCTTAAGTGATCCTGGATTCTAAGGAAGCCTGTGACCCCACATAGGATCCAGTACAGAGTCCAAGGCTAAGTGTCGACAGGACTAGAAAACACAAGGCGCTCCCCAGCCTCTCCACACCAGGGAAGGTCAGACCTCCGTCTCTTAACTCCTGGCCCAAAGCTTGTTCTTGGTCACATGCTGCTGCATCGAGTGTCCTGTGAGTCACAGCTGAGGCCACAGTTCAGCATTGACCTTGGTTCCCTCTGGACTGCCCTAGCAGAGCCTGGTGCACAATGTGCAGTATGAGGAGTTGCTGGGAAGGAAGAGAGGCTCACGGCTTCCTCCATCCTTCCCGCTTCTCTTTTCCTCCTTCCTTCCTTCCTTCCTTTCCGCCTGCCTGCCTTCCTGTCTTCATTTAAAACATTATTTTAAAAAAAAAAAAAATCCAGTCTTTCACAACAGTTGTAAGAACAACGTTAAGATCCCCTCTGTGTCCCTGACTTGGAGTCCATAGGTTAACACTGACCACACTCGTCCCACCCTTCTCTGGATGGATGGATGGCGGGTGCATGGAGGGAGAGACGGCGGCAGATCAGTCGATATAGATTTATATGTCTGAATGCAACATAATAAGTGTTTCTGAGCCACTTGAGAATGAGCTTCAGATGGGCGCTCCTTTAACCAAAAACACTTCTAATAGAAAGGCCTTCCCTCCTGTCACCACAGTGCAAGGACTGGAATCAGGAAAGGGACCCCGTACAGCGTTGCCCCGGGCACACACCTTTTTCATCTCCACCAGTTGCTCAATGCTGTCTGCTAATTGAGTGGCCCTGGTCTAGGCTCCCATGCGGGGTCCCACACTTCCTCCTGCTGTCCTGCCTCTCCAGTATCCCTCTGTCTGGAATCGTCCCCCCGCCACCTTCCTTTGCCCTCTGTGGACTTGACATTTATGAAGTCGGCAGGACGGTTGTTTTGTAGCATTTCCTTAAGTTTGAGTTTCCCTTAGATTCAGGTGATGCCCTCAGCTTATGACCACCTGGGCAGCCACGCTCACGTCCTGCTGGTTGGGGGGGGGGGCATGTGGTGCCGATTAGTCCTATTACCCTTGGCGTTCACTTTGATCACTTGGCTACGGCGCCATCTGCCAGCTTTCTCCAATGTGCAGACGCTCTTTTTCCCCTTTTTCATAAATAAGTTTCTTTTTGCGAGATTTATTGAGGGCATGCAAATACTGTTTTTCCGTATACCTTGCTGATTGATATTTCTAGCTTGGATCAATTCTTACTGGATAGTTACCAAATGATGGTCTTACAGTTCCTTCTCGCCTTCCACAGTTATTAGCTGGCATTCTAAGGCAGGAAAGAGCTTTATCTCCTCTCTCATTTGCTCACACGTTCATTTACCCATCTTTTTCCTTTGGTATGGGCTTACGGATTCATGCTTAGTCCATGGGCTGCTTGCTTTCATTCTTTCTCTCATGCGTAAATGCACACACACACACACACACACACACACACACACACACGCACAGAGGAAACAAATACTGGGAAGTGGCACCGAGGGTGCAGAGGAAAGCCGTATCATGAGTTTGCAAGTCTTGACCTCCGGAAAGAGACCTGCTGAGAGGAGGTGGGCAGGCAGGCGAGCTGGCTAAAAGGCTCTGTGATAGGGTTCCTGTCTCTCTTGCCCTCAGTAGAGAGGCTTAAATATCTCCTTCTTGGACAAACAGATCAATACAAGCTTTTTAACATCTTCAATGAGAGCTCATTAATGCGCTCTGGGTGTCCTCCTGCGGCCGTGCTGACCTGGGAGGAGCGGGGGAAACTGAACTGCAGACAGATAATTATCCCAGGGACAACTCTTCAGATCAGCTCGCAGCAGAATGTGAATTGTTTTCCTAATTATTCAGGACAGCAGCTTGTGAGAGCGCAAACTAATTGAAAATACAGGATGATTTATTTGTGTGGGTGAGGCTCAGCCTTGTGTTGGGTTCAGTGCCCACGGGTGGGGCATTCCCCTCTTGGCAAAGCACCCCTCCATTTCGGGGTCCATTGTGGAGGCCCCCGGGGCCTGGTCATGTGAAGAGTGAGTCTGAGCACTATTGTGAAAGTCATGGAAGACAGATGATAGTTAGAGGGATTTTTAAAAACCCCGGGAATAATCCACGGCCTCAGATATCATCCCTCCAGCCGGCGGGGTTATTGGGAGTCGATGCCTGGTCCTCACTGACCATCCCCTCCAAAAACTATCTCTGCCAAATGTCCTTGGGCTTTCATCATCAGCTTTACCTGAGGGTGAGACAAGAAACACTGATGCACAAGCCCTGAGGACAATATCGTGGACCAGCACTGGCCCTTTATGAAATCCAGCATGAGAATAAATGGACTCAAACTGGCGTGGCAGAAAATGGTGGGACCGCTGGACTCCTGAGCATCTTATCTTTCCTGACCCAGCTGTGGCTAAGAAGCTCAGGCAAACTTTTGAGTTTAACTGAATTACGTGGGGACTAATACCCTGCAAATACCATGGTGATGACCATTACTGTATTATACAGTACTACAGTCATGACCTCTGATAGTGACCATTTTGAAGTGTTGCTCCTCATACTTCTGATGCAAATATCACTTCTCCAGTTTAGAAAGTGACGTAAGCAGTTCGTGTCAGGGTGAGTTCCAGAGTCTAAACTCATGCTAGTGTAAAACAGTGTCTCCCTGGATCTTCAAAGTGCCCAGTGCATATACCCAAGGTCTCCTCTCATGCACAAGTCACCAAACTTTCTCTGTAAGGGACGAGATGGTAAATAGTTCAGGTTCAGTAGGCAAAGTCGCCTCTGTGTCAAGCTCTCAGCTTTGCCACAGTTAGACAAAGCCATCCACAGACAAGACATAAATGAACAAACAAACGTGACTGCATTCCAAAAACGCTTCCTTTCTGGACATTAAAATTTGAATCTCATATAATTTTCATGGGTCACAGATATTATTCTTCTTTTGATTTTTTTTTTAAATTAACCATTAAAAATGTAAATACCAGTCTTAGCTTGTGGGACATGGACGAATAGGCAGTGGGCTGGTTTTGGTACATAGGTCACAATTTGCAAGTCCCTGATACAGAGAAATATGTGCAGGAGGTAGAAGAAATCTATGCCCCTGAGGATTCCGTGTCCTTCCGTAAGGGGATACTAAAGATGATTAATGCATAATTGTTGAGCTAACCGGAATTAGAACAAATCGAAATCTTTTCTCCCATGGAATATGTGATTTTGCAAAGCACAAAAGAGATGGAGGCCAACCCATTCACTAGACAGAATAGGGGTTTTCCCACAAGTCACTCTTTGCAAATGTCATTTGGGAACCTTGCTTTTCCATGTGATTGTTGTAATCCCATCCAAATAAAGGGCCCCTTCATTGTAATAGCAGTTATTGCTATAATTTGGATCTACCATGGCTCCCAAAGGCCCCTGTTTGAAAGGGTTGGTCCCCCACCTGATTCCTTTGAAAGGTAGTGGAAACTAAGAGGTGGAGCCTAGTAGGAGGTCAGCAAAGGCCGGCCCTCCATGGGATAGTGGAAAGTCAGCTCCTTCCTGTCTCTCCCCTTACTTCCCAGCCACCATGATGTGCTGTGCTGACACTGGCCCAAAACAACAGGGCCAAGTGACCATGGAGTGAGACCTCAGAAATCTTTCCTTATTAAACTGACAACTTTAGGTCCTTTGCCCCAGTGACAGAAAGAATTTCCCTAGGTTGAAATTTGGAAGACTAATGAGAAGCCACAGAAAGGGTGTTGTCTCACAATCCCATTTACTGTCACCTTTGTAATGAAGAATGTATGGCAGTGCCATCGGCACCACCATCAACCACACCTACCAATACTGCCACACCACATTAGTCCTCTATCACGATGACTGGCTGCCACCACCACTACTACACCCATCCCACCACCATCAGCACCACCATAACCACAGCCACTACCATTACCAGGATCTTACACGCCACCACCATCATCACCATCAAAACCACTGCCGCCATTTTCACCACAAGCACCACTGTCAACACCAGCAGCACCAACACCACCTCTCCCACCAACACAACCCCAGTCACACCTAATAACACCATCCACCATCACCATCAACCAAGTTCACAACTGCTGCTGTTACCACCATCATGACCTTGACCCCTACTACCTTTATCACTCTAAATCAAACACCACTCCATAACACTACCACCCTCAGCACCATGTCACCACAGCTACCACCATCACCACCTCACCCAACACCCTCATCACCTCCTTCTCCCATTCCATCACTACACAGACACCGTGGCTGCTTGTGACGTCACCATTTCTAAACCATTGTCCCAATCTCCATCACCACCCTGAGGCCAGAAGCAGTATCTTAGCTTTTCAAACTCAAAGAGTTTTAGATGACTGTGGCTCCAAAGACATTTGCTCAATAGAAGTTTGCAAGTCAGTGAGACTCTTTCTGTCTTTCCTCTCCTTCCTCATTTATACCAAGTTCTAAAAGCATGTGTTCAGTTGACTGAGAAATTCTGCCTCCACTTGTCATTCTAAGGGAATAATCCAAACATGAGAATCCACAAAAAGATGATCTCCAACTCATTATTCACAATAACAAAAAATTAACTGATAAAAACAACAGATAGTTTTTAAGAGTTCAGATCAATTAAGAAATATGCACATGATGGAAGAGATATAGCTATTAGAAATGCTGACCAAGAGTTTTAGATATTGAAAAAATGCATATTACATGGTGGTAATTAAAATCCACACAACACAAATATGTTTACTTTAGTTATAAAAAAAATACAAAACCAAAAAAAAAAAAAACTAATTGAAATAAAACACAATCCAAAATGCAAATGGTGCTTTTAATTCTGTGACTCTTTATTGTGAAATTTGAATTTTTGCCTTTATACTTGTCTGCACTTTTCAATTACTAATATTATGCTTATCAATAGAAAATATATTTTGAGAACAAAGATGAGGGACCATGTACCATCTTTGAAAGTGCAATTTTTAAAAATCATTTTGTCCTAAAAATCTTTCTTCTCTGGATGTGTTTGGGATTAATTTTGCACCAGGTCCCCTTTGGTCCCCTGGAATGTCATCCACACTTCTATTTGGAATCATTTTATAACTTAACACACACTGTATCCACTCAGGTAGGCTCTGACCAGGTGCAAATTAGAAACTTCAAAATCATCCCCTTTCTTCTCTCCCTCCCGCTTTTCCTCCCTCCCTTCCTTTTACAATGTTGACTGAGCACCTGTTGTAAGCCAAGCACTACCCTAGGTCCTGAGGAAGTCCTGGTGAACTAGAGAGTGTGGAACCTGCGTTCCAGGCCAGGGGAGACACCTGCAGTAGGCAAACCCCACAGGATGGATGCTGTAGCTGCACTCAGCGCTGGGCAGGACACTGGTCCCAGCTGGGAGGGTGGCCTGCTGATGAGGCCTGAGTCCTGCTCCTCAGCGCGGAGCTTGGGTTTCAAGTGACACCCATGAGAACACCCGATCTGTTTCTCTGAGCAACTCCCCTGAGAGCAGGGCTGCAGGGCTGAGGCATGAACACCCGTGCACCAGCAGCTGGACCCGTTTCCCCCTGCAGGGCCCCCACGGCCACTTCTCTGGCTGCAGATGGCTGGGAGCTGAGCCCTCCCAAGCCCATTGACAGCATTTTGATCAACCCGTCCCCTGAGGCAGGCCTTGGGCCACGTGAAAACCTAGAGTTCTCTAGCCACTTGGGGGGGGCAGTCTAGTGAGCACACTTTTGCCCTGCTACAAATTCGTCTCCCTCTCTTCTCACTGACACCAAAATAAGACAGCAAAACAACTCGATTCCCTGCCTTGGACAAACATAATGAAAGCAGCAATTCAGCCCAGATGAACCATCATCGGGTCTCATCTTTAAGCTTCAAAGGCCATCAATAATCATTGGCGATTTTATTTGACTTTTTCTAATTCCACCTCACAGCCAAAGGGCATGAGAAAACTTACAAAACAGCCCTTGAAGCCACAGAATAGGAATGAATAAAGAGCTTGGAGAAGTTAAGAACTTTGTAGGAGAAGCACCCTTAAGGTGAAGTAAAGTTAGTACCCAAATGAAGCTCAGGGTCCCTCATAGAAGTCAGAGATGCTCATGGCCCTGGGTTCCCCTCGGAGGAGATGGGATAACTTACACAAGCCTTTGTGTCCACAAAAAAGAAGGCTCAGTATCCCTGCCAATAGTCACAACTTTCAGAAAAGAAAAGGGGGAAAGTGTTACTGAGGTTCTTCAAATGGGAACAATATCCCCAAACTGTCTACAGATCAGGGAGGTGCTCTGCCCAGTGTCGCTCCATGCAGGCTGGAGCCCAGAGCCAGGGCCAGCTCAGAGGAGTTCTGGGAAGGCTCCAGGGAACTCTGAACTGAGACGTTATGCTCAGGCAGGCCGACGGACTGCAGAAGTGAATCCCCCAGTATCTTGGAGAAATGGCTGGCAGCCTGGGCCTGACGCAAGACGCCATGCAGTCATTTCCACAGCTCTGTTCCAAGGGGCATCGGGGCAGGGACCTGGAAGATGTGCTCCCTGCTGGGTCCTGGGCAGCTCTTCAAACAATTAGCAAAGAAATCTCTTAGGCTTCAGTTACACAGCACAGAGGTCAGCAGTGTCCGTCCATTCACGCCCACGAAGGGCTTCTTCTCTGAGGTGGATAGGTGGCCTTGCCCACGCCAGGATGCTTCCCTGGGCCTGCATGTGTGGGAGAGCGTGGGGCCAGGCTGCAGGGGGAGACTCCAGCCGGCCCGTGTCGGCTCAATCCCTGCTCGGCCTCCGCCCAGCTCAGGGAATCACTTAGCTTCCTCAGATGAGCTTCCAACCCTGTCAGATCCAGATACACATGGAATCTTCACATGCTGCTGTTGGAGAGCTGGAGACTTTCTGAATGGAGGCTGGTAAAGCCTGGGCGGCCTGGGCTTGACCCCCTCATCTCTGAGTTCAGAGGAGAAGACTGTTCTTCAGGATTTCCAGAGATGTTTCTCTGTTCCGGGTGTGAGTGTGAGTGTGTGAGTGTGTGTGTGTGTGTGTGTGTGTGTGTGTGTGTGTGTGTGTGAAGGTCAGAAAGTACTCAGGAATAATTTTCAGGAATGAAACTTCCTTTATGTTTGGGAAATCATTTTTGTTGGCTTATTGGTTATAAAGACGGAAAGTCTAGTCCAAGGACGGATTCAAGACACTAAGGAGGTGAAACTCTCAGTATAGAAACTTGCCAGGCCCAGAAGGGCATGCTTGTAATCTCAGCAACTAAGGAGGCTGAGGCAGGAGGATCACAAGTTCAAGGCCAGTCTCAGCAACTTAGCAAGGCCCTAAGCAACTTAGTGAGACCCTGTCTCAAAATAAAAAATAAAAATGGCTGGGATGTGGCTGGGTGGGTGAGTGCCCTGGGTCTAGTCCCCGGTACAAAAAGAAAAAAAAGTTTCTTTCCCTTTCCTCATTCCTAATGTTTTTCTTTCCTTATCTACCTCTTCCTTCCTCCTTCCCTCCTGTCCTTTCTGTGTTCTTTCTCCTCCTTCCTTTCTCCTCCTTCCTAATTAGCACATGTGACATAGAGATATAATATGAGCATCGCTCTGTTTCTTTTTAGATTGTAGAACGGGATGGGGTAGTTCTCAGGGAGTGACACTAAGTCCCTGAAGCTAGAAGGAGATGGGACTCAGCCCTGTGGATGGCCAGGGCTAAGGAGAGGGACCATGAGACAAGGAACTGCCCAGGCTACCGATGACCCAGGGACATGGTGTCCAATACAATGTTTCAAACCCAACTTTGAGTTGTCCTTCCCTGGGATGCAGTTCCTGTGGGACACTCCCAGTGCTGCTCTAAAGGAGGTTTACCACTGGGTTGGCCTTTAATTCGCTCTGTCTTGGAACATGACTGAAGGATGGTGTGTGCCCTGCAGACCAGCAGTGGGAGCAGGTGACAGGGAAGGCTGGTGCTGAGGTGATGGGCAGAGCAGGAAGAGGACGAGGGAGAGCCTCCGATGGATGGCGATGGAGAGCATGCAGAGAGGGCTTTGAGGAAGCACTGGGTTTCCATAAAAAGTACTCTTGCTATCACAGACTGAGGTCTCCTAGGATCAGAGGCACCAAAACATTTCCCAGAATGCAGGGTGGGAGACCTCACCCTCTTCAGGTTGGATAGAAAAGAACGAAGCTCATTACTTTATTTTTAAATAGATGTTTCCATTCATTTGTCCCTCACACTCAAATACAAAGTTGTCCAGAGAAAAAAAAAGTTCTTCAGGTGCGGGGAATACCCCTCTCATCAACCACTACTCAAATGCCCAGTGTGTAGGGGACACAGGGACCTGGGGTCACCAAGAACCAAGTGAAAGATCCTGTGCTTGCAGATAATCAGTAACTTTGAGTCTGAAACTATCTGGCACAGGTTCTAGAGATAAGTTCTTGGGTTCCTGGAGGTTGACTGGCTGGTCTATGGCTGCCCAGCAGAGAGAAGACTGGCAGCTCCTTCCAGTGACTCACAAATGTCCTGTACCCAGGCTAAAGCTCTGGCAGACAGAGGGGAATGGCCAAGTCTTACCCTGCCCAGCTGGTGTCTGGAACTGTGCTAGGCATTTTCCAGTGCCCACTCATCTCCTCTTCCAGACCAACCTGGAAACTGAGGCTCAAAGCTTAACAAGCCTCAGAGGCCTCCGTGTACAGATGGCGGGGTTGGTGGTTGACTCCAGCTCTCTGACACAAAGTGGTGGGACAGAATTGGGAACCTGACCCAGGACCCAGCACTTCTGACCTGTCTTATTGGGCCTCTAGGCCTTTTCCTCCCCAAAGGCTCAGTATTCCAGATGGAGAGTCAGAACACTTTTGGGTGAACTGAGAGACCAGTCTCAGACAGAAACCTGGGCAGAAACAATGGCCCCTTCACCCGAGAACACATCTGAATCCAGCACTATACTGAATAACCAAGCACTTGGACTCTCCCGTTCTCTCTCTCTCTCTCTCTCTCTCTCCCCCCTTTCATCTTCCTCAGGCCCCCCAAAACTCCAGGCAGTCCAGGCCCTTTTTGAGGGACACGGGGAACAACCTCACAGAGCAATGGATGAGGTATCAGATTTCTTAGATTTCACCCATTGCATCATGGAGCCAAGACCCCTTCCCAGGTGAGGGTCTCAGGAAGCAGCTGGGCCGGGCACAGGAGAGGTATGGCCAGTGAACTGTAGAATGGTCACTGGCCCTGAGAGATCAGGGAGCCCATCTGGCTGATGGCCAGGCCCAGGTTCCTCTGCCTCCCGCTGTGACCACATGGAGACTGTGTTTCGAAAGTCATGGATGGGGGCTGGGGTCTGGACGCTGTCCTCTGACGGCTTCCTGGAAGGGAATCCAGACAGCTGGTGCCCATGTCTCCTCCAGACCTTGTCAAGCATTATCCTACTTTCCTTCCTAGGAGCTACTACTGCTCCCATGGTAAAGGTAAGAGAATTGAGTGCTAATCACGCAGAGAAGGTGGCAAACAAGGTTTGACCACAAGTCCACCTCCAGAGCATACAGCCCACCAGCTGGCGGGTCCACATTTCCCCAGCAGGTCTTGGCCTGCTTTTAAAGGGGCCATCTCATTCTCCACATGTTTCCCAGTCCTCTCTCCCACTGCCCTCTCAGTGGAATCATCTTGTTCCCAAGAAGAGCTGCAGCGTGCCCGAGAGGCCCTCTTTCCCTGCTCTGGAGGGGAGTGAGAAGAAACCACCATTTACAGTGAGGAAGTGCAGAAGGCAGCCCCCTTAGAGAAATCTCCCAAGTGACTCCACGTCCTCCCCAGACAGACCAACACCTAGTTACACCCGTCTCCAGGGATGGGAAAAGGGTTCCTTACCTCTCTTCCCCAGAGGAGAAGATGCCTATGCACCTGGGTCTGGGTCCCTTGTTGGTCTGAGGAAGCCCCAGGTTTCCCCCTCTTGGGGACAAACAGGTAGCTCTGCTCACAGAACTTTCTAGAGACAGGGGAATTGGGCCTGGAGGGACTCAGTCATGCTCTGAGTTGAGACAGTGAGGCCCAACAGCGCATTTTTGTGAAATCCAGGTTAATTGCTTCAGCAACCTTCAGGGTCATGCCCAGGGACATCTTTGTGTCACATTGGAAGCCCAAATAAATAAATAAATAAATATAGACTCACCCTCCCCGCCGCCCCTGAGCACTCTAATTGTATATTTATTCAGGATGTCGGCTTCTCCAAGCACCTGTCTCCAACAGCCTTATCACTGCGTGAGCTGGTATGGGAACCTACATGTCCAGCTGTCACCAAACACAGCCTGCGGCACCTTCCTATGAAAATAAGGCAGCCGGCACCTGATTGGGGGAGAACTTTTAATCTCGACGATTTGTGTCTAATTTTGGGGGTGACCAGCCTGTCAGCTCTGGTAACCCAATTGTTCTTTGAGGTCGACGACAGGCTGCAGCTGCCGCAGCCTTGACACTTCTTTTTTTATTATTATTATTATTTTTCGGGAGGAAATGAGGAGGAAGGGCGTCAGGGAGGGAGGGGAGAAAAAGAAGAAGAAAAAAAAACATGCTGCTATTTTAGTCACATTTTCAAACCCTGTTTTAGTGCAAGAATTTAATTATACATATTTTCATCATTTCTTATACTCTGACATATTAATTACGGATGCTCTAATTCAGTTTCTGTAGTACTGTTGGCTTACGCTGTAAAAACATTTTGCCGTTTTTGTACAAATAAGAAATGAAAAGGTAAAGGTAGTAATGTTCTTGCTTGTGGATGCAATAGGCCCCTCCCTCTGCCCCCCTCCTCTGTTGTAGAAAAGTTGGGCTCATCATTGTTTTATAAATAATGGGGAAGCATGGTGCCCACCCCAGACCCCTTTGGACAGGTTGATCTTGCAAAGGCAATGATCTCTCCAAAGCTGCCTTCGGAGAGTCTGTCAGTCCATCCTGGAGAGCAACGGAAGATGAAGACATGGTGGGGGGACCTACAGGGACCAGCTGAAGAAGAGGCTGCCGGCCCCGTGGGGTTCCCCAGGTGTGTTCTGCATCTTGCACCTGCCCCAAGCCTTTTTACAATCTATATCACCCAATCTAAAGAATGTCCAGGGGTCAGTATTGTTTCCCTACCTCCCTCGTGAGTAAAACAACCAAAAGGTCATGTGCCCAACCTATTGCCACGTATTGGGGTGGTGGGGTGGCGGCTCCTGCCTGAACTGTTGGATTCCAAGCCCTAATATTTGAATATTCCATCCTCTAAGAGGGTGCCTACTCAGAGAGGAGAGCCTGTGAGCACCCACAGTTAACCTGTGCTCTATTGGGTAGGAAAGCAGAAAGGACTTCCCCGGTGTGTCCTGAAGGGAGGGTCTAGTGAGTTCTCCAAATGATACCACTGTGACTTGACGCTGGTCAAGAGGTGCCGGAGAAGGGGTCCTGGGAGAGGAAGTGCTCACGGGAAGCTGAGGGAGGAGGGTCTGGGGGCAACGGCATTGGCTCAGCCAGGGCTCAGGAGGGGCAGCAGACAGAAGTGGGGTTCACAGCCCCCGCAGTAGCTGACAGGAAGAGGCAGGAGAAGAAAGAGGCCATGGGAGCCCACAGAGCTCTGGGTCCCTCAAAATGTCTGTCCACCCCAAAGAACAACCGTGAGCCCCCTGGAGAGCCCCAGGTATGCCGTGGTCCAATGTGTGCTCTGGCCGCTGTTGGGAACCATGCTTTTTCAGGGTGCTTCAGAATAAATGTTATTTTAATGTCAATCCCATCTATATATTTGTTTCTTGGCATTGATTTCCATATAGTTGATTTTTTTTTTTTTCCGGATCCCACGTTGCACATTTTCACTAGGAAACCTGGTCACGTGCGGATGCTGGGAAACCTCCGGTGGGGGCTGAGATCCGTCGTCATACCGCCACAGGGCAAAGTCCACCCTACGCCAGCCTCAAGTGAACCAACGCCTCAGTTTCTCTTTCGCATTCTCCTAGCACAATTTCCCACCAGAACCACATTCTTTTTTTTAAATCTGCATCGCTCCTACCACAACTACCTTGGCTTTCTTCTTTCTTGTTGACCTTTTTTGACTCTGTGATATTTGTCAAGGTGAGGTTAAAAGACCACCAAGCAGAGAAGTTTTCTTCTCTGTGGAGGATGTCTTTTAACATCCTGTGTGTGAGTCTCAGGGGTCAGCGTAAATCCTGCCCCTACACCTGCTGGGCTCCCACGGGGACACTGCAGACTCTGGAGGTCCATTCGGCATCCTGAGGACACCCTGGATTGGTCTTTGGACCTCAAGTTGACAGCTGCTGCCTGAGGACCTGGCCCGTGTCTGGTTCCTGAGACTATGGCATCTTCATGTTCCCTAAACCAGCTGCTGTCTTGTGTGTCCCTTAATTGCCAGGAGACCACAGCACATAATGGAACATGGTTGAAAAACTCAGCTCCATTTTCTTTCCTTGGTCTTTCCAACACCAGGTTGGTGAGGTACACACAGACCAATGGGTGGGAAGGTCCTAGAAAAGTTTGGTGGTCAAAGGAGGAGCACATGGCCATTGCTGCCCTTCACCTTGGCTCTTCTGGGTCCCCAGGCCTAGATCACCCTATCTTCCGCCACACCTCAAAATACCCTCTCTGTCCCCGCCTCCACTCAGATACCTGCACATCCGTACGCATCTGGCAGAGGACACATGTCCATGATATGACCCTGGATGGACAGAGTGCCGACGGCTGAGCTGAGTTTCCAGAGGGTTAGACAGCTTGGTGTGGGGGCCCCTCAGCTGTGACTCTGAGGAAGGGGATGCACTGTGCGTGACCTCCAGCCTTCCTTAGGCCTTACTGAAATCTGTGGGAATCAATTGGTATCCAAAAAAAAAAAAAAAAAAAGTGTGGCAGCCCTTGCCATGTCCAGGGATCCAGGTAAGGGGTCAGTGAAAGGCCCTTAGGGAAGGAGTTATTTAATCTTCCTAAAAAGAGTCAGAAGGAGAGAGAGAGAGAGAGAGAGAGAGAGAGAGAGAGAGAGAGAGAGAGAGAGAGAGAAGAATGTGAAAGAAAAGAGAAAAGGAGCAGCGTCAGATTCCTGACATTGGCACCATGGGTCAAAGGGCACAAGGACCTTCACAATGTTGGGCAACGAGCATGCCACTGAATCATTCCCATTGAATTGATTAATTTTATTTTAAATAGATAAATGTCGCCTCCCATTTTTAAAGGCCCATGGAATGTAGAGAGAAGCACATCTTTGGTTGTGGGGTGAGAGACAGGGAGTCCCCAGCACTGGAGTTCACCCATCCATGGGACACCAGCCCGGGGGCATCCCTCCTATGCCCACTTACCCCAGCTACCCAGAGGCATCTGCTCAATCCTGTGTCCGTTGCTCTCCTGTGGACCCAAGTGAGTCAGTCCTTTGGGAATCCACACTGGCACCTATCTGAGGGACACCTCAGCAATGCTCCAAGCCTGAGACTCAGCCACACTCGAGGATCCATCTCATGTCCATTGCTGGAGCTGGTTCTAGAACTTTGCCTGGCCTGGTCCCACATGCCCCAAGTAAGTTCTCCCATCTCTCTTTGGGTATAATTGCTGGCCTCCCACCTCCAGCCTCTCTTGTGGCCCCTCAGCCTGTGGCAGCTTAGCCTCTGGACCAGATTTCACTTCTGGTTTGCACTGGCCTTGTCCACCCCTGGTCTGGACTTTGCAAGTGACTCTTCTCATCCCTTCTGGCGTTGGCATCTGATGAGCACCAACGCACAGGCAAAGACCCATCCCACAGAGCACTGGTGGTGGTGTAGCCCCTGCAGGGATCTGAAGCACAGAGGCCAGCAGCTGAACCTGGACACCTGGAAAGGAAGGCTGGAGGCACCGAGTACCTGCCAAGTCCACAGCTGTCTTCTGAGCAGGTCTGCTGGCTTGAGCCCCGTGTTCCTTAGTCCCTTTTGCCAAACTGACTTGCCATTGCAAGTGAATTTGCCCCAGAGGCCATCAACCACAGACTGGCCTGCGAGGTGGCCCCGTGGGATCACTGTGCATGAGTGTCCCCATCTTGGATGGAGTCTTAATGAACCAACCAGTTCCTTTGCAGGAGAATGTGATGTGGGCATCCAGAGAAAAGCAGCTGGGGGTGGCAGAAGCAGTTGACAGCCACAGAGAGGGGCTGAGGCTTCAGGATGACAGACCCCCAGGTGACAGGAGGAAGAATGTTACATTGCCCAGTGCCTAGCCCAATAGGTCACTGCCCCCAACCCTCCAAGGTCTGGAATAACTCCTTCTCTAAGGGTCCTTCACTGACCCCTTACCTGGACCCCTAGACAGGGCAAGAGCTGCCACATTGTTTTTTTTTTTTTTTTTTTTTTTTTTTTGGAATGTGTATGTTCCCTTCTACCTACTTCTTTTTCTGGAAACTGTAACGACTGAATCAACCTATGTCTGTGTCTCTTGAAACCTCAGAGGAACAAGCAGGACTTCCACAGCTAGAACCAGAACATGGGGCCAAAGGAGCGAGGGAGGAGACTTGCAAAATGGACCCAAGAGGCAAGCCAGGCTGCAAGAGGACAGATGCCAGGCGCCGTATTTGACATGAACACTCCTAAGAATTTTCTGCCCCGGGGCCTGTCTGACTGGCAGAGAACTCGGTGGTCCAGACAGAGGTCCAAGCTGCCAAATCCCACGTGCCCTGATTCTGGGGAAGAGCAAGTCTCTGGGCGCCCTTGGTTTAAACACAAACCTCAGGAAGACACAACCATGGAACTCAGCCCCCAATCCCTAGCCCACTGGCAAAGTGGCTGTGAACGCCTCCCCCCCCCCCCCCCCCCGTGAAGGTGGCGGGCTCTTGGCTCCTTAGTTTTGCTAATACACTTTCATTCAAAGCCCGGATGAGGCTTAAGCTGCAGATAGCCTGCCTGGGCCACTCTGGGGAGGCAGCCCTGGCGCGGCCGCCTGGACGCTGGCGGAGGGGGATTAGGGAGTCTCGGCTGAGTTCTGCCGCGGCAGCTCCACGTTACTATTAAGAGGGACGGATTAATATCAAGTTTCGGGGATCTGGTTGCTTGCTGATACTGCTTAATTATCCAGATAAGTGATCGGCATCCAAGCACGAGCACCGCGTAAATCTCGGGGCATCGTTTTCTTTCTTTTTTTAAAAAAATTTTCTCTCTCTATTTTTTTTTTTTCTTGGAGAGAAAGCATTTATTTATTTAACTATCACCGAGATACACATTTTAAAGTGCTCATTAAATTTTAAACACACACACCAGCCCTGTCTGTCTTCTCCCTCCCTTGTGTTGTTTATTCCAGATTCTCCCTCTGCATTCAGAGGGCCCTGCTCACCCACCCTGCACCAATGTCACTGCAGAGAGTGGCTGGTGCCCCCTCCACTTACATCATCAGTGTCTGCTGGCGCAGCCCTGGCTGAGGCTGGGGGTTGCCAGGGCGGACTCCTGGCCACTCCGCCTCCTGCCTTCCCTTAGCTGGTAATTCTATCCCATGAAAGATCTTTTCTTCCTCTCTCTCTCATTCTTTCCATCTGCAGGACCCTGCTCCACTTGTGTCCATTCTGTTACTTCCGTCACCCTGATTAGTGCTGTCTGGCTCAGGGCACCCTCCTGAGTCTAGGGCTTGAGGTCAAATGCAGGCCAAATGGGGCCACCTGTGCTGTTCCTTTGCATGTCAGTCTCCTCTGCGACTCATCTGCTGTCTCCTCATGAGGCAATAACTGTCCACCAGGCCCCCAACTAGGCACCAACAAGGACTGCAGTTCCCCTGCTCTCTGGAGAGAGGCCTGGTCCTCCTTAGGCCTGTGCCTGAGGCCTGTGCTCTCCTGTTGCCCAGGCAACTGCTGCCTCCTGTAGGGCACGTCCAGCACCAGTGGCTTCCTGGACCCAACAAGCCAGGCACCAAGCACAGGTGGCCTTTGCTCCAGGGAGGACCTGTGCCCAGATAGCCCCTCCTCTTTGCAAGGTCAGCTCTTAGCACACTATAGACACAGCTGGTGGTCTCAACCTGCCCTGGGCATCACCCTCTCCTGGGAGGTGTACAGCTGCTGGAGGGTGAGGTCTGGCCATCACAGGTCTCTTGGCTTCCCAGGTGTTTCCAATGGGAAACCCCTGAGCCAGGGGTTATCCTGTCTCAGAGAATCAGACCAAGCACGACTGTGGGTAGGACCCTTAGCACATGAAAAAAATATATATATGAGCAATCATTACAGCTACAGCTGTGGGTTGAAGCCAGAACTATAATGCAGATTACCTCTCTCCTTCTCTGTGACCTCATGCAAGGTGGCTGGGAACATGCACCACTAAGGTACAGGAAGGAGGAGTAAGTGAGAGTCATGCACACCCCTCTCCAGACTGGGCAGCAGGGACCATGTTATGAACCACTGATCCTTGTTGCAGGTTGAATGATTGTCCCCAAAAGATATGTCCACCCTGAACCTCGGAATGTGGCCTTATTGATAAAGTCTAGGCAAATATGATTAAGGTGAAGAGCTCTGGATGAGCTCATCCTGGGTCAGGTGGTGCCCTAAATCTGATGATAAGTGTCTATTAAGGACAAGTAGTGGACACAGACACAGAGACACAGGGAAGGAGGCCATGGGAAGGCATAGGCCAAGACCAGGGTGATACATACGGCCCCAGGCCAAAAATGCCTAGGCCAGCCAGCAGGCACCAGAAGCTGAGGGGCGGGGGTGGGGACAAAAGATTGTCCCTTGGACCCTCCAGAAGGGGTTACTCCTGGAAACATCCTGATTTCATATTTTGGGTTTCCAAAATGGTGAGAAAGGGTATTCCCGCTGTAGGGCACCCAGCTGCTGGGGACTTGCTGTGGCCGCCCTGGGAAACACCCATCTCCTGACATCTATGGGGCACTCTTGGGAGACTCTCAGCAAGCTGTTGCCAAACGAGGGAAAGGCCAGCGAGCAGTGGATCCTGCTGGGAGCCCGCCTCACCTGCCTGTCCTCTGAAGAGGGAGTCACAGTCCCAGGCTTGAGAGTCTTGCCTCCGGGTGCAGATGCAGAGGCGGGGCTCTGAGGTGCCATCCAGGGTGATTTCACTGCACACAGTGCAAATAAGAGACCGAAACCCTGCGTCCTGAGGCCACACACTACCTCTCTTAAACAGGGGGCCATGGTGACAAAGCCCGGCCTCTACTTCCTCCTCTCTCAGGCATGTCCTTGGAACTTGGGGTTTGGCTAATGCATCTGGTCCCAGCTGTTGGGATGGGGGCAAGGCGTGGATGAAGCAGATCCCCTCCTGTTTCTACGAGGTGAGGCTGGGTCTGACTTGTGCTGAGATATTTCCCAGGCCCTGTCCTCTGGTGGGGGCAGAGTTTGAGGTCCTCTGCTTGAATGCCCTTGGTATGCTCTGCGTGCCACCATGCTTGGTGCTGAGGGGAGGACACGCAGGGCCGAGAGCCCCTCTGGATGGGGAAGTCTCACAGTTGTCGACCTTGAACCTCATACAGAGCTGACCATTTGGAGTCCAGCTTCCAGGCAGGAGAAGCACCTTCCCAGGAGGAAGGCCTCTAAGCTCCCCCGTCCTCCTGAATCCTGGTCCAGTGGCAGAAAGCTGTGCTCCTTCTGGGTTCTTCCTCAGGGCCCTGTGTACCTTCCTGTCATGGGCCCTTGAAGGGACGTGTGTGCTTCCCAACCAAGCCACACACAGGGCTGGTCCAGGTTTGTCCCAGGGATGTTCTCCCTGCACAGTGGCCTGGGATCTGGACTCAGGAGAGCCAAAGAGAATGGGCACTTAGGACTTTTAGAGCTTGGTCTCTTGGAGCCTCGAGGACAGAAATGACCTCCTTATTAGGTTGGTGGCTCCCAGCACTATCAGCCAGCTCTCCACATGCACCCCCAGGTCCACCAGTGAAGCCTCCTGCTTCGAAGCCTCAAATGACCTCCCTGTATGCTGAGCAGGACTACTCCACCCCTCCCGGCCCCTGCCTTCCTGCCACCCAGGAAACCATGCCCTGGATCCCACTTTTCACCCAGCCTCAAGGTTCCCTTCTCTCTTCTGGAATCATCTGGGCCTCAGGGCCTTTGCTTGTGCTGAGCTTTTGTCTATGTAGATCACCCCACCTGTTTCTCCTTCTTATCTTATGGATGTGAGCTCAATTTTCTCAGGCCTGGGAGAGCTTTCTTGATCCCTCGGGACTGGTCACTCTGCCCTTTACAGGCACCATTTCCCTCCTGTGTACGACAGCTGTAATGCAGAACTCTGTGAGTTGACCATCCCGTTTTATTGGTCTTTGTCCCTGTAAGCTCAAATGGCAGGATCCTGCCTGCTGCGAAGGCCCTGGTGTTCAGCATTCTATGCACACTTGAAGGCTGGTGGGAGAAAGCAAGGGGACCAACAGACCAGGGTGGTCAACACCCCAATCCTGGCGTGATGGGTCCAGCTCCCTGGAAGCTGGCATTATCCTCATTGGAGACCCACAGAAGGTGGTCACTCTCAGCCATGCCACCCATGAGAGAGCTGGGCCAGGACTGAGTGGCCAAGGAAGAAGAGCCTCAGGTGGGATGTAAAAGTTGTCTTCAACCAGCAGAAAGAAGGCTGAACGGGGGAGGGCTGAGTCCCATTCCATGTGGCCACTCAGGTGGTGTCAAGAGGCAGATGCAGCCAGGGAGACGGAAGAGAGGGGCAATGGAGGACGAGCTGGAATCCTGGCTCTGGTGTGCCAGCCATCTGCATTTCTGGACCGTAAGGCCCCTTTTCTGGATGCACAGAATGGTCCCCAAGCTTTCCACACTGAGAGCTGGTGGCAGACCCTGCCTCCTTCCCCACGGCCTCTCCCCCAGAGCCTCTACAGTGCTCAACGTGTAGTATTTACTGAAAATATCTTAAACCAATGAGGGCATATGAAAGATAACAATTACTAAAGCCATTTACCAGCAGTCCCGACCCATGACAAGCTGTAATGCAGAACTCTGAGAGTTGACCAGCCAGTTGTTTTGGTCTTTGTCCCTGTAACCTCAAGTGGACAGGGTCATCTCTATATGTACTGTTGCATTTTTATCTGGCATCTGAAGGTGAGATTCAGGATTTGAATTCATGTCCAATGTGCAGCATGAAGTGCCATCTCCTAAAACTGCTCCACGTCTTCACCCCACCTGATGCTCTCCAGCACCTTAACCGGTGACTTCTGCAAATGTTTACTGTGGGACCCGATGTGTCAGGCACCCTAAAATGCTAGGACCTGGGGATACACTGGGAGGAAAAATACATGTGGTTCCCCCAGAGAGTGAGGTTGACCTTCACTTGGGGGGAGAGGTCCTCCCTAAGTCAGGATCTGCAGGAGGCTGGAGGATCCACCTGGATGGACAGGGAGGAGGGGCTCTCCAGGCAGAGGGTGCAGTACCCACCGTTCTTTCTCCTCTGGGGTGTGCTGAGTGGATGGTCCATTGGGATGATTCTCACACTGGACAGTTATGTCCAGAGGGAACTTTGGTACAACTTAGGCTTGTGGGGGTACTCTATCACCCCACCTCATAAGCTACAGATATGCACCCAGAAGTATACAGTTGTCCTGGTATCTACAGGGAATGGGTCCCTCATATGCTCCAGTCCCTTATATAAAATGGCACAGTGTGTGAACATAGCCTCTGCGTGTCTCCCATATACTTCAAACCATCTCTCAATCCCCTATCCTACCAACGCAATGTAAATGCTACCTACGTAGCTTTTATATTGTATTGTTCAGGGAATAATGACAAGAAAAAACCTGTACACATTCAGGACACGTGCGTTTTCTCGGAATAGTCTCCTTCTGAGGCTGGCGGCAGCTGGGTATGTGAAACCTGTGGACGTGGATGGCCAACTGTAGGCATTTAGAACTCTTAAATTGCGCACCAACTTCAAAAAGTCTTCCATTCGATCAGCTGTGGTCAAAAAAGGAGTTCATTCAAGTTTGACCCCTTGAAGAACTGGCCCTCAAAAGCTGGCTCGGTCCTCTCAGGAGGGAGAGGGGTGATTATCATGGAGACAGATGGATCAGGGCTATGGAATTAGCATCATTGGAAAGGGGCTTCACAGACTTTCAGGGAGGGGCAGCAGGATACCTGGAGACAAGTAAGATCCAAGATCCCATGACTAAATCTTTTCAATTATAAAATATATTTGACGTTCAGAGAGATGATGAGTGATCTGATGAACCCCAGTGTCCCCCACCATCCAGCATACACCTGATAAATTATAACGTTCTTGCTCTCTACAAATTTCTAAATAAGTTTATCATAAAAATATAATTAAGTCTGCTTCTTTATCCCTTTCTCAAACAGTTATTCCCCTTCTCTCCTCCAAGTGAACAAATTACCATATTAAATTTATTTATCCTGCTCATATAAGTTACATTCTTTCCTTCATAATCCAGGATCATAATGTGTCCTGTTTTGCTTAAACATTAAATATTATATTACTGACATGATGTGATACACAGTATTCCAGAAGATTGCCAAACAACAACCTTGAGGCTTTTAAAACTACCTGGGTGCCTGTATCTCCTTCATTCATCTTAACTACTGTGTGGTGTTTGAGGGTGGGGACACGGTGCAATTTTAATATCTTCTCCTGTTGATAGGTATTTAGGCTGCTTCGATTTTCCGCTATTATAATGTCACAATGAAAATTCCTGTATGTTTTTTCCCCATATGTAGTTTCTCTAGGGGATGCCACTGGAAGTGGAATTGTTGGGTCATAGAATAATGAATGTCTTTGACCTAACTAGGTATTAGCATTTATTTTCCAAACTTGAACTTGTGCCAACTTGAACTGCAGTTGTGTCTAAGGAGCCTTGTCAATTCTTAGTATTATCATTTGTTTTTAACGGGCCATTCTTATGATATTTTGTCTCTGTGATTTATGGTGACAGTAGCATTTTCTGATATCTTTAGCTGTCTATATTTTCTTGTGCTGAATTCTTTTTTAAAATTCTTTAATATTTTTTTTTCCTTAGAGTCACCTATGTTTTTCTTATGTTTTATAAGTGTTCTTTACATGTTCTAGACACTGGTTACTTCTTAATTACATTCATTGGCTTTAAATGTTCAATTTTCTGGTGCTATTACTAAATTTAGCAAACTTTTTAAAATTTTTTTTTAGAGAGAGAGAATTTTTTTAACATTTATTTTTCAGTTTTCGGTGGACACCTTTATTTTATTTTATGTGGTGCTGAGGATCGAACCCAGCGCCCCGCACATGCCAGGCGAGAACGTTACTGCTTGAGCCACATCCCCAGCCCTAAATTTAGCAAACTTTTTTTATATCTCTCTACTTTAATTTGAGATTTATGTGTCCTATATCAAAAACTAATTCTCAAAACTTAAGACCCTAATGATATTCTTTCACCCCCCCGACTTAGATTTTTATTTTTATGATACTTAAGTTTTTAACACACTTAGACAATACTTTTGTGAATGGGGTGAGGTAGAAATCTAGTTCTCTCATTTCTGGAAGTAAAACTAAATGTCATTCACCTTCCTCCAAGGGCCTGTCATTTCCCAACGTGGCCAGAGCACAGGGCTTGCCACCCCTGACTTCTTATTTTTCTCGACAGCAGCTGCACCCCTTCACCTGCCACCCTTGAAGAATAACAGGGCTCAAAGTCTGAGCTCAGGGAAGGTGTCAAGATGTGCACACCTTCAGGCCAGAAGATGAGACGGCACCCACAAGCAAGACCCAGGGCCCTGTCCACTACTGGGGCCTGGTGGGCATTGTAGACAGGGAGTACACCTGGGAAAGAAAGTGGAATCATGAGATTGAGAGGATGTGCAGAGGTCGAGCTTGTACCCCTCAAATTAATCATTGAAGCCCAATCCCCAACACAATGGTTGTAAGAGGCAAGACTTTCAGGAGGCCACTAGGTGTGAGTGGATTGCTGACCTTATAAACAGGCCCCAGAGAGTGGCTTTGTTCTCCCACCATGTCAGGGCTCAGCAAGAAAGTGCCCTTTATGAAGAATAGGCCTCATCAGACACCAAATCTACTACCATCTTGATCACAGACTTTCTAACCTCCGATACCATGCAAACTGAATTTTGGAACTTATGATTTTTGTTATCACAGTCAGAACAAACTAAGACAGGTTAGGTCCTTGGATTACGGCTTCTAGAAGAGGTACCTGCCAATCAGGGATTCTCATGAAGTAGAGATTCGCTCCCATTGTGTTGAAGTGTTGTGATGTATCTTCTGATATGCTAGCTAGCATTTTCTAAAATAAGATACTTGCTATGATGATGTAGATTGATAGGGTAGATGTTTACTTATTGTTTTATCAGTATTCTTTACATATTTTTATTGTAAAGAATATTGAGTATTGATCATATGCTACTATAGTATCATTTCTGTAATAATTCAAGTTTGGGTATATGCAAGGTCAGAGTTGTGGATCTTGTGATCTGCTCCTCTGGTCTCTCTGCAATCTCTCATTACTGCTGTGATTTTTCAGCAAACATTCCTGTATGGGAAGCTAAGTCCCACCATATTGGTTTTTTGTTGTTGTTGTTGTTGTTGTTTTTTGTTTGTTTGTTTGTTTTTCAGCACTGGAGATTGAACCTAGAAGTGTTTTGCCACTGAGCTACATTTGCAGTCCTTGATTTAAATTTTATTTTAAAACAGGGTCTTAATAAGTTGCCAAGAATGGCCTCAAACTTGCGATCCTCCTGCCTCAGCTGGGTTTTTTCTTGACTCTATTATATATATTTTGGAATGAGTTAACAAGTTCTATGAAACTCCTGCTGGGATTTTGATTGTAATAGCATTGAATTTATGAACTGAATTAAATAGAATTGAAATCTCAACATGACAGCATCATTACAACATGAACATAGTGCCTGTGTAGCTATAGTTAGATGTATAAAAGCAATATTTCCTATAGAATTCTTACAAAATTTTATATGATTCATATAAAATGATATGTAAAACATTATCTACTATTGTTGTCAATGGTATATTTTTAAAGCAAACATTTTTAAATCATGGCTCTTTATAGATACACAATTGATTGAATAAACTGGACATGCATCCAGCAAATTAAATGCTTATTAATTTCATTAATAATGACTGATGGTTTCTTCCCTCAAAATCTTGATGATTTATTCATTCGCCTTGCTTTCTAGTCTAGCTAGTGTAATACATGTTGGATCCAGTGGTGACCTAGAAGTCATTTGGGTTTTACCTAATTATTATTGGAATTCAAATGTTTTATGAGTGTACTGCTGGTTTTTGAAAGAGGTACTTTCAGTTTTTAGTTTGCTATGAGATTTTAGAAAATTATAAATTGGTTTTAAACTTCATCAAGTGATCCATAACATTGATTATACATCATTTTACTCTTTTATTCTGCTAATAGAGTGAAATATATTAATTGGTCTTCAAACTTAAAGTTATACTTATTTGTTAGGTTAATCCTAATTTGATTTTTTTTGTTAATTTATTTTGTACTATTTTATTTCAGATTACTTTAGTTATATTCATTTATATACTTAAATGAAATTGCCCATAAGTTTCTTTTTTATAATGTCTTTCTTAGTTTTGATGTTAAAGTTGTTCCAGACCCAAAAAACAAAAAACATTGAATGTTATCTCACTTTTTCTCCTCTATTGGTGAGCTAGGAGAAAGCAGATATCGAATCTTCCCTAGGCATTTGAACCTGCAGATAAAAATCTACACAAGATTTTTACATCTTCTTTCTTTGTTTTATAAACAGTAAGTATTAATTAGTGATTTCGTTTTTTAGAAGTGAGTTTTCTAGTTATTCATGAAATGTTTTATATATTTTCTGTTCCTAGAAAAGTTTTTCCATTTATAAGTTTTTCAAATACACGGTATAAACCTTGTTCACAGTTTCATCTCATATTTTCAATATCTTCTCTTTCTGCATTTACAATTTATGTATTGATATATATAATAGCAGGGCCACTCTGACCTACTCATACCTGCATGGAATGCAATTTGCTTTATTACAATCCCCAGTGCTTCATCTTTCCTTTGCATCCTCCTCTCTCCTGATCCCACCCTCTTCTCAACTGGTCCTCCTTTGATTTTTTTACTGTTTTTTAAACTGTGCATTATAGATATATGTAAAGGGTGGACTTTGCTGTGGGGTGTTCATATATGTACATAGCATAATTTGTTCAATTTCATTATTCAGTTCCTCCCTTTCCATCCCTCTTCCCTCTCCTTTAATCGCTTTTCTCTACTTCAGTATTCTCCCTTCTATTTTGATGAAATCCCCATCCTTTTTTTATCTTTCTTTCTCTCTAGTTTCTGCATATGAGAGAAAACGTTCAACCTTAGGCTGAGTCTGGCTTATTTCACTTAGCATGATGCTCTATGGTTCCACTCATCCACCAGCCAACGCCAAAATTTCATTATTCCTTACGGAGGAGTAAAACTCTTTTGTGTACACAGGCTGCATTTTCTATATCCACTCATCTGTTGATGGGAACCTGGATTGCTTCCATAATGTGGTTATTGTGGATGGCACTGCTATAAAGTCTGATATGCCTATATTTATAATATGTTTATTTTAGTTCTTTTGGATAAACACCAAGAAGTGGGGTAGCTGGGTCATATGGTGGTTCCATTCCTAGTCTTTTGAGGAATCTCCATTCTGCTTTCTGAAGTGGTTATGCTAGTTTCCAGTCCCACCTGATGTCAAGCATAGGACTTTGCCAGCGATTCCTTTCCAAAGGGAAAAAGAAAGAAAATGCTGGTCATTAGATTCCAGTGCCTCAGAAGCTGCTGCTGCTGCTGCTGCTGCTGCTGATGTCCAGGAGGTACGGAGGCCTGGTTCAGGGGCTGCTGGGAAATTGGCTGCTTTTGAGGTGAGGCTCACAGGAACAGGAAGACAGACAAAATGTCCCAACTTCCATCCTCCTTTGACAACTTCCTATGGGTCAAAAGGTATAGGAAACAAATGTCTGGAGAATGAAGAAATAGGTTTGTAAATTCCAAGCTCTGGAATCACAAAGCAGATGAAGATGGGCATTTTTGAGCCAGAAGTCAATAAATGTTTAATCATCCAAATAAATTTCAAAGTTATTTTAGTTGCTGATATCTAACTCTAATGCTCTTTTCCATGTGTTTGATGCACTGACAGTGATATTTTCGTGGAGAATTCCAAATTGGGGGTGATCGCTACTGCACAGCTGGGGAGGAAATAAGATTCTGTAAAGTAAGCCACATACACAATTTTAACCTTCCTAGTAGCTAAAATAAAGTCTGTAAGATTAATTTTAGTAATATATATTAGTTATCTCTACATATCCAAAATGTGAAACTTTCAACACATAATTAACTTAAAATTTAAAAATATTTTAAAATGTTTTAGCACCAAGTCTTCAAAATTGAGTATATATTTCATCCTTGGTCACATTGCAATTTGGGTGCTCAATTTTCACCGAAATATCTGATCTGCAGTTGGATTGCATACAAAATACAGTTGACAATGTCAATTCCCTTATCAAAGTAGTTTTGAAAACACTTAAGGTTTTCCACTACCTGAACTGAGTACAAGTTATTAAATTAAAATTAATGACAAACAACTGGCATTAAAGGTTTACTTCCTCAATCCCAGTGGTGGGACTTAGTTCTCACCAGCCACACGTAGGTAATGGTTGCCACATGGGTGAGCACAGGTCTAGCAGAAACTAGATAATGACAAGTTAGAAGAATGTATTCAAAGACTCTTCAGTTGAATCAACTAGGAAAGTGAGAGATCTTTTTCCTGGACTTCAGTGACTAAATACAAATAGAGTTCCCTGAATTTGTTTTAACTGCATTTTGGACCCATGTTTACAAGTCTGAGGGATAAGATTTCTTATTTCCTCCCTTCCTCCTTTCATCCCTTCCATCATTATCCATCCATAAATACCTATACCCATCTCTTCATTTTTTCTTCCTGTAGATGATCACTGATTACCTACCTATGTATACTAGATGCTTTGCTTGGCTCCATCTCTACAATGTGGCAGGGATAGTCACCTACATGAGCATGTTTTGCAAGCTGACATGGCAGTATAGCAAAAGAACTATACAGGAAGTGCCGCAGTCTGTCTGGGCACAAAATAACCAAGCTGACACACAGCCTTGTAGGTTCAAACAGCAACTCTTTATTCCCGAACTCTCACCGGCACTCTATACACACTTCCGGGGAATACACTCCCTCTACCTGGCTCCGAGAGCCAATTCTCCAGGGACTCCAAAGTAGCGGGCACCTGAGGCAGCAGAATCCGCCCTAATCCCGGAGCCGCCCTATTCCAGGAGCAGGGTCACCTTTCAACCATTCCCTCTAGCAAAATGCCAGGCGTCATTCCGACAAAACTGTGGCTCTCAACAAGGAAGGGTTCTGCTGGTGAGTGGATCCAAGTCTCCGTGGAAGCCAGAGCAAGGTCACTGCAGGCTATGCTTCAGTCATTAGGATCCTGTGATGTGTGGTGGTCACCTGGAAGAGGACAGAGCTAGAATCAGAAGCCCCAGCTGGAGCCTGATACTGCAGGCCAGGAGAGGTGGCTGAGTTCCCTCTCGTGGGTGGCCTGGGCCTGCTGAAGAAGGTTCAGTGGGAAGTGGCAAGATCAGACACGTGCTGTGAGGAGATTCTTCCACAGGGCACTAATTGAGAGCAGAAACAACAAGGAACTAAGTACCCACATCTGTTGCTCCGTTCACTTGGTGTGAGACATGCTCTGTTGTAGGATGGTCTATGGATTTTTCCATTTGCACTTGATTCCCAGTCTCTCGAATGCAGTTATCTGGGGATGGCTTGTCCCTTTGTATGAACTCCAAAGACTTCATTTACTATTGAGAGCTGTAGGAATAGATTTGGTCATTAACCAAATCCAGAAAACGCTGGGGATTTTTTTCTTTTTATACCACCAAAGTATCTATTTTCTACCAGATCTATCACTATCAAATCTGCTGATAAAATTCCATGTATTTATCATAATATTTTCTAAAAGCATTTTAACTGCTACAATGTGCTCATCAATGGAGGTAAAGATCTGAATCAGGCCAGTGTCATTCTTGAGACAAACGGAGAATACAGACCCTTAAACAGAGGGCAGTATACAATGTTCTACGCTCCATAGATATTTATATAGTGAAGTTATTACCTTTGATACAATAGAATGTTTTAAAACACATTTAAATGATAAAATATGCATAATACAGAAAAAAGATTATATTAATAGAATTGCATTAATATTTAATAAATGAATTAAATCTATGTTTACATGTTTATGAAATTTTTGCTGTTAACATTTGCTTAAAAAAAAACAATAATAAGCCTGGTATTTGTTTGTCAAAGGCAGTAAGACTCATGCCTATGGAGACAGAAGCCCTGGCTTCAGGAGCCTGTGGGCTCCAGAATAAGTTCATTACTAAAGACTTTGGTTCTGTAACTGAACAATTGTGTGACCCTGGCCAAGGTACTTCATCTGTCTAATCATCAAATATCTTTAAAATGAGAAATAGAACGCATCCCATCCAACAGGGCTATGTGGAGATCCAGGTGGATCTGTGGGTCTTCTAACCCTGAACCAGGCAGGTGATCAGCTCAGATGGCCCAGCTGAACTCTGTGCCTGGACAGGTTCTCTGGATTCAGGACCATATTCCTGCACTTTGACCTTGGGACACTCAAACTGACCCTCAACCACAAGGGATGGTTGGGGTTAATGTCCCTGCTCCTCTCCCCTCATCCAGACATTTCCAAGGCAGGCTCCGACAAGGATCCCTCCGGGAGTCTCCTGGGTAGACCCAGGAGATGATCCCACAGTGGTAATCAGCTCATTAACACACTTTTGGTTGGCGGTCTTCCCTTCCTTACCTCATGTCCCCACACCCACACAGTGTTTGTTTCCTGGGTCACATCCCAAATAAACCCTGTGCCCCATCCGGGTCTCAAAGTCTGGTTGGACAGGAACCTAACCGATGGCTAACCCACCTGAGCCGAGGACACTGCAGGGCACAAACCCAGAAAGGGTACCTTCCCTGTGGTTGTCACTGGAACGCCCACCCATCCCACACTGTCCTCTGTTGGCTGTGTGTGACTCTGAGCCGCAGCATGGGAGCCCAGGTTTAACTGGAAAACGTCTTAACACGTCCATGTGGAGAGATTTGGGGTGGGGTTTTTGCATGCCATTTATTTTAAGGAGATGAAAGGTACGCGTACCCGAGTGAGTCTGCATTTCCCAGAACCCACAGGCAGAATTCCTGGTGCCAACACGGCATTTCATTTTGAACTGACTCTCCAGAGAGTGAAGAAATACAGAAAGAGATCCCCGATGAAAAGGTCCACCTGCTATGACTGAGGGGCCCGAGGAACCTCCACTCCAGTCACAAAAAGAAGGAGGAGCTTATCTGAACTGCATTTAAAAGGAAAGGAGAAAAAGAAGATGGAAGGAAGGAAGGAATAAGAGAAGATGGAATGTAAATCTTGAGCACGGCACAGACTCACTTTGAATGAACATTTAGAATAAATATTATGCTCCATCCTATCACTCAGGGGCTCAACAAATTTAGTTCAGAAGCTAATTTCCAGAATATCCAACCATCGGATGTTAGGCTTTATGTCTTTAACAAGAATCTCAAGTGCTCCAGGGACTGAAGCCCCAAGAAAGAGTCTTGCTCCTTCTGCTATAGTGCAATCCGCCCTCTGAGGAATGAGGAACGCGAACTCAGATCCCGAGCGCCCTTCCTGGACATTTTATTGTTGGGCTTTTGCTCTCCACCAGGTGGGCATACCCATGGCGAACACTGGCAGATCCAGGGCATGCACCATGTGAAGTCTCCCTGGAGGCACAGACCAGACCCCATTGCGCTTGTGTTGTAGCACTTGTGCTCAGAACACAGCAAAAAAATACACAGCTATGAGCCTGGGACTTAAAGTTTCATGGTGAATTAAATCTGAAATATTCTAATGTAGAAATTGAGATTTTTTTTTCTGATTTATAATGCAGCAAGTATGACCGAACTGCTCTTGACTATCAATTGCCATGGAAAGAGGAACCCAGGCTGCCGAGAACCCATACATTCTAGGGCGCGGCTGCCAGATCTGTCATCTCCCCAACAGGCAGCTTCAGGCATCTCCCTGGCACGGAGCCTTCAGTGGCTCCCCAGTGACACAGACAGTCCCCAGACTGGTCCCCAAGGAACTCTTGGCACACTTTTCCAGATCACCCCTCTCTGCGCTGTGGTCAGAGACAAAGAGATTTTCCAACTATTTGCTGAACACACTGTTTTGATTTTTCTGGTTGCAAGTAACTGAAGCAAGTTACGCAAAACAGGAGGTTTTATTGAAGGGGATACCATGGGGTGCCTTAGCATAGGCCTGGGACACCTTTCCTCTGGCCCTGCCATCCTTGTGACTCAAAGGCTTTTCTCCAGTGTCCGGAAACTTCAGACTAGTAACTATTTGGTCAAAACTATGAGCATGGATATGAAGTCTTGAAATTTAAACCTGGCTCCCCCGGGGCCTGCCCTGTGACTCTGGGGCAGATCAGAGAAAGCACCAAATGAAGAAGCAACTCCAAATGTGCTTTCTCACACTGTGTCCACATGCTCACCTCCCCCTCGCATGCCCCATTCATCCCTGGCAAAATAAGCTCTATTCTCTAGGGCAGACCTTGAATGAAGGCCTTCTAGATTCTCCATATGAGATAATCTTTCTCCTTTGAATCCTTGTAATTTCCTGGCATATCGTTTTGATTGACCAATAATTCATATTCCATAGTTTCACTCTTTTGAAGTATGAAATTTAGTGGCTTCTGTACGGTCATTCTTGTGCAGCCATCGCGAAACACGAGCCCCACACCTTTCCCAGTCACGGCCCTGCTCTCAGTCCTGGTGATCACTAACCGGCTTCTTCTCTCTGGGGATTTGCTTATTCTGGATATCTTATACAATGGGATCATATAGTGGGTGTTCTCCCATGTCTGTTTTTAGCCACTTTAGCATGAAGTCTGCGAGGTCTGTCTGTGTTATAACATGTATCAGTGCTTCCTTCCTTTATATTCTCAAATGATTTCCATTGTCTTCTTTATTCAGTGGTCTGCACATTTGGATTCTTTTCACTCTTTGACTGTAATTAATAGTGGTCTGAGGAACCTTTATAAGCAAGGAATTGTGTGAGTGAATATTTTCCAATTCTTAATTCTGGTTTTGTCATCATTTTCATGGATTCTGCGCTATCAGGTGGTCTTTATCATCTAGATGTTTCTGTAAGAACCTGAATTCATTGTTGCACTCCTGGAAGCTGACCCAGGTGGGGTAGCCTAATCTCACGACTCCAACATTAACACCTCGATTTCACTCAGCAAGAGTACACACCTTAAACACTTTATCACTGATCTCCGTAGCAAGTGTCTGAAGTAGATATCCTCATTTTATCAAATTGGGAGCTGAGGAATAGAGATAATGACATGCACCCCAAATTCCATCAGCTCTGTGGTGTCTATCAGACACTTTGCAGCAAGGGGCAATGGAAGATGGGCAAAAGTGACATGAGTCATTCCCAGAGCCAAGTGCTAAAGAAATGGCACAAAATTCTTCAAATATCTCCTCCTATGTGGCTGCACCCAGGAAAATTGGACATCCTGGCTAGGGCAGCCACACAATGCAGAGCTCTGGAAGCTTCCAGAACAATGGTGTAGTACATTTCCTCAGTAGTCATGAAATAGGACAAGACACAAACTCAAGTTATGTTAAGCTCTGGGGTTTGGACCCATTTGTTGCTTACTTATAGTCAATACATAGCCACTAATTGATTTGCCTATAGCTATACATTTAGGATATAGAAGAACAAAGATTCAAATCTTGAGGTGTTTGTCTCCAAAATCCCCTTTTATTTTACTTTAAAAACTGCAAGAATGGCCTTTGTGTGACATCATTTCCTATGCAATTCATATCCATTCCCTGTGGTGGACACTCCTGCTGGAGCTGACCTACATTTGATCTGCTGTGGAATCATGTCCTTATAACCCCTCTGCACCTTTCTTCTCTCCATCATTCATTTGGATATTTACATTTTTCCAATAGAATTTGAAAATTGATATGCAATAGCCAAGTCATGGTACCAGCTCAGAAGCCTGTCAACAAATGAACAGATAAAGAAAATGAGGTATCTATACACAATAGGGCTTTACTTGGCCATAAAGAGGAATGAAATTATGTAATTTGCTGGTAAATGGATGGAACTGGAGAATGTCATGCTAAGTGAAATTAGCCAGAGTCGGAAAGTCAGAGACTGAATGCTTTCTCTCATATGCAGAAGATAGAGAGAAGTAAAGGAGCAAATGGGGGGCGGGGAGGTCCCATGAATATATAAATGATATTAGTGGAGCAAAGGAAGGAGACTGTGGGGAAGGGAGGAGAGATGGGAAAGGGAGGAACTGTGGAATGAACTGATAAAATTGTGCTCTGAACATATATGAATGTACCACAGTGAATTCCACCCATATGTATATCAGTAAAGCATCAATTAAAAAAAGCAATGTATAAATAGAAGGAAGACCATCAGAAGTGAGGAAGGGGATCAGCGGCAGGTAGGAGGGGAAGAAAAGAGAAGGTACTGCAGATTGTAATAAAGCAAAGTATATTTTATGCATGTATGAATATGTCAAAATTGAACTCATAATTATATGAACTGTAATGCCCTAAATAAAAACATGTTTTTTTAAAAATTCACACAAAAAATACCAGGAAAATTTTAAAATTGATACATCATACATCTCAGAACACGGGAACCAACCCCATGAAGGTCTCACTTGGGAGAGAAAGGCCAAAGCGAAACTCCAGTCCACCTCCCTCTCCCATAGTCCACATCTGCTTTCAAAAATGAAGGCTTTTCTCAGAGTCAGGGTCTGTCACTAAGTACTGCAGCTTTCCACTGGGAAAGTAAGCCACTTCTTCCCACCCTCTCAGCCTGATATTGCAATTACAATACATTTCATATCGAAAAGAGGGAGATATCTAGGGCAGCGGCATATTCCAGAAAGAAACAATGGTCATGCACATGTTGAGTATACAGAGTAGAACAAAATAAGTCACAGAAAATTGTGGGAATTCTTGAAGACATTCACCTTTCATTTTCTTTTGCCCTCGTATATTTCATATAAGACCCTGTCTTGGGCCATAATGTAGTCCTATGAAAATTGATTTTATAATTATTTCATATCTAATAAACAATCTGTGAATACATTGTTTACATATTTTAAGATTAAAAGTGGGCATCGTGCTGAATCACACACTAAAAGTGTCTACAAAGATTGCATAGCATGGATGACGCCCATGAGTCAGTGACAGAGTGACTAGTGTAAATAGGTGTAGCTGGGGTCTCAGAAGTGACATGAATCCACCAAGCCTCAATGTTCCAGATCCAAGTCACCAAACCCATTCTTTGATTGTACACAGACCTAATTAGACACTTAAGACACTTGAAAAAATATATATATTTATAAATAAATATATATGCAAACATATATTCAAATATATATGCAAATATATGCAAAATATATATATATATATATACATGCCTTACTGGTAGATATTCGACTCTACATTTCTTTGGCTTGAATACCAAGATTCTAGAAAATGACAAGCTGGATGAGGACCCACTTTCTGGACTAACTATAAAAGAAATAAAAGAATGTTTCATCAGTTGTCCTCTGAGCCTCAACGGGGTAAATTCATCTTCAAATTTATCTTCCTTGCTTTAAATGTCTAATTTGAGTGTTCAGCCTCTGAAATCAATTTCAGATGTCTCTGGGGACCTGGAACAAATAGCTTGCCTGCACTGTATTAAGTTGGAGCTGGGGAGAGGCCGACTTTGCCTTTCATACACTATCAGCAAGACAAGAATGACAGCAGCAGGAGAGAAGCCTGACATGTTTTCGGGAACATTAGCATCATTTAACTATTAATATTACTTAGCATTCGTTATTCACAGAACAGGACAACCTGACTTTGACCTCACTTTGGAAAAAATGTATTGATTGGCACGAGGACAGCACTGCAATTAGCCTGCCGCAGGTCGGGATCACCCTCTGGAACTTGGAAGTTGGTTCCGGGCTCCTTTCATCTGATCCAGAGTCCAGTTGGCTAGGAACTGGGCAGCAGAGGAACCAGAAAGGTCCAGACTAGTGGACCTGAGAAATCCTCCTTTGCCAGAAGTTGGTAAGATGATGGTGATGGTGAAGACGATGATGATGATGATAATAATAATAATAATAATAATAATAATAATAAACAATTCCTATTATTCCTGGGGAAAGTGGCAAAGGAATGACTTTTCTGATGCTGAGATATGTTAATTATCTTGAAATAAAAATGTTTGTCTTACAATACCAGGACTAGGGAAGCTAAATCAGGAGGATAGCAAGTTTGAGGCCTGCTAATAACTTAGTGAGGCTCTGTCCAAACTAAAAGATAAAAAGGGCTGGAGAAATAGCTCAAAGGTAGAGTAGTCCTGGGTTTAATTCTCAGGACTTCAAAAAAAAGTGCTTGTCTATCATTGTGAATAGGGATAATCTGCACCAACAGAACAAAGTTAGATAATGAAGATCTCAGACTCGAGCAAAATGGAAACTACATCTCTCCATCCTAGAAATATGGAGCCAGAGGGAATGTTTCCTATTTTGAAAAGTAGAACACTTCACTAGTAGAAAAACTGTGATCCAGGAAAAATATCTACTGTCGTAATAAGAAGTGTCCAGCAGCATGTGATGGGAGCAGGTGGGACCAGGGCTTAGGGAGGCTGGATGGAACGTCTCCCTCCTGCTGTCAGTACTGGATAATGTAGCTGGTCCTAATACTCACAAGTGCTACCATGACACAATCAGGGGTATTTGTTATGGGGTCTAAAAAAAGAGAGATCCGCGTGCATTTGCTGTTACTGTCACCTTTTCAGAATCAGGATCCACATTTGTGTCTTTCTAGCTGCCTACACCTGGACAGTTGACCTCTATGACCTCTGGCTGACTCACCTTTTCAGGATGGTGGAATGCCATCCCTGGGGACCGTTTGGAAGGTGCCATAAAGAAGCACATGGAGGAAAGCCTGACACACCCTCTAAATGTCTGTTCCTTTGACATATAATACAGCTGAACTTTGTTTTCTCTCCACTCCTCAAATTATTCTGGTTTTCCTTCAGAGATTTTGTTCTATTAATAAGAGCATGGTTAGTATCATTATAAAAGGAATCCAAGAAGCCACCTGACCCACTTCCTAACATCAAATATGGTGACATGGGTAACCAAGACGATGTCACTAACCTTCATTTGCATAGCCTGTTGGTTTCAGGAGGATATCCAATACCTTGACCCATAAGTTGCACTGGTTTCTTTCTACCTCATGATTTCACCTGGATGGGCGCCTACAGTGAGAAGATGTTCTTATCACAAACGAGATCAGAGGATGCATTCCTAAGCATCCAGTTCTCCAACTGCAGCAACCAAACCTATTGTCCCAAAGCTTGCAGCATGGGCCCTCAGACCCAGGGAGCACAGGCAGCGCCTCAAGGACCATTCTACCACTCACCAATGCTCTCTCCCATGCAATTGTGGTGTGGTTTTTTTGTTTTTTGTTTTTTGTTTTTTTTTTTTTTTTGGCTCCAGAAACCTTGCTGGCTTCTAATACTGTGGATCACCTCCTTCCCAGATTCCTAGCTTACTTGGTCAATACAAACAGAACAATTGCCTAAACACGTGGAAACTTTGATCTTCTCCATCATTGTCCGCACACAAAAGCCCCGGGATTGACCTACTTACAGGGCCTTTCCTCCCCTGCTCCCCAGTAGGACTCTGGCTGTATTTACAGGCTCCGCAGAAAACCTGGATTTAGATAGTGCTTCCCTGGGGAGAAGTTATTAGCACTAATCCTTGTCTGGGAACAAAAGCAGGCTGCCAGGGGGATCATGGAACTCTGCTACCTCTGCCACGTTTGCCTTCCAGTCCTGGGTCCCAGCAGGGCACCCTCCATAAATCCCTGCACTCACCTGCTCCTTGTGCTATTGATATGCTAACTGGAGAGCAGTTTTCCAGTTATGTTACTTTTAAAGACCCTCGATTAATTAAAGAGTGATTAGGTGTCATTTTGATGGTGTTGTTTTCCTGACAGGGACCATGGTGGCTCAGGGCTGGCATCTTCAGCCCCTCGAAGTCTCAGCATTGATTGGTCTTAACATTATTCCTTCCTCGTTCCTTTAGCTGAGCCCGCCACAGTCCCCGCCATGGGGAGGGATTCATCCTGTCCGTCAGGCCTAGGCCAGGAAGACCTGAGAAATACAGGTCTGGTCCCTTCGCCTTTGCGAGGACCTGTCCAACCCAGCAAGACACACCCAGGGCATGGGGGGTGAGTTCCATGTCCTCCTAGAGGGACAACCTAAAACGCAGCATGGCCTCTCCCACTCAGGGATAGAAGTCCAGGTGGTCATTGGAGAAGTGCAGAGGGCTGTGGGGACACTCTTACATCACGAGCCCACCTGACCCGAGACTGTGGGGGAAGCAGCTGGTGTGGGCTTCTTGTGCACCCACCACCACCAGCCCATACAGGGCACTGCCGTCTGCTGACATGGAAAAATATCCAAAATAAATTAAACTTCGAAAATCAGGTGATATCAGATCATGTATAGATTTATTCTGTTGCAAAAAGAATCTTAAAACTCTTTTAACGTGATTCATCATCAGGTTTAAGTGAGAGGCTTCTGGCCCTTTTTCTGAGCATGAACTGACCTCATTTGTTGTGTTCTTTAAAAGATAACTATTGCCATGTCATTCGTACAACACAAAAAACACCCTGTTGAATGATACAAGTCATTGCATTTTAGACCTTTCGCAAAATTCTGCAGCCATCATCACTGACTCTGGGAGATTTCATTACTCCAAACAGAATCCCCTCTCTCCATCTCATACTCCTGCCTCACTTCCTCCCAGCCAAGGTGACCTTGAACTTACATTCTGCTTCTGTGGATCACTTCTTCAAGACATTTGGTATAAATGGAATTATACATCGCGTGGCCTTTTTCAACAGTCTGGTGTAAATTAGCGTGATACTTCCCAGAGTTAGCCAGACTGTCGCATGCATGAAAACCTCCTTCCTTTTTATGGCTGAATAATATTCCATTCTATGGATACACACACTTTATTTTTGTAATCATCTGTGTATAAATATTTGGAATGTTTTCACCCTTCTACAATTATGAATAATGCTGCTGTGACCTTTAACATACAGTTTTTCTATGGATCTGTCTTCATTTTCCTTGAGGGCATACCTGAGCATGAAACAGTTGGATCCTATGGCAGCGCTGTGTTTAACACCTTGAGGAACTGCCCAATTCTTTTTCCAAGTAGCTGTACCATTTTATCTTCCAACCAACATTGCAGGAGGGTTTCAGTTCCTTCATTCATTATGGTCCGCCTTTGTTGATGTAGCTGTGGTATCTCAAATAGCCTGGATCCGCACTGCCTTAAAGACAAATAGTGATGGGCCTATTTTTATGCTCTTGTTGGACATCTGTAAACCTTCTTTTGAAAAATATCTACTCAAATCTTCTCATATTTAGTTGGGCTGCTGTTGAGTCATAAGAGTCTCCTGTTTATATGTATTTTTAATGAAATTTATTGTTTTTACAGCAGTTTTAGGTCCACAGAAAATGGAGATGAAGGTACAGAGAGTGCCCCAATGCCTTCTCCTCCCCCCACCCTTATAGTCTCACAGAGTCATGCATATGTGGCTCTTGAAGACCCTGCATTGACACCTGGCCATCACCTGGAGTCCACAGTTTACCTGGGGGTTCACTGTGGGTGTGGTACATTCTATGGGTTTGGACAGATCTAGGACACACACTCTCCTTTACGGTCCCACCCAGAGAACATGGCAGCCCTAAGATTCTCCTGTGCTCTAGTGACACAGTCCTTCCTCCCCCAACTCCTGCCACTTATGTTCTTACTGTTTCCAAGTTTTACCTTTTCTGGAATGTCACATACCTACAATAGTACAGAATGTAACCTATTCAGACGACCTTCTTTCACTTAGCAAGATGCAACTAAGTTTCCTCCATGTCTTTTCGTAAATTGATGCCTCATTTGTCTGTATTTATGTTGATAGAATTTTATTGTATATATTTTAAGGTATATAAGATGATGCTATAAGACATCATATATGGTAAATTGCTACTATAGTAGAACAAATTAACACATCCAAACTCATAACTACCCATTCTCCCCTGTAGCAAGAATTGCTGTAATCTATTCATCTAGCAAAAATTCCTAATAGAGTAGACAAGCATTAACTGTAGTCCTGTACTTTATATCTCTGGACTTATTTATTTTACATTTTTGTGACTTTGTATCTTTAGGCCTACATCTTCCCATTTCCATTCCCCTTCCCACCTCCTCTAACCCAGTAAGTAACATTTTATTATTCAGCATTTTTGCTGTCTTGTTTTAGATTTCACATATCAGGGAGACCATGCAATATTTTAATGTTTTTCTTTCTGCATTTGGCATCATTTGCCTGAGCATAATGTCAAAAAACTTCACACATGTTGTAGCAATGGCAGGACCTCCTCCTTTGTATGCTTCATAGTATTCTATTGACTATATACACCAGGGCTTCTTCATCCACTGCCCACTGAGGGACATCTAGGCAGTTTCCAGGTCTTGGCCATGTTGCGATGGACACTGCAGCTATCTTTATGAGGCAGTGATTTCATTTCCCAGGGGTATACGCCTTCTTCTTCTTAGTAAGTTGAGAATTATATATCCCCCAGGCTTCCAGCACTCCTAACCCAAAAGCAGGTTCATTCCTGAGGCCGGTGACACCCTGGAAGGGCTGGACTGTGGGCCTTCTCCCCTCAGCCCTCCCATGCCAGCTCCTGTGGTCTTTGGTTCCTAGAATGTTCCTGACACTTTATCAGCCCCAAGTCCTCCTTCTCATTGCCTGCTGCCCACCCCCCATGCTTCCTGCCTGTTTCTTATTCATCCTTAATGTCTCAGGAATTATATCATCAGAATGGTCTTCCCTATCCCCACCTTATAAATAATAATAGTAGCAAACATTTGCTTGTGCAAGCCTGCTAACATTTCCATTTCCACAGAAACAACCCTTTTCAATCCTAGCTTGGCTGGCAAAGAAACTCAGTCACAGCGGTAAGAAACTGACCTGTGTCCACGCAGCCAGTGTGACATGGCTCTGGATTTCACAGGCTCTGGCTGGACCTCTCGCCCCCAGCTGCCAACACAATCTATCTTCTGGCTTGTTGGACTCCTTCTTAGAGCCTCTTTCTTCTTTCTGTCCATAGTAAGTATCATAAAGTAAAATAGCTTGAATCTGCTATTTATTTTGTCATTTATCAATTCATCCATCCATTCTTCTACCTATCTATCCATCCATCCATCTATTCATCTATCCATATATTCATCCATCCATCCATTCTTGTACCTATCCATCTATTTATCCATCTGTTCATTCTTTTACCTATCCATCCATCCATCCATCCATTCTTCCTACTACCTGTCTATCCATCATCCATCTGTTATCTATCCATTAATCCTTCTACCTATCCTCTACCTATCCATCTATCCATCCATCCCTCTATCTATTCATCTATCCATCCATCCATCCATCCATCCATCTATACATCCATTCTTCTATTTATCCATCTATCCATCCTACCCATCCATCCATCAACACTTCTTTTTTTCCTTCTTTCTTTCCCTCCCCCTTCCTTCCTTCCTCCCTCCCTCCATCCCTCTCTCCCTGCCTCCCTCCCTCCCTCCCTTTCCTTCTGTGTCCCATCTTCTTCCACAGACTACGCTCTGTGCAGGGAGTGCTCCTTCCTGCTCTGTTTGCTGTCATATACTCAGAGTTCCTGCAGTGCCTGGCTCAGTGTGGGCACTCCATAAATGCATGCTCTGTGGCCCAGGATCTGAACGGATCTCCAGCACTGTGTAAGATGCAAAGAGAATATTGGAGATGGTCCTTCTACTTAAGAGACCACCAAGTCCCAGGGAAAGGGGCCTGACCCTCACAGCATGGTGACATGCAGGCTGCTATGGGAGGGAGAGGGCTCCCTTTCTGCTGGGCATCTGGAGGACTCCCAGGAGAGTTCCCTTCCAGCTGAGCACTGTGGGAGCCCCCAATGCCAGTTGATAATGACCAAACCCCCAAGTCTGTTTTATGCATCTGTCTGGGGACAGTGTCTTCTGCATTGGAAGGGCTGTCATGTGTGCATGGGAACTGACTTACGCTGTGTGAACCCAACAAGCAGAAACCTCAGATTGAAGCTCAGCAGAAGCTCACAGAGCCAAAGCACAGTAGTGGGGTCTTCAGCAGGAGTGGGAGATCCCTGGCCCTGGGTGTGCTCCAGAGAGGGTGAGGTGACTTTGTCAAGGCTGATGACTTGGAGATTCCTGCACTGGGGGACCATGGGGAGGGGACACTAAGGTTTTTCTCCAACTTCCCTTAACTCCTATGCTTCATGCCTCCCAGGAGGCTTGCAAAGCCCAGAGCATCGTCCAACGCTGCCTTTACTTGTGGCCCTTAAATGAGGTCTAAATGCTCTACACAGAGAAGTCAAATAGCCCAGGGTCCCCATTTATTTGGGATATAATTTATCTTTTATAGTTAGTATACATGTAGACCCACCTCAGAGGACCCAATGTGGCCTCCCTGCATATCTAGCCTCTAGAGATCGTGTGCTTTTAAAGCTGTAATGATATTTGTTGTGTTTGCCTGTCACCTGTTCACAATCCTACCTACATCTCCGTCTATGTGTCCATCTTTCTACCTAACTTAGGAAATACTGGAGAGCAACGAGCCAATAATAAAATCACCCATAATCCCCCAGTTTGCTATCAGGCCTCTTCACTTTTGTGTGTATTTTATTCTGGTCTTATTTTCTATAGCCATATATGCATATATTTATATCATCCTGCCTTCTCTTTTCAAAAATACTCTGAACATGTTCTGTGCCATTAAGTTGCCTTCTAAAACATGATATGTGGTGGGCGGCTAGTATTCTATTCAATGCTGCTCCATACAGCAGAACTCCAGGGCTGGTGGGCATTTCATTTGTTTTTTGAGATTTTCTGCAGCACAGGCAAAGCAGTGGAGATGGTTAGATAGAGATTTTGCATATGACTATGTCTTTAAGGAAAAAATATGATTATTTCTTCAAGAAAAATCTCTGGAATTCAAAATGCTGAGTCAAGGGAAAGCCCACTTATGAAGCACTGGGTACAGACTGCCCAGCCATCCTCAGGAAATGCCTCATTCGCACCAATTCCTGCCAAAGGGGTTAGAGAGGGCTTCTCTAGTGTCTTGTTTGGGAGCATCTTCTGGGGGCCTCACTCCAACTGAAAGTAGAGGAAGAAGAAAGTTCTCACACTAGGAAGATGGGGGCTGCCAGGGGCACTGATGCTGGAAAGTGCTGTCCACCACCCAGTGTTCCAGGTCTGAGGCTTTCTGGGAAACTGAGGCAACATGAAGAGCCCCCCACCCCCACCCCCGGCTTTCAAATTCCAATTCCTGCAATCAAGTCAAAGACTTCAGACATGTCATTCAGAATAACAGGCATGAGTCACAGATAGCAGGGATGGGAAAGGGGACCCTCTCAAGGGAGAGAGTGGGTCCTCTCAGACAGGAAAAGGACTGTGTGCCTCTCCTGAACACCAGTTTTATTGGCTATCCCTAGGAAGTTTCCAGAAAGTTCTACCCAGGTCCACCGCTTGACTTCTGACTGACAGCAGGTTGACACCAGTCTTTCAAGTCCCCACTGTCATGTCACTCTGGGTCTCTTTGGCCCATGCTAACCATTCCTACTTGGATTCTTAGCCATAATTTTTTTTCCAGATTTTGTGTTTAGAAGGAATCATCCTTCTCCCCCTGTGTTCCTGGATCTGGTCTGTGAAAAGAGCAAGGAAAGTCTCCCCCTTTAGGGTAACTTGGGTCCCTCTTAAAGACATTATTTCAGGTCTTTCTCCTGCCAATAACAGGGAGCTTGCTGAGGAATGTGACATAGCCTGTCCACTTAAGCCAGGCAGGGCTGCAGGTGAACAGCTTCTTGGAAAAGAGAGTACGTGGGGGTCAGCACAGTGCGCCCATTTTATGGAATTATTCCCTTGATCTCAAGTTCCCTGCACTCACATCTGTCTGTCCCCTTCACCAGAAGCAAAGGCCTGGGTCAAGCTCTGCTGTCACTCAGTCCCTCTGTGAGGTCATTCTGCCATCTGGAAATGATCACCGAGTTCCAGTGAGGGATCCACTGATGTGAGTAGAAGGCTGGCTGCTCCCAGCAGGATTTCTAACTTGTGAGATGGTAGAGAAGAGACTCCCTGAAGCAATGAGCTGGTGGTAAATGATTAGTATATAAATAATTAGCAGAACTGGCCGGTACTGAAGGTGAGAACTCTGTGGAGTCCAGCTCAGGGGTGTGTGCCCTGGCCCCACCCACTCTAGATGCTGCCCTGGACTCAGCCTTCCTGTGATCAGGTTCTGTAAACTGAGGCCACCAAAGGGATGGGATCAGTTACTGTCTCTACAGTCTTCATCCCAGCAGTACCCAGTATACAGTGAGCACAGGGTGGGTGTGTTAAAGGAAATGAGGGGCTGGGGTCATGGCTCAGTGGTAGAGCGCTTGCCTAGCATGTGTGAGGAACAGGGTTTGATTCTCATGCACCACATATAAAATTAATTTTTTAAAAAGATCCATCAATAACTTTTTTAAAAAAAATTTAAAAATAATTAATTAAGTACATTGATACAAACCATGCTCTGAGTTTAATCTATAATTGTGTCACTGGATTCTCACAAATTCCCATTCTACAAAATCATCTTATTTTCATTTTGAGGGTGTGGAACTTCAGAAACTTGAAGCAATTGACCCAACATTGTAAATAAATGGAAGAACTGTAATTGAACTTGTATCTTTTTACTCTATAGCAAATTTCCTTTTGTTTTGGATGGAAGAAAAGAATGTGTATTTTTTCCCCACAGAAATTTTATCTCCTATAACCCATAGAAATCTTTTTTGTTTTCCTGTTGTTTGTTTATTAAGGTATAGTTGGGATTCAGCCCTGTAAGTCACACTTTTTCTGAGAGCAAGCAACCAGCACAATCAGGATCGAGAGCATCTCTGTCACCTGAGTTTATTCCCAGATCCTGACAATCACATATCTGATAGCGCTCTGAGTGCTGAATTTTAACTTTCTATACTTGTTTAGCACATGCAGGATGAGTCCTATGTTCTGTAGAGATGCTCTTCTGCTGGATGTATGTCCCTGTTAGATGTTGTGTTCCTGGAGACAGAGATTTGCCCAGTTCCACACCCTGCATGCTCACTCACCCTAGCACCAACAGGGTGCCCAGCCCAGAGGACACCCTCAGGAGCATTTGTTATATTCAGCCACGTGGAAGGACCAGGAGAAACTTCATAAGCTGAACCACTGCAATAAGACAGCCTCATGGTGTGATTTCAGTTTTCATTTTGAGGCATGGAAAGGAATAACAAGCATGGACCCCAGGAAGTGTCCGCATCATCTCCAGTAGTATGTTGTCCAAAGAGTCTGCAGACCCCATAGTGGGGAAGAGTGGTGCCCACTGGAGAAGAGAAGAACGCTGCTCCAGAAAGATTTGGGCTCAGGTGTGGCCACTGTCACTGTAAACTCAGAGCAACAAGCAGCACTGGCCCCGCCTGCCAGAGCCCACGACTGAACAAGCACCTGTGTCTCCTGTAGCCCCTTGCAGGTACCTGGCGTCATCCCAGGAGACGGTCAGAGACATGTTCAGGGAGGCTGGATAGCACGACCTAAGCCACAGAAGGAGTCAGTCACCAGCTGAAGGCAATCTGACTCTTGCTGGGATGTGGGGGGAGGATTCCAGGAATACTACTTCTCTGAACTTGGGTCAAGGTAAACAGTCATTGCCCATCCACCCACCCTCTGTTCTCTACTTCCTGGAGTTCCACCTTCAGATTCCACAGAGGGTAAGATTGTGTGACCTTTTGTCTGCAACTTGGCAGAAGAGCCTCTAGATTTTAAATGTCCTCATCCCAAAGTAACAGTAAGGACCTGGGTGGTGAAGATGCAGATCAGCCTGACTCCTCAGTGCATGAGTGGATCAGGGCATCGTATTGAGCTACAATGTACATGATTATTGGCAACTTCAAATAAAATTAAATGAAAAAAAAAAAGAAAGAAATAGTGATTTCAGTGGAAGCAATCTAGTATCCACAGACAAGTGAATGAATTTAAAAGAAAGTACAGGCACATGCTAGAATATTAATTTACCTTAAAAGGGAATAAAAATTCTGAGACCTGAAGCAACCCAGATGAATCTTGAGGACATCATGCTACGTGAAATGTCAGTCACAAAAGAGGTGAAAACAAAAAGACAAGCTCCGCTGGTGTGAGACACTTATTAGAGTGGTCAAAGCTGTGGAGGGGCAATGGGAGTTAGTGTTTGATGCTTCTTGGACAGCAACCTGCTCCCTGACCTCCTCCACCAGCTTCTCAAAATATTAATTTATTCCATATTTTTAAATATTTAATTAATTTAATATTTTGAGACATGAAACGTGCTGTGGAAATGGAAGGTAGTGGTGGCCACACGATGATGTTAACATGCTTAATGCCACGGAGCTGCACACTTAAGTGGTTGAAGTGGAAACTTTATATTGTGTTCTAGGTACTCCACCACAACATCTAAAGCTTAATAAATGAAAGTTTTTCAAGGTGGCACGACACCCAAGTGGCAGAGCCCAAAGAGCTGGTTGGATGGCATCCCCTTGCCGTGGTCTGGCCTTGCAGGGGAATTTGATGTAGTCATTCTAAGGGGCGTCTGTTGGGTCCCGCTATGTGTGAGGCAGCACCGGGGGCCATCTTGAGATGCTGAGTTATACATCCCCACAAACAGGGGGATGCTCCTGGGAGGTGCCTACTCCAACAGGGGACGGGTTATCACACAGTCTTGAGACAGTGTCAAGAGAGATGAGGACTGAGAATCATTAAGTGAGTGTGATAGGAGCCCAGAGAAGACTTCGCTCAGAATAGCTCTGGAAGTCTGGAGAAAGAGCCAGTGCCTAGGGCCCCTTAGGCCCCTTAAGGGACAGCCTGAGGGGATGCCATTCCATTGGAGGCAGAGGGTGGGAGTGGGGGGTGAAAGCCTGCTCCACAGGCAGCTTGAGACAGAGCTGGGGAGTATGAGACGCAGCAAAGCTGTCCCCAACAGCCCCTTTGGGTCCCACATAGAGTGGCACCTGTGGGCCCTGAGAAGCTGGTGGAGGAGGTCAGGGAACAGGTTATGGTCCAAGTAAGCAACACCGGAAGACAGAGCAGAGAGAAGGAGGCTGAGCCAAACACAGATCATGCAGCTGATAGGAGACCAAGCCCCAGCACGGCTGCACCGGGCCCTTCCTCAGGCAGTGGGGCTGACAGGTGGGCATCAAAGGGGACGAGGCTGACAGGGTGCAGGTGCCAGGGAGCGGGGCGCGGGGCTTTGTTCAGTCTGCATGAGCAGTCAGCCTGCTTACACTGAGATGCACTCTGCAAGCGAAGGCAGTCTATATTTAGATTTTCCTTTTAATCTTGAAAGAGAAGAAAACAGTGACAAAGGACTTCCTTGTCACATCCTAATTCAAGTTGAACTTCTGAAGATGAGGAGGAGGTATCATGACACCAAAGCCTCTCAAGCATTGAAATGGAAAACCGAAAGCGGGGTGGGAGGCAACAGAGTTTCTCCCATTTGGGTTCCTGCTTGAGTCCAGCAGCTCAGGCCTGCGTGGCACGTCTGTGTTTATGATGTTCATAGTGTTCACAGTGGTGCTTGATCCCAGGAGTCACTTCTTCCAGGGAGGTTAGGTGCAGATCTTTTCCTTCAGACTAGGTGCTGAGCCTTGGAGAGACCGGGGACTTCCCACCATGCTCAGCTCATGAGTGCCTGCCTCAGGCAGGGAGCCCTGATCCACTCATGCTGTTTCTAGAGAGAAAGAGACACTGGCATCCTGTGGAACAAGGGGACTTTGGAAAAATCCTGACTTGGGCAGAGTCCAGATGCCACCCTGTAGGATTCATGTAGCCTCCAGCAAAGCTCTTCTCAGAGCTTCCATCTCCAGAGAGGCAAAACAGCATCCCCTTGGAAATTAAACGACCTAACACAGATGGCCAGCATGGTACCTGGAAGTAGCTATTTCATGGACTGGAAAGAGGACCCAGGTTATGGAGCAGGGGATCCAAACAAGGGGCACTTGTCTGGGAATGAGGAGCCCTAAGGGAATTCTCCTTCCTGGGCAGCATGGATGTCACCATGCCTCCCTGCACCTGAGTCCTAGGAGTCCATGAAAACTAGAGTGGAAATAGATATGTAGGCTGAGGTCTCCGCCCAGTCGAATGCAATCTTTTTTCCTACTTAGATTAAGTGGAGAGGAGACACAACAGCAAACACATTATGTTAGTTTTCTCCATTACTGTAACAAAATGCTTGATATGGTCAACTTTAAAAGAGGAAAGGCTTATTTTTGCTGACAGTTTTGGAAGCTTCAGTCCACAACCAATTTATCGTGTTTATTTTGGGACCTGTGCTACGGCCACACGCTTGGTGGGTGCACATGGCAGAGTGAGCCTATTCATCTCACAGTGTCTAGAAAACAATAAAGAAAGAAAGACTGAAATTCCAAAATCCCCTTGGGAGGCATACTCCCAAAAACCCTCTGAGTAGGCTCCCCCCTCTTAAAGGTTTACACTGTACTTAAAAGTACACACCCCAAACAGGGTCTACTCGGCCCACGGGCCATAGTCTCTGCTACACCAAGGCCCACCTGGCCATGATGGTGCCGGGGGTGCCCTGCTTCTGGGACACAGGAAGAGGGATGCTCCATGCACATGATTCATCTTATGCTTCTGAGTCAGGAAAAGTAGAGGGAACTCAGGAGACAGATTCTCATATAAGTACGAAGCATTGTCTTGTTGGAAGACAAAGCACCAAGAACAAGGCACTGCCTCAACTTACAGCAGGTCACCATGTTCCTAACCCAGCAGGCTTGGAGAAGCAATATATGATTCCCCTGTCCCCTGAAATGAGTGACCAGGCCCATGGTCCTCCTGGTCACTTCCACCTATGTTTACTGACCCCATGCCTGAGCCAAGGCTGCTTCTCTGCATGGGCTCCTGGGGCTGCTGGGGTGGGGGCAGCTTGGATTTCACCACCAGAAACCAAGTTCCTCTGCAGGAGCAGAGCTTGATTCCTTTCTGTCCCTCAGTTCCTCAGCCATCAGAGGCTCTGCAATGACCCAGAACGACAGAGGACCACAGGCTCACAGACACCGCGCTTACCCAAGGCCAATGTTGGCAAATTCCCCAGTGCAAACCTCTCTCTGTGTCAAGGTCCTGCTGGGAAGGGACAGTTAGAAGACTCAATCTCCTTATGAGTTGAATCCCCAAGAATTAAAGTCTGAAGTCACGGGGGCTTTTTGTGTTTCTGAGTTAAAAGTGTAAAACTTCAAAATCCTCACGTTAAAGTGCCTGAATCCTCTTCCCTGGTTTAATTTGCTCCTAGCCTTGGCCTGAGAATCTCTCGATTCCTGGAGTCCATTGGTCCCATAAGCAGGGCGGCCAGTGCCCTCCCTTGGGAGCGGGTGTGGCTACCCCAGGGTCTGTTGGCATCTCAGTCTTGCCCATGCTCCTCTGAGCCTCTGACAAGCTGAAGAGTTGAAAGAATTAACAGGACAGAGAGCCTGGACTCGATTAGTACTGTCTCCCAAACCACGAACTCCTGAAAACTGTTCAGATTCTACTCTTAAGTCATGTTTTTCTTAGTTATTCCAGGAAAAAATGATTTTTTTCCGAGCCCAGTTCTCACTGCTGCCAGAGCCTCCTACAGAATCCCCGTGGAGGGCGTGGTGGAGGGAACCCTCCTGGCTGAGTTCCCGCGAGAGGCCTGTCCATTTGTGCCTGATCCCCCAAAGTGGCAAATTCAAGTCAAACAGGGAAGATCTCCCCTGGGCAGCTTCATCTGTGCCCCACGCACTGACCATAGCGGAGGGAAATTTCTTGATTCTGGCTCCAAAATGAACAGCAGCCCTGCCTTCCCACTGTGGCTTCCCTCCTGACTCACGGTACTCAGCTGAGGTGGGTGCTGTCTAGAGGGGTTCTGTCTAGACATCCCCGTAAACAGGCGTCTTCACTCCTGTTCATGCCGCTGCATGGGACAGCCTTTGCCCTCCAGCGCGGTCTTTCCCTTGGTTAGGCCTGCTCAGGAATAGCCATGTCAGTGCTGGGGCCTCCTCACCTTCTCACCTGCGATGGCCTCAACACTCATGAGGCTCCTGTCTCCCATGCATACAGGGCAAGGTCTTACTGCATCCCAGTGACTGAGACTGTCCGATGCCCACCCCTGGCCACAGCCAGAGTGGCTGGCATTTGCTGCCCAGTCTCCATGTAGACAACCTCTACTAAGGGCACCCACAACAGCCACCTGCCCTTCCTGAGGGTCTCACATACCTGGTTTTCTTTTACTTTAAAGCCATTCATGAAAGAACAAACAAGGCTCATCATCAGAGCAAATGCCCATTTATTGAGGAACATCTCTGCATATTTATAGAGCCAGGGGTGGTTTGACAGTTGGCATGGGGTGCTTTCTGATTGGTGAGTAGAATCAGGTGAGCCAGCAGGGCTAGTCTGATTGGTGGGTAAGGATCAGGTGAGCCAGCAGGGCTAGTCTGATTGGTGGGTAGGATCATGTGACCCAGCAGGGCTCTGATTGGTGGGTAAGGCTCATGTAAGCCAGCAGGGCTCACCATTGGATGGCTCTTCTTGGGGGATGGGGAAGTTAGTCTTTGGAGCCGGGGCGACTCCCAACATTCCCCCCTCTTTGTTATTAAATGAGAGTGGGCATCGACTCATTCTGGCTGTTTCCTGCTGAAATGGGACGGTGTGGGAGAAAGAGAGGAGGGAAGTAGGGAGTCCCCACAGGAGGGCAGAGAGGACTGGTATAACCTCAGGAACCAGATCAATGAAGGTTTCTTGCCAACACGGATCCATGATGATGTCAGTCCATTCGGCATAGGTCTCGACTGGAGGTATCATCAGTAGCCAGGAGTTGGTAATTCCTGGGGAGAAGCTGGTTAAAAGCTTGAAATTTTACCCACCTGAGTCTGAATGAACTTTATGATAGGGGGAAGGAACAGGCACAGGGAGTTTTTATAGCCCCAAATCTAATGGGGTCTCTGGGTCTGCAAGTTGCCTTGTTGGCCCAAGGGGGGTTAAGTGATCAACCCTGAGCGGGGGGCGTTGGGCATTTGGGCTTGAAGCAAACAGGTGATAAAGAACCAGACAGAGGGTTTGAGAAGCCAGGTCATCCTGCAGCTAACTTTGTTTGGCATGACCTGCAGGCCTGCAGACCAGCCTGTCCTGCACCTAACACCCTCAATTACACTCTTCCTTCCTAGTCCAATCTAGCTCCCTCCCCTCTCGATTAAGGCTGCTCTCCAAACTTTCTCCTACCTGGTGTACCAGCTTGCTTCTCTCTTTGCCTTTCTCAAAGGCGGCCAAGGGAGGACGGTGGCCCATTGTTACCAGATTTCACTTTGAGAGCAGACAGCTTTCTCCAGGTTTTATGTAAAACACCTCAACCTTACATACTGATACTTGAAATTTTTATGAAACAGGAAGGGTAAACAAAACACACATGTTCCTCCTTAGGCCCAGAAGGCAACTGGTAAAGTGCTCTCTTATGATCACACTTATTCAGGGGTCACCATGCTCTGGACACCTAAGTGGTTTGTCAGAAGGACAACAAACAACGGCCCCACTACTGGACAGATTCAAGCAAGTAGGGGGGGGGGGGTTCTGGCTGGAGGGGGCCCTTAGGGTCACTTGCCTTGAATCTTCAGACACAGGGTGAAGAGAGGACCCAAGAGGGGCCAGAAATGAGGGGGAGCATTGACAAGAGTACTTAATGACAGGTGACGATCGTTGGCTCTTCTGATGAAGGTGTAGGAGTGCTGGGCTTAAGCCTGGAAATGTGAATCCACGGGGTAAGTTGGTTATTAGGTAGTTTGAGTTTGGCTGCTCAGGGTGTGCACCTAATCACCTGAGCAGGGCCCTTCCATTTTGGTTTTAGAGGGGGCTTTTCCCCTGGTGGGCAATAGTAAACAAGTTGACCAGGTGTTAAGAAGGTAGGGTTTTGAGAGAGACTGGGGTCAGGAAGGAGCCAGGCTTGATAACGCCAGAGTTCAGAGCATAGATAGAAGAGGAGGGGCAGGGCATAGGTTTCAGAGATGGTAGGGGTTCTGTAGGGAGTCCGGGAGGAACGAGGGGACGGCCAAACATGACTTCGAAAGGTGAGAGATTAGAAGCTTTTTAGGCAGGGCCCTATGCGCAATAAAGCCAAGGGGAGCACCTTTACCCAGTCCAGGCTTAATTCCATGGTGAGCTTGGTGAGGGTCTCTTTAAGGGACTGATTGGTCCTTTCAACCTTTCCAGAAGCCTGGGGGCAGTAAGGGCAATGGAAATGCCAAGGGAGTGATAGTGCATGGGCCAGTCCCTGAGTTATCTGCCAGGTGAATTCTGGGCCACTGTCTGATTGGATAGAAGTGGGCATCCCGGAACGGGGGATTATGTGAGTAAGCAATAGATCAACTACTGTAGAGGCCCGTTTATTGAAAGTGGAAAAGGCTTCAACCCATCCCGAAAAAGTATCTACCAATACAAGAAGATATTTTATGTTTTTTACTTGAGGCATGTTGGTGAAATCAATCTGCCAGTCTGCAGCCGGGGTATGACCGCAGTCCTGATGAGAAGGGAAAGGTTTAGGTTTTGATGGAGTATTGGTATTGGTTCTCTGGCAGATCTGACAAGCGGAAGTGATCTGTTGTAGGAGGGTCTTATCACATGGGAAAGGGTGAAAAAGGAGTGAAGGAAAGTAGTAAGACTCTGTGGGCTAGAATGGAATAGAGAGTGAAGAAATTGGAAGAGTTGTTGGGGATTTGGGGGCCGATCCCCGGTGGTAAAGAAGAGTAGCGGAGAGGAGGTAAAGCTCTGTAGGGCGGCTGGTTGAGCTGCTTCATTGGCCTTGGAATTCCTCATAGTATTAAGGGAGGAGTCAGTTTGGTGGGCCTTGCAATGGATTATTCCCAGTTGGGAAGGCAGCCTGGAGGCTCATAGTAGGCCAGAAATAAGTGTGGAATTAATGACTGTCGTCCCTCTGGTGGTCAATAGCCCTATTTCTTTCCAAATGGCTGCGTGGGAGATCAGGTTATGAAAGACGTATTTGGAATCTGTATATAGGGAGAGGGTTTCCCTCTGCTAGCTCGCATGCCCTGTGGCAGCTATGAGTTCAGCCTGTTGGTTGGTGGTATTGGGTGGGAGAGGTTTTGCCTCTATGATGGATGAGGGAAACGACAGCATACTCCGCTACTTTAACCCCTTCGTGTATAAAGGAGCTATCATCTGAGAACCAGACGAGGTCCAAAGAGGGCAGGGGTCCCTCAGAAATGGTGGTAGGGCAGGGTAAAATAGTCTCTAATACCTCCAGGCATTTGTGGCCGGGATCTTGTAAGGGAGAAGATGGGAGCAGGACTGAAAAAAGATAGAGGGATTTCAAGGAATGAGACAAGGAGGGATAGAACCCTGGAAGGAGGAAGTGACTGTAGCCCCCTGTAAGTGAGGAAATCCTTTAGATGGTGAGGAGATGAGATGGTAAGCGGGGAGCCAAAGGTAAGCTTGTGAGCTTCCTTCTGAAGGTCATGGGCTGCTGATAGTGCTCTGAGGCATGGGGGCCAGCACCTGACGGTGGGGTCAAGCTGTTTGGATAGGTAGGCCACTAGTGCAAATGTGGGGCCATATTCCTGACCCAGAACGCCCAGACTTTGTCCCTGTTTTTACATAGAGGGTGAAGGGTTGGGAGAGGTCGGGGAGATGCAGGGCGGGTGCCCAGAGGAGGGCCTTTTTAAAGGGTTTTTCTACCGCTGAGAGTAGGGGTTCATCTTGGGGGCCCTTGGCCAGATTTTATAGTGGCCTGGCGAGGAGGGAGAAATTCAAAAGTAATCCAGGCCCTGAAGTACCCAGCCAAACCCAAGAAGGAGAGTCACGTTTGGTCTTTGGTATAGACACAATAAGCTGTTTTCTGTCTACGGTAATGGCCTTTTTCCCTTGAGAGATAGAGAACCCCAGATACATGCTATTTGGGCCTTTTGTGGAATCCCTTTGAGGTCAAGAAATTAAGTAGGAGAATTGTGTCATCTGTTGAGCACCTTTTGGATGGGCTAGAAGAATTTGTAGAGGTTTGCAAGGGGTGCAGAGAGCAGGATTGGATCAGAGCAAGAAGAAAGCCTGGAAGAGATCCCTTAGAATGGAGGTATCCGGGGACCCAAAAAGGGGCCATCTGCTTTGGTTGTCTAAGGGATAAGTGGGCCAGGCCTGGGTGCTATATTTGATCCAAGAGGCATTGTAGGGGGAGGGGAGGGGAGAGTCGACCGACAGAGAGGACACATTACCCATGTAAGGAGGAGGGAAGAGGACACAGAGAAGGAGGAAACTGATTTATTGGCAAAAGGGGCGTCCCCACTAGAGCCAAAAAATCAGGAGTGCCTAAGTGGCAGGTTCGAGCTGCAGAGATTGGTCGTCACCGAATCCTGTCAGTTGAAGCTCTCGTCCTGGATGGAGCCGGAGCCGTGGGAGACCTTGGCCAAGGCTTTTCGGGACCCCTCCTGGAGAGGGCGGATACTCCCAGGGCCGGAAAGAGGGGAGAGGAAGGGGTGGGTAAGCATCTCTCTAGCAGCCGAGTCTTAAAGGTGAGAGGATTAGGACTTTAGGAATCTGCCCAAGGAAGAAGTCCCTGAGGGCCACCATAGCCTTAAAGGCTGTGGTAGGGTGCTTTCCTCCCCACAGGTGGGCAAAGAGATTTGCGGGACGATAGTCAACATATTGCAAGAGGGTGGATTCAGGGCACTGGAGGTGAGGTCGGAGGCCAAGGTTTGTCCATAGAGGTCTGGACTATATTGAGATCCCTGAGGAGGGACAGTCCAAGTTAATCTCGAGATCCCTGAGGAGGGACAGTCCAGGTTAAAGGCAAAAAAATATCCTTTAAATCTTTGACCAAGAAGTGGGTGGCAGTGTGGGGGATCTGAGACAGCAGGGTGTATGAGTTGGGAACTAAAGGATGTATGTTGTAGGCCCAGAAGAACTTTATGGGCCTAACAGAAGTGTTGATGAGTTGTAGGTAGAACCCATTGGGCTTTTTTACCGCTAGTATGGGAGTAAGGGGAATGAGCAGAATGAAGGTACCCCTTGCTAAGAAGGTCCTGAATAATAGGTTGTAGGCCCAGAAGAGCTTTTGTGGACAGGGGGTATTGAGTCTGATTGGGGAAGGTGTTAGGATCTTTGAGATGAATGTTAACTGGTGGGCAGGAAACGGAGGGGGTGTGGGTATCCCATACAATCGGGTCAACCAGGTTAGTATGGTATTTCACGTCAGCCTCGCAAGTGGAGCCCAATGGCCAGTTTTCTGCCAAAAGGGCCAGAAAAGATGAACAGGCCGATTCTGGGGCCCGACTGATGCCAGGAGCCCATATGTTGATTGTTGTATTGAATTTAGAGAGAATAGCTTGGCCGAGCAAAGGAACTGGACCTTGGGGCATAACTAGGAACGACTGAGAGAATGGGAAGTTGTCTATGGAACAGAGTAATAGGGGAGTCTTTCTTGGATAGATGGTCTTTCCTCCTACCCCGACAATTGGAGAGGTGGGTGCCCCCAGAATTCTGTCAGGAATGAGAAGGTAGCCCTGGTGTCAAAGAGAAAGTCAACCTTGCGCCTACCCACCTGAATCCGCCCCCTGGGTTCCTGTTTATTTATGACCAGGAACAAGGACCCAAGGCACCGTCAATCGATTGCCATGTCCAGAAGGTCGGAGGGTTCCCTGGCCATAGGCCTCCTACGGGATCTAGGACAGTCAGAGCCCCAATGACCTTGTTGTTGACATTTAGGCATGGGTACGCTGAGTGCATGGTGCGGGGAATGCCCTGACCCAATGTCCCTCCTTGTCACACTTGAAGCAGGCGCCCAGGGGGGTTTTCGGTGATGGGCGGTGACCCAAGGAAGCACCCTGCAGGGCCTGGGCAAGCATAAAAACCTTTCTACTGCCAAGAGCTCAGTCTGGGGGTGGGGGGGATGGCAGGGCCTTGTTTCTAGTTTGGCCCAGATGTCAGGGTAGCTCTGCGAGAGGAAATATGTCATAAGGACATGTTGGCCACCTGGGGTTTCAGGATCTAGGTTACTGCTGAAGGGCTTTCGTAAGCCAATCCAGAAATCCTGATGGGGTCTCTTGTAATTTTTGGAAATTGACGGCCTTATGTGCCGCTTTTTTGAGCCCAGCAATAATACATGCGGAGAATCGGTCCCTACTCTCCATGCCAGCTTGTGTATTATCTGGGGCAGCAAGTGGCCCCGGAAGGTGATTGGAATTAACTCGGTGAGTTTCATCCGCATGGGCTCTGGCAAGTTCCCAGACCCTGGTCTGTTCCTCAAGAAGGAGAGTATTAGCCAATAACATATAAGTGAGGCTACAAGCCTGGAGGACCCACTGAAACTCTCTTCTGTGGTGAAGAAGCCCAACCTTTGCTCGAGTTGCATGGGGTCATTCATAGAGAACGGGACATGTACCTGGATAATGCCCTCAGGTCCAGCAACCTCTCTTAAAGGGGGCCATGGTTTGTGGGACTAGGGGCGGGACCTAGTTTGGGGGGAACTAAAGATGTTGGCCAAGTCAGGGGGAGCACCTGAGGGGCTGGACGGAGGTGAGGAGGGAGGTCGGTAGGGAGGGGGTTCATCTGCTGGATAGGTAGGGGTGAGAACAAAGAAGAGAAAAAGCCTCAACATAGGGGAACTCCTTCCACTTTATAGAACCCTAGAAAAACATCCAGGTCATAGGATTCACAGGGCTTGGGGACCCATCCTATACAAAGGGGGGGAGAGAAGAGGTCTTGTGGAGAATTTTCACATCTCTCATTTCAGTGACAAGATGAAGGGTGATTCCTTTCATCCAACAATCTATACAGTGCACAGAACAGCTCCCTATAAAGTCCCACGTCCCTGCTATGGCATCTGGTGTGGAGGTACCATCCAGAGTCAGAGATGCTGGACGGTGGGCCAATCATCATGTCCTCAGAGAGAAAGTGGGAGGAGCCCCAACGCTCCCCCAGTCAAGATGTGGGCCAAGGTGGGTTTCCATCTTGGAATTCGTTGGACACGGTTTCACACAGGACTTCCTTCCCCCAAACAGGTAGATTTATCTCAAACCTCTGTGCTTCTGGGTCGGCTTTGCCACTCACTTGTGTGAGGGGAAGGAGAGGAGGGATTTAATGCTGAGTGGCAATAGCATTTATTTCTCTGAGCTAATAGCCAAGTGTCTCTAATTCAAATGAACTGAACTAATTGAACGAAGAAGACTCTTAACAGTCCTGGCTACTAGGCTGTATTTAAAAGCAATTGTTCTCAATCAATAAATCCTGCTGGGTTGTTGGGTTCCATTAAAAATGTATTTGTTACCAAGCAGCTGGCACCCAAACAGCTGCTTTAGATAGAGGTCTCTGCCACTCTGTGGAATCATGGACATTATCGCATCTGCACATCCCAGCCTCCAATGACTACAAGACAAATGCTCAGGAGGACCGAGACAACCCACATCACCAGTTAACCCGGAGACAGAGGGGACTCGGGACCCTGCCCTCCATGCTGGGCCTAAAGCCTCCTCCTCCTGCAGAGGCTTCCAGGACAGGTCTACTAAACACCAGCCTAATATAGAATTCCTTGAGATGATGTGGGGTGAAACACCATGTCTTCCAGCTTCTGATCCATCAATTATTTTATTCTGCAGACATTTCCTAAAAGCCTGCTGTCCAAACTGACAATCATGATAACACATAACACCAGCACTGGCATGTACCCATTGGGGACTGGTTGCAGGTACTATCCTAGGTGCATCATGCAGATCTTCACGTTTCATTTTTACACCAGATTATGAAGAAGGCACTGTTGCTATCACCCTTTCACAGATGAGAAAAGTGACACACAGAGAGATTCCATTTCCCTACCTTCCACCACACAATTTGTAGAAATATTGCTTTGCACCTGTCTCTCCCACAAGACTGATGCTTTGCACAGCGAGCATTGCACCTGCTTTGTGTGCCTCATGGAGTCTGTCCATCACCCTCCTCAGAGGAGAAACAGCAGAAGGCCTTGCATGTAAGACTTCCACCCTACATCCGGACTACCTGCCTTCAAAACCCAGTTGCGTGGCACCAGATGTAGCTAGCAATGTGAGCGGGGGCTGCTATCCTTCTTCATGTCTCTATTTCTTCATGGAGAAAACAGAGATCATAATATAAAAGACCTCAGAGGATTAGAGCAGAGAGCCATGCAGCACTCGGAACAGTGCAGGTTCCACACGTATCAGCTAGAATCACTACTCTTTCAAGCACTCCATAAATATTTGTTAAACGAAGGAACACATTACATGGGAGGGCAGAGGAGCCCACAGCTACCACAAGAAAACAGAATGGATATGCAGCCCAGACTGCAGGAGCCAGGGGTTGTTTCAGAAAGGTTGATCTGACTTAACTCTGTTTTAAAGGGTGGACACAATTCTGCAGGAGGAAGTAGAGATAGTGTGTTGTAGGTGTCAGGGACACACTAGGCCCAAGCATGCCGAGAGCATGCAGTGGCTCAGGAGAAAGCAGGGATTGCAGAAGGGAAAGCAGAACCCAAGGCTGGCTGGGATTTTAGGACCCAATGAGAGTCTACCTTTCTTCCTGGGAACTTGAGATGTTTTGCTGGAGGCATTGTAGATGAATAGAGCATGCTCTTTATTCTGTCAAAGCAAAGGGAGGTCCAGTTTCCCCAGCCTTGGGGACAATGTCTGGTCTTCCTTCAACTCTGACCAGGCTCCTGGTATCTTCCTCCAGGAAGTCTTCTCTGGTGCAGTGCTAATTCCCCACTGCCTCTCCCAGGGAACCTGCGTGCCCTGTGCCCTTGGCAACAGCCCTCCGACCATGTCTTGTGTGCATGTCTGCCTCCATCAGGGGACCCAAGCCTCTGTGGTCTATGACACCCTAAATCTTAAGCATAAATAAGTCACATGAATTCTTTAATGAATAGAATCACTGAGTCCCAAGGCTGGAGCAGCAGCCACTACCCAAAAGTTCAAACCCTGTAATTGAGACACTGGATCTCTAACAAAGTTTTTCAGAATGCTGAGAGGTGGAGAGAATGGGGATACTTTTGTTGCACAAACTCAGTGTGACATTTCTCTGCCACCTCCTTCCTCCAAGCCCCTGGTGACCTATTTCTTTATTATCCTCCTCTGAAGAGCAGGTAGCAATGGTCCCCACCCTTGGGATAAGCTGAAGTTGCCCCTTCCAGCTCCTAAGAACTGATTAGACTCTTCTCAACTTTGAACTCAAGAGTCTCAGCTGAGAGATTGAAAGGACCTTGGTTGGAGAATTTACACCATGGAAATTGGCAAAAGATACAAATCAGGGCTTTTGTCCCCTGGAGAGGTAGTTGCCAAACATTTACTAGTGCTCCTCCTTAAATGTGATAATAATAAATGATTGAGTAAAGAAATGAGTGGGAGAAAATGGAAAAGTGTTCCATGCAGAACTCCAAATAATTTATGTAGATTCTTTTCCCTGAAGGAGGTGAAGCCCAGCTCACCTCTCTGGAAGTGTGGGCAGCACTCAGCAACCTCATTGCAAAAATCATAAAATGCAAAAGGAGAGAAAAAACAGTAGAGAACCTACTAGAGAAACATGGCATGGCAATGGTCAAGGTCAATGTCAACAGAGCTAGGTCATGTTGACGGCACACCCCTGACTTGATGAGAAGAAATGGCGCTTCAGCTCTGTGATCTTCTCTCCAAGATCCGCAGCACAGAGTACCCACAGGACAAATTCTCTCCAAACCTCCAGGATCCTCGAAAACAGGGAAGGTCTGGGATACTTATAGTCCAGAGGGGGCTAAAAAGTCATGATGACAAAATGTAAGGAAAAATCTTGGATGGATTCCTGGTGCAGAAAATGAAAAAACAAAAATGAGAAAATTCAGGTAGAACACAAACTTTGGTCAATATCGAAGTGTCAATAGTGACCTATATTTGTGACAAATGTGCCATCACTTTTTTTTTTTTTTTTTTTTTTGATGCCAGAGACTGAACTCAGGGGCACTCAACCAACTGAGCCTCAGCCCTATTGTATTTTATTTGGAGACAGAGTCTCACTGAGTTTCTTAGCGCCTCACTTTTGCTGGGGTGGCTTTGAACTTGTTATTCTCCTGTCTCAGCCTCCCAAGTTGCTGGGACTACAGGCGTGCGCCACTGCGACCGACTCAAATGGGCCCTCTTAAACTAAGATGTCAATCACAGGGAAGCTCCATGGGGACTCTGTACTTCCTTTGCAATAGGTTTGTAAATCTAAAACTGTTTCTAAATCAAAAACCTATTTTAAACAGTGTGCTAAATTCAACCTTTTCTTTTTTAAATTCAACTATTGTTTCCTTCTTTCTGGGTTGGATTCACTTCTGTGGAGATACATATTTCCTAAGACTCTCATTTAGTGATGACCACTGTGGCCACCAGAGTGGGCAGAGAGAGCGATTTGCCCCTGAAATGACAGGCTCATGCCCATCAACTGCATAATGCTGCTGTTCTCCCGTGTGAGCAGGAGAGAACCCTCTGTCTGCCCATGTTTCTTATGTTTCACTCACTTCTGCTGCATAATCTGGCCTCTCCTTCATTTCCAGGTGGCTGTCCTAGGAGGTGAGAGGGTAAATGGGTGTACGCCCTGAGAAGCAGACCCAAGCTTACAAGAATGTGGTACAGAAGCAAGTGGTGGGCTTGGAGAGTGGAGTCCCTGCTCTTGTGAGGCTTGTTTGGTCTTTTTATTCTTTCCAGCTTTTCTCTTTAATTACCAACTAGGTTCTAGAGAGGAGCAATGCAGGAAAGTAAGTTCCAGATGAGGCCATTCATAGAAAGAACATCCCAGCTCTCATCTATCACCTCCTTAGAAAAATGACATTGTAGAGCTTCTCCCCAAAGTCCCCTGACCTGAGAGTAATGAGGGAGAACCAGAAGGGCCTCTGGAAGCCTTCAAGTGCCCATCAGCCAAGGACGGCCTTCCCGAAGCACAGGCGTTCAGATTTCCTCCCCTGCACGTCAGCTGAAATTTGGCGCCGTGGATAAATTGGGTTGGACAGCACAAGCCCCAACTCCAACGTTCAAGTCAAACCAAAGCCCTGGAGAGCATTGAAAGCATTAACTTCAAAGAATGGATTTTGTTTGCACAGTTCTCTGCTTTCTGGTTTTGACCAGGACTCGGATGAGAAAAGTGAGCGATTTCCCCTTGCGAGGTGTCAACTACTTTCATATTTGCAGCTGGGGAAGAAACTCTGACTTGTCAAACATGCTTTGAAGCCAAAGGGGAGCAGGGAAATAGGGAGGTGAAATCCAGAGATGTGTCTTCCCTCTCCCAATCATCTTTCCTCCCTCTCTCTCTTCTCTCTCAGCCTCTCTATCCATGATCCTTTCATTTGTCCCCATATCCACTGTCCCCTTGATCATTTATCTTTCTTTTGTGCCATCATGAGAAGGAAAGTGCCCCAGATTATGTGTGAAGTGACCTTCCCCAACATTTGGATCCAGGCTCCCCTGTTCACTACAGGTCCCAGTCAAGTTTCTTGATTTCTCTGAATCTCAGATTTGCTTAAACAAGACCTGGGCATGTCTTCAGGGGGATGAAGGCAGCGTGTTGCCCACAGGGCAGAAGGGCCCAGTGACAGCTGCTCCCCCCTCCTGGTGCTTTGCAGTCCAGCCACATCCCAGGTTGTATGTCTGGGCACCCCTCCAGGCAGGGCCACAGCTTCTTTTGTGTTGATAAAATACAGGTCTCTCTAACATTTGGGAATGAAAAGTAAGCAGACAAGAATTCTGCCCTCTGCTCCATTTGATTCTAAACTCAACAAACACAGAAACTGCAGTTTGTACTTGCTTTAGTCAGGGGAAAATCCTGCAAGAAAGCACTTCTATTTTTCTCTCATATTTCCATCAAGGAGCTGGAGTGGTAAGGTGACCCGCCCAGGCCACCCCAGGAGTCGTGTGGGAGTCAGAGTCCTGGTCCTCAAGTCCTGGCGTCCTGCTCTCCCAGCTGAGCTGCACAGCCTTCCCTGGGAAGATTCCATGTTTGGCCACCTCCTTCATTTCTTCTGTTGTTGACCCCTTCCTCATGCCAGGTGGTTCTGACTGTAACGAAACAAGCAGACATGACCCGCTCTCAAGAGCCCGTGTCCCCCAGCGGTGAGTGACAATTGCTAATCACTGTGGAGTTTGCTGAACTAGGAAGTTGGGGATGAGGCCATGTGCTATCTCAGCCCTGACTCTGGTGACCTCCCAGCCTGGGGCGCTGGTGGCCTCCTGCCTTGTCACGAGGCCCTGCCTTTCCTCATGGGGCCCAATGAGTCTCGGCAGTTCCCTACCCCGTGTGACCATGTCTCTGGGTGAAGTCCCCTCTGACCCTCTACAGTGCTCTCCACTTTGCTGTTGGACGGAGTCTAACACAGTCAGTCCATCATTCAGACGAGCAGTGATCAGGCTCATGGCATCACCTGGCATCAAACTGAGCAGGATGGGTGGCGTTGTGGGCTGAGTTACAAAAGGGAAAAGCAGAGGAGCTTTGACAGATATTGACCAGGCTCGTCTCTGTGGATCTAATAGGAAAGGGAAAGACAGACGTCACCATTGGCTAAGGAGGCCACACAAGCCCATGAGGAAAGCCCAGCTCCCCGGCAGGGCCACGTGTGCCCAGGGAGATGGGCATCCACCATGGAGCAGCTACCCTGCTCCAGGCAGCTCTGCTTCGTAGCCCTGAGTTCAGTCAGTCCTCGTGGTTGGCCTCCTGTGACTTAGATCTATTTATAGAACTAAGGGGTTAAGTAAATTACCCAAGGTATCAGTTTACAGAGGAAATCTGCATTTTCCTTTTTTTATAATTAAAAAAAAATGTATTCTCCATTGTACCTATGTGGAAGCTGGGGTTCGGGGGAAAGAAGATAAAGGGCCATCGTGAGTAGGAGGGAGACCATTGGGTAGGGAAAGGGGCTGAACAGCGGCTGAGGAGGTGGGAGCAGGCAGGGCAGGGGAGGTGTGAGGAGGCAAGCTGATCTCACCGGGTTGTGAGCATGTCCTCTCTGCCACAGTGAAACTCACCCCTCTGCAGTTAATATGCACCAATAAAATAAATTAAATAAATGCTATGATCACAGAAAACTAAGAAATAAAATAATAGCAAAAACTTATTTTTGAACACACTAAAAAACCATGTAGAAATTTATTTCTAGAATGTACTGCCTATAGATTAAGGAGCAGAAAGAAGTTAGTGAAGGTTTTTTTGTTGAGAGATAAAGAATCATGTTATCATCATTGTGGATCACTCATCTTTGCCTTGAAGCACAGGACAACCATGGGCCAGTGTTTAGGGATGAGCATGGTTGTTTTCCCATAAAACTTTATTTAAATAAACAGGCAGTGGGCCACATGCTGTCCTGATCCCCAACTTATATCATAGTACTCACACACGGGCTCCTCATTTTTAGAATGATTTTTAGTCTTAGACCCCAGTGTCCTTCTCTTTAATAAGAGTGCTCTTGGTTGGCTCCCTGTGCCCTCTGCCTGGGGACAAGATTCATGCTCTCGTCTCTGCTGACCATAGCTCCAGACAGTCCTGCTGCCCTCTGACCCCCTGGAGTGGTTACCCTGTCACTGTGCACAGCACCGCAGGGAAATTACAAAACTGTGACTAAGGAAGGGACATGGTGGTGCAGAGGAGAGATGTCAACCTACATGTAGTTCATACTAGAAGGACGCCCACGTCTTCATGGATGCAGAAAGATAAGCAGGTGAAACAGCGACAGCTTCACAATCTCAAATGGCTTTGATCTCAGAAACGTTCAGAATTCCAACTTGAAGAGAAGAGGGGCAGGTCACGCCCACCCGTGAGACCCAGGTGTGGCACAGTTCTCTAGTTATTCCTGCTCAGGCACCCTCCTGGTAAGAGGGCAATTTGGCCCAAACTTCCTTAAGGTCAATTGAGTCCTTTCTAATCACAAGTCTTGATCCCATCCTCGGACCTCACAGTTCCACTTCTAGGACCATGTCCAAAGGAGCTAAGAATTAGAAGAACTCCATACATAGAAGGGGTAGTCACAGTGTACAGCGTTTATTTTCAGTAACATTTTGAAGCATCAAGAATTTCTGATGATTGGCAACTCTTTAAAATGATATGATATATTGCATCCCTATAATGGAAGCATTTATAGCTGTTAAATATCACATCTCCAAAGACCATTGAGTGAACCAGAAGGTGCTCACAAAGCAGGTTACAATATACTACCTGACACGTGATTCCAATTTCAAGTCAGGTCCCCGTGATCACCTGCAGCGGCACCAAGATGTAGTACTGATTAGTTTTTTGGTGGAACTCAAAACATATTTTGTTTCATAATTTACATTTCTATGTTTATTTTTCAAATATTGCCTGGGAATATATTTTTCTCTTAAATCTCAGAAAGAAAAGAGATAATAAATATTGTCGGAAACCTTCTAAAGTGTAAAAGGTCTAAACAAGCTGGGAAATAATGCCTGTGACATAAAAACAAGACATTAAGATCTTTAATCTAGAAAGAGACCTTATAAATTCAGAGAGAAGAATTCCAGTAGGTAGCCAAGCAAAGAAAACACTCACACACACAGAAACCCACAACCAAACGGTGTTCAGGTAACGAATGAGCATATGAAAAATATTTATATTTGTTAATAATCCAACAGATAAAAGTGAAACACAAAATTAAATAGTATTATTGCTCAGCAGTTAAATTGTCAATTTTTGAATGACATCAGTCAGCGTTGCTGAGGGTAAATGACTTAACTCCTCACACCAACAGTGTGCACCTAAATGTGCTCATCCATTTTATAGGAAGCCACCCTTAATCCTGACACAAGACGTCACTAATACCCTGCTGCGTCCTGATATCTCCACCTCTGGAACTTACCTAAGGAAGTCAAGTACATAAAGGTGCCCACAGGGGTAGTTTTCAGCTCTGCTTAAAATATTTGTTGATGCAGATGGGAACCTCCACAAAGAGGCATGGGGAATATCTAGTGATGAACCTAGACAAAGGAAAGAGCATTATATAGACATCAAAATCACATTTTCAGTAATTATTTAATGATATAGAAACCTGACTTTTATGATCAAGCAAGGACAGCAGGGTGCCACACTATCTTTCTAGCATGTTCCAATTAGTCAGGTGCCCAGGCACGTGGCTGAAGGGGCAGGAGGCAGGAGTCTGAGGGTCTGAGGTGGGCTGTATCAGTTGCTGGTACTAACAGCAGCTTTCTTCCTCTATTTTCTAGATGGGCAATAACTCAAAACAAGCAAATCAATATTAAAAGAGATGAACTTACAAGAAAGTAAGCTTTGTGTGGCTGCACCAACCTATCTGAGGCTGGCTTCTCTGTGAAAATAAATCAGGTGTAATTGGCTCTAAGTTCCTGAGGTTCGGGGGCCATGATCAGCTCTGGTGGGGCCTGGGTGGCATCACAATGATGGACACGTGTGATAATGAAAAATGGACGGGTGAAGAGGGACTTGGAGCAGAGGCAGGTTCACTATGGCCTCCTGGGGGACTCATCCTCTCCCACAGACCTGATCCACTCGAGAGCCAGCAGGAATCCATTCCTGAGTGGTGTGTCCTGCAGTCTCCCCACCTCCCACTGGCCCCAACCCTAAAGGTGCCACCACCTCAGCACCTCCACGCTGGGTTCGAGGCTCCCATCACATGCACCTCTGGGGGACTGGCTACACCCGAGCCATGTCCTCACTCAGGACAATTATTCATGCATGTGATATTCAAGTTCACATGCCACCTGTCCTTAGTTCCAAGTCTCAATCTCTTCCCATTCCCCTCAGTGCTCCACGACTCAGTCATGTGCAGAAAGGTGAAAGTTCTGGATTATCCCTGGGCAGTTCTGAGGAAGGAACCATGAAGTTTCAGTTCCATTATTATCTCCCCTGCGGCATCTGCTGTGTCCACCGTTCTCACCAGCAGAGTGTCCACCTGCTGCTGTCGCTGTAACAAGTAACCAAGACGATCAGCTGTTGGAGAGAAAAGACTGACGTGGACTCACAGATCAGGAGGTCTCCGTCCACAGCTCTTGGACCCAGTGCTTTGAAACTGTGGCGAAGCAGTGACTCATGATGGGAAGACATGTGGGGCAAACCACTCACCCTCTGGGTGGGAAGCAAAGAGCAAAAGGAAGAACGGAGGGTCCCTCAGTGCCCTGCGAGGGTGCAGCCCCCAAGACCTAAAACCCCCTAAAGCTTCCACCCACTCTAGGGAATAAGCCTTTGACACATGGGAGTTGGGGACTCAAACCATAGCCAAGGTGACTCTGGTAAGCAGACTTTCCCCTCTCTGATCATGAGACTTCCTCCTTCTCATAGGGAAGAGCAAATATTCAGAATTTATATTGGAACCACTTTTGTTTCTAGAACTAATTCTGAGCTCCTCACCCTGGCTGAGCACTGGAATTGTCTAGAGGGTTGGTAAGACCCAGTGGGACAGGCCCCCAGGCCCATTAAACTAAAGCCTCTTTGAGTGAGCCCAGGCCTCTAGAATCCTCAGAGATGCCCAGGTGGCTCTCAAGTGTGGATAAGTCTGAGAACTACATTCTTAGGCACACTTATTTCCCCCAAATATTATTTATGGTGCAAAGGAAGAACCCACCACACACCCGACCCTGTCCTCTGCACTTTCACATTGATGACCCTTCAACTGCTTTTGATTTTTGAGATCTCCTTTAAGGTAGGAGACTCTGATGTCATTTGGAGTTGAGGCAATGACCTCAGACAGGTAGGATTTCCTGAGCGGTATGTGATGTGAAAAGCAAAGAAAAGAATAACAAGAATAGCAACATGTCCTGGGTTTGAGTTTTCTCTCTGCAGTGAAATCAAATCTTTCCAGCCTTGTGCTCCATGAGCTCAGATGTTCTCTACTCAGAGCTGGGGGTTCCCCACTGGGAGTGACCCTGCTTCCCAGGGAATGTGTCTGGTTGACACACTGGGAGGCATCTGGTGGGTAGAAGCCAGAGATGCTGCTACACAACCTAAGAGCACAGGTCAGTATCCACAGCAAAGAATCCCTCAGCCTAAAAAGCAGTCAAGCCCAAGTCGAACCCTTGCTTTTGTCATCAGTGGTGAAGATGAATGGAGATGCCGTTCCCAGTGTGTTTAGCCGGAGCCCAGCACTAGGTGGACCTGAGCTACGCAGTGGTGATCTCTCCAGCTGCAGCTTCCTTGCTGTCCTGCTCAGGCCCTTGACCTCCTGCCAGGATGACAACCCTCCAAGGTCAAGTGTGACGTTGTGGGAAGTGACCTAGCTAATTCCTGCAGCCCCCTAGTAGCAAAGACCCTCCAAGAAGCCAGCTGAGTCTCCTTTCTGGCTTTCTGTCTTATCTGCCACCATTATCTAGGACTCAACCATAGAGAGGGACCCCCCTTCCCCCTCTAGTGACAAACTGTAAGGACAGAAGCCCCGCCCAGGCTGCCACCCCCTCAGAGGCACCGTGAGAACCTGGGTCTCACTAGAAGAGGAAGCCTTGGGCCGAGAAGGCGGCCACGCTTATCACTTCCTCCCATCTCGGGGTCGGTTAGGTCGTTCACCTCCAAAGTAGGCCAAATTGCCCAGCTGTCATAAGGGGAGAGACCCAGGCAGCCCTGGGCAGGAAGACACCACTTGGCCGGTACCAAGAAACGGAAGCCAGGCAGCCCCAGGACTGCCCAGAAACAGAAGCCTCCTGGCTGACTCTGGGCCGAGTCACTAAAATGGGTACAGGGCTTTAGGTCAAAGGGCAGGCACCCAGGGCCTACTAGAACTGTCACAAACCTGTTGGGCCTTTTGAGGAGGAAGAGATATAAAGAAATGCTCTGAAATCACTCAGGATCCCTGCCTGATCTTCTAGCAACTGTGAGATTAATTAAAGAAACAATTTTTCACTGATGCTTGTGAAAACATGGCGACCCAGAGCCATCGTGACAGGTACAAGGACACTGCGATTTGCAGACTGGCAGAGAGATTGGGCTCAATTCTGAATACATCATGGGAAGCTAGGAATTTAGAGCCCAGGAGCAGAGTCGGGGTCAGTGAATGGAAAATGACTGAGAGGTAATCGGGGTCAGGGGATTCTGGCTAAGCTGACCTGACAGAGTGGTTGTGGGGGCGGGCCAGGTGGCCCGACATCACCTGGGGATGGAGGATGAGGAGCCCATCAGATGTGGAGGGTGTCAAATGCGGAGGTTGAGGTGTAGGCGGGGGCCTTGGGAAGCTGACTTGGCAGGGTGTTCACTGAAACTGAGTTTCACAAAGTGCATGATGGGCCTAGGAGAGGGTTCAGGAGCTTGATCAAAGCACAGCCTGGCAGGCTCCATCAGAGGCCTCCCCTGCAGCTGGAAGGTGGTAACGCTCCCTTGGGGCCTCCAGGAGGACTTCAGGATACAGGCCATGAGCTCCTCTCTCCTCTACTCCTTCCACTGGGAAGCCCATCGGACAGATGATGAAACTCTCCATTCCCGCCTGGGGAGCCATGGGGGCTCAGGGATGCCTTCCCAAATGACACCTCTGGGGCTCTTTCCCCTCATAATAGGAGTGATTGTTGTTATACTTGATTAAGAGTCTGGTGGGCCCCCAGCCTCTCTGGGTTCAAACCTCCATCTCTTTGCATAGCGGCCGTGGGGCCTGTGTCACAGACTCCTATGTTCCAAGGTGGAAGTGGTGTGTTTTCTTTGGCTCAGGAGCTGCTCCTAGTGGCTCGGAACATCAGTTCCAAGGTCCAAGTCTTGGCTCTGCAAACCATGTCCTTGCTATGCAACAAGGGTCACATGGTGGAGCCCTCTGGGGTGGCCGGGAGAGCTAGCATGAAAACACAGCTCTTAGCACGGGGTGTGGCCCACGCAGCACCCTCTGGGGGAGGACACATTTAAAGGGTCTAGTACAGTGGTTCACAGACAGGAGCCCAGGGCAGCAGCCTTTGTCCTGTGGCTGAGCTGGTGTTGTTCCTAATCTACAGATGCTTTGGGCCCCTGGGTCATTCATGGGCACGTGACCACCGGCTAGCATGGCCTCCAAGAATGAGGGCCACATAAGTAACAGGAGACCTAATGGCACATTTTCCGTAGAAGTCCGGCCACTGATTCTGCCATGTAAGCCAGATCTAAACCTGGACTAGAACCTATCTTCTCAAACCTTTCCCTAGCTTTCCACAGCTATAAGGACAAAGGAAAAAAAATACTGAACCTGGCCTATGTGATCTGTCTCTGCTTGGCTTCCCTGCCTCAGCTCCAGAATGTCCTCTCTCATTCTTGGCTGCAGTCATGCGATCCCAGCCCCTTCACAATGCTGGTGTCCTTGTTCCTCTACCCTCCGCGCCTGCCAGGGCCCCTGCATGGTGAGTGGGTGCCGGGTGCACGATGCTCCCTTTCCTCTCCACTCCCCTCCCTTGGTAACTTGGAACTTTTCCTTTGTGGATTGAACATCAAATGGGGGTGGCACGGACATGCCCCGGGCTTCCAAGGCTCCCAAGAGTCCCAATGTCAGAAAAAAAGCACTGCGGCTAAAGGTGCTGTGGAGAGAGCTGGGCGGCGGCAGCCCGCGGACAGCATCCTGATGGCATGTTGAACACGCCCATGGCTCCTGCTCCGCGCTCCCGGCTCCATCCCAGGTGAGCTGCACATATGACCCCCTTCAGCCCTCCAGTGACGATGCGGTTATGTTTAGCCCTGATTCAGACATGGGGGGACCAAGGCCCAGAGAAGTTAGTGGCGCAGAAAGAAGTCACAAAGCATTTTTACTGGAAGAGTGGGGGCTCAAGACTGGACCTGACTGGACAAGCATTGACTGAACATGTCCCACCACCGTGCGAGACCCTGGAGTTCCCCCTGTGACAATAGGCATGCTCCCTGACGGACTTGCAGTCTGACTGGAGAGTCAGGTGAGCCTGCAGAGAGAGAGGGTCCCAGCAAGTAGAGCAGTAGAGAAGACAGATGGCCAGTTGGGTCAGTTGCATGAACTCTGTAGACCGAGAGTGTCAGCTGTAAGTACTGTGTGACAAAGGCCCCCAGAGCTTGTTGACCTGATGGCAGTGTGCAGCTCAGCTGTGTGTCTGGCAGCCTGGGCAGTTCTGGTCAGCCTGGCCTTGCCTACTAGTGAGTCGGGGTCAGCTGGCCTACAGGTCCTCCTTTGGGGTGAGCAGGCTCCCTCTGTGTTTCGTCTCTTTTCCTCTGGGAGGCAAGCCACGGGTGTTTGGGTGCAAGTCACAGGGTCCCCAGGGGGAGCCATGTGGTGTAAAGTCCTTTTAGGTCTTGGTTTACAGCAGGTCCCAATTCTTACCTTCATCGCAGAAGGCCACACAGCAACCCCCCCCCACCCCCACATCAGCTCAGCTGGACCCACCAAGCTGCTGCCACAGACCAAGTCCACTGCTACCATCTGTCAATAGTGATGGCTACAGTGAGACAGGAAGGTGAGCAAGCTCCTGGGTAGACAGGAATGAAGGGGTCACCAGAGACAGCAGGGGACAATGACACCGGGTGTGTTGTGAGCCCTATCAGCTGTGATGTTCCTACTTTGGTCCATTTTCCTCCAGATCCATACACAGGACACCCAGAGGGAAGGGCCAACCCACCAGGCTGGCAGCAAGGGCTGGCAGCCTCTGGCAAACCCAAGAGCACCAGCCCCAGCTCCCAAGGCCAGCATCTCTGGTGCGCAGGCCAAGCCGCGTGGTAGCTTGAGCCTGAGGTCCAATGACACTCAGTATGGCAGCCACGGGTCAGGGGTTCTGTAGGCTACAAATAAAAAAATGAAATGAAGGGTAAAGGTGGTGGTGATGGAGCTTGGGGAAGAGGGTGCTGGGGAAGGGATCTGAAGTTTTCTCTTTAGCTTGGCCAATGTGCACTTAAAATGTTCCTTTCAAGTTAAAACAACCATGTCCGTCCACCTCCTGCTACCCCGAGCCTGGTTCTGATTAGTGGCTCCAGTTCGGCGAGAGCCAGGGTTTTTCTGGTTGGGCAGCACAGGAACAATGACCCCTTTATTCAGTGAGGAAAACTGAGTCTGCTGGCTGAATGGCTGTCTGGCTCGTGGGTAGAGGTCAAGGCCACATCAAGTAGCACTCTCTCTCCAAGGCCAGGGCCCCACATCTCCCGTTCTGGGTGAGGTTCCCACGTGATGGAAATCCAGGACAGGGATCTCTGGAGCCTGGAGCAGCTTACTGTGTAGATGTGACAGTTGTCCTCAGACAGATCCTCCAAATACCCCTTCCAAGCAGGGACTTCTATGGCCCTTTTGACAGATAGGGACACTGGGACTCAGAGCAGAGCCTTGTCTGAATTATAGCCTGTAAGTGGCATGTGGGTAACAATCGGTGTGTTTGGATGCCAGTCACATGTCATGATGAAGCAGAAAGTGATAGAGATGTCCCAACAGATAAAACTGAAAGGCTGCAGGAGGGATGTCCAGTTTCTAGAACTTTCTATTTGCTTATTTCTAACCTCATGCCTTGCAGGGTTCACAGAATTGGGCCTCTTTTTACAGTGTCCTTCCTGGCGCCCAGAACAATGAAGCGCGTGACTAGGACCTGCTGGTGATGTGATTACTGCCTGCCACCCTGGACCCCGCATCCCGGCCACTGGAGGCATGGTCTTTCTCTAAGGGAGGTGCCTTGCGCTCAGATACCGTGAGTCCAGGTGGGGACTGGCCTGGTGAGGTGGTTATTTCAGGTGTCAGCTGGTCTGGTTATTGGAGGTAAAGCATTTTTTCCTAGTGTACCAGGGTAGGCATTTCCAGGACAGACCAGAGACTGGCATTTGAATCTGTGGACCAAGGGAGGCTCATCCTCACCACTGTGGGTGGACATCATCCGGTCAGCAGGCCCAGGTATAAGGAGAGGGCAGAGGAAAGGTGGGTGGCCCCCTGCACCCCCCCTTCTGGAGCTGGAACTCACTTCTGCTCTTGGACATCAGAACTCCACCTTCCCTGGCGTCTGGACTCTTAGGTGTGTCCTGCTTCTCAAGCTTGCAGCCTTGGGTTGAGAGTGAAATCATCACCTCCAGGGTCCCCAGAGCAGGGGGCCGTGCCTGTCCCACACCTGCGGCTTCCCAAGGTTCCACAGCTCCTCCTGGTCTCCTCAGCCTCCATGACCATGTGAGCCAGGCCCCGAGTCCATCCCTGTCTTTCTGGGTCTGTGCCACTGTTTCTGTCCCCTGGATGTCCTAGCTGGCAGAGGGCTGAGGCGAAGGCTTGAGCTGTCCCCAGGCAGCTCTCAGCGCCACACCACTGGCCTCAGAGGAGCCACGGCTGGACATTGTCCTTCCTTTGGGAATGCGATGGCTGCGGTGACAATGACCACAGACTCAATGCCTTGAAAGAACACACATTTGTTTAACAGTTCTGGAGCTCCCAGACCATAAGGCAAGGTCAAAGCAGGCTGGTGTTCCTTCTGGGGGCTTTTGGAAAGGGGGTTAGTTTCTGAAGGAAGGAAGAAAAATGGTGCCATTACTTATTTATTATGATTCAGATCCTGGGCCAGATGCCTAGTGTATGTGTTTCAGCTTGTCTCTCAAAATGACCTTCTGAGGTTAGCATTGCTTCATCTTAGACATGATCCAAGGGCATCTGATTGGTGGCTGATTCTTTTGAGAAGAGAAACACCTACTCCTCTAGAGAATCCCTGTAGGGGTTGGTGAAGCACAGTCCAGATCTCCCACCTGTGAGACCCTCTTGGTTCATGCTATCCCTTTCCTCCCAGAAAGGAGCATCCTGGCCCAGGCCACCCCTGGTCTAGCTCCTTTTACAGCACCTGAAGCTTGAGAGAGAACCATGGTGAGAGCCAGATCCACCTCAGACACCTACTAGATTCCTTGGCTTGAGGAATTTGCTGCAGGTGGAAGCCCAAGTTGATCCTGGACACTCCCCTAGCTGTGTCCAGGCTTCTAGAAACCAGAAACCTGTGAGGTAGGAGTGCCCTGGGCCCCATCCTCAGCAGAGCTTGCTCCTGTTCCATCATGGCTGGAAGAGGGCAGGAAAGCATGAGATGCCCTCCTAGGAAGCTGCAGGAGTCTGAAGGAGCTGTCCTTGGGCAGTATGTTTTGTTTCTTCCAATCCCCTAGCTTTGGGCTAAGAACTTAGTAAAATGTGAATTGGAATCATCTGACATTGAATGCATCCAGGGAATATGTTAGAAAACCACCCCCTGTATATTTGGAAGGTGGACTGTCCATTTTTCTATCTTTGAAAAGGCAAAGACAGGAAAGGAGAGGAGAAGAGGGGAGAGGAGAGGGAAGGAGAGGAGTGTGCGTGCTCAGAGAGCTCACAGCCTCTGATTCCTGGTGCCTTTCGCTGGGTGCCCACTGATTGCTCCAGAAAAATGTAGAGCAGAGCTCAGGTGTAGCTCTGGAGGCAGCCGCCCCCATCCTTGCGGGATGCCTCTCTGCTTCTCCTGGGTCCCAGGGAGAAGGAAATCTCAGCTCTCAGCTTCCCAAGGTCAGAGTCATTGAAATTCTCTGTCTGTATCCCAATTTTCCAGCTGAGGACTCTTACAGTTGTCAAGACATAAAGACCCAAAATGGGCACTTTTCAAGATGACCAGGAGTGTATAATTAGTCCATTAAAATTGTCAAGATGTTACTTTTGGTTAGTTAAAAGATGTATCAAAATCATTCTGTTGTTAAAAGTGCAGACAGTGTGGGCACACGTGCGTGCATGTGAGAGTGAGTGTGTGTATGTGTGTTTATTCTAAAAAGGATCCAATACAACCAATGACTGAGGTCGTGACTTCACCACAAAAATGCATCTTGATCCTGGCTCACTGTCCACAGCAGCCATCCGGACACACCCTGGATGGGTGGAAGAAGCCAGACAAGTTGCCTCTGCACCCTGAGGTGTCCCTAAAACTTTGAGGCTCCCACCTCCTGCAGGAAGAAACTCTTAACTCTAACTGGCCTCTTCATTCTATCCTGAGATAGTGGAGAACTATCCTGCACTTATGAACCAGGGCACTGGGTTTGCACACCGTTGGGTGGAAATCATATACTACCAAAGAGACTTATTCCAAAAATTAATAGGATCCAGAAACAGAGAAAATGTCACAGCAGCAAGGGCACGTGGCACAGCTTGAGGGACAATTTCGTGCTCTCACCACGACTGGCCCTTTGCTGTGAATGTTTAAGGAGCACAAGGAACTAAGTCTGGGCAATTCACCAACCCTAACCCGTCATTGTCATTGTGCATGAGACAGGGAACTAGAAATAACCAGGACAGTGGGTGGTCAGCTAGACCTGAGAGCGAATTCTGTTTCTGCTTTCAGAGGTATGAGACTGAACTAGTCAGCTTCTCATCACTCCAGCGGGTATCTGGGGACAATGACTTAGAGGAGAAAAGATCTATTTTGGCTCTAGGGTTAAGAGCTTTTAACCCATGGTTGGCCAACTCCAGCGCTCTGTGCCCCCAGGTGAGGCAGAACATGGCAGAGGGGCCTGGTGGAGGAAACCTGTCACCTCGTGGGGGCGGGGAAGCAGAGATAGTGAGTAAGGGACACTATAGGGTCCCCGGGGGCATACTCTTAGTGCCCCACAGCCTCCAACCACGCGCAGCAGTCCTGTCATTTTCACTTCCTCCCAGGAGCCCAGCCAGCTCTCGGGCCTCAGTGGAGTAGGCCACAGATGAGGGCAGAGCCCTCATGATCCTGTCACCTCCTAAAGCCCCAACCCTGGACATTGCTGCCCTGGGGACCAAGCCTTCAACATGAGAGATCTCGGGCCACTCCAGATGCAGGACATAGCAATGACCCCGGACAGTTCCCTCTTAGCTCAATTTTATCCACTGGAAAAGGAGCCAAGATACAAATGTGCAAGGCTATTGTGAGGCTTGGGTGCTAGAAAGTGCTGGATGTAAACCAACCGGGTCCTCCACAGAGCGGCAAGTGAGTGGAAAGTTGCTGATTTGGCAAGAAAATATTTGCAAGAGCCATTTGACACCCCATTCCTGTACCCTCTTTCCCTCTCTCTCTCTCTCTCTCTCTCTCTCTCTCTCTCTCTCTCTCACACACACACACACACACACACACACACACACACACACTGTACGTGCCTCCTCCTTCTGGCCTTTGGCCTGGCCCCACTTCTTTGCAGAAGACCTGTCATTGTAACCCACAGAATTAAGACATCAGAGCTTTGGCATTTGAATTTTAAAGGCTGTGGTCTGGAGGAAGTCAGAAGAAAGATTTAGGAAGATGTGTGATCAGGTGAGACAAGTTCTTGCCTTTGCCTCAGAATAAAAAAAAAAAAAAAAAAAAAAAGTAATGGAAGAAGAAAAGCCCTCTGTATACCCTGGGCTGGAATTTGTCCCTCCCATGTGCTTGTGTTGAAGTCCTCAATCACAGGACTGCATTTAAGGAGAACACCTTTAAAATGTAAATTGAGATAAAATGAGGTCACATGGGTGCAATGTGACTGGTGCCTTATGAGAAGAGGACATCAGGACACACAATCCATATGATGTGAGGACACAGATAAGATGCCAGATGCAAGCCAGGAGAAAGAACTCAGGGGAAACCAACCCTGCCAACCTTGACCTTGCACTTCCAGCCTCCTCAACAGTGAGGAGATGGATTTCTGTTATTGGAGCTGCCAGTCTGTGACTCTTTGCTAAGGCATCACTAGAAACCAACCCACAGAGGAAGGGAAAGGAGAACAAAGGAGCAGACACTAACGAAGGTCCCTGATGTGTCCAGGGTCCTATGCACTGCCTTCCTCCTGTGGGCTGCAGGGTTGAGTGTGGGGCAGCAGGATTCCCCAGTGGGCATGAGGCAATGAGCACAGGGGCCATGAGAACCTCTCCCCTGGTGCCTGCCTTGGAAGCCCCTGTCCACCAGGAGGAGCCGAGCACAGTGTTGGTGAGGACCCAGGCAACTGGAGGTGCAGGGCCAGAAACCCCATGGCTGGAAGTGGCAGATCTGTGACTCAGAGAGCAATGGAGCATCCTTGGGTAGAGAGAAAGCATGCAGCCAGAGTGATGTGGCTGGGAGTATAGGTGTCCTGCAAAACCAGAGATCACCGTCCCCACACCATGACTTATGGAACTGGCCCAACCCCAGGAGAGGAGGCAAAGCCCCTAAACACCCTGAAGAAGCAGGATTTAGGGTTTTCTCAAGGGAGGAAAGAACCCCAGACAGACACTAACCATACTGTGGGCTAAATAGCTCCCTCTCCTTACCTCACCCCTAAATGTCCACATTTTGACCCAGAACCTGTGTACATGGGTTTTGCTCTACATGGCAAAAGGGATTTTGTAGCTGTGATCAAGGTAAGGATATTGAGAATGGACAGATGATTCTAGACTATCCAGGAGGACCCAGTGTCATCCCAAGGATCGTTATAACAAAGGCAGCAGAGGGTACTGTGACAGTAGAAGCAGGGAAATGTGACCACCAGAGTATTCTCTATAAGGGACAAAGAATGAATTTGTTTTGAGACCCTGATGACACCTTGGCCAATTCCCTAATGACTCACATAGGAGTTCTGACCTCTAAGTCATGATTGTCAGAATATATTTATGTTGTTTTCAGCCATTACCTATGTGATGACTTGTTACAGCAGCAGCAGGAAACTCATACACTAACCATAGCAAACTGTTTCTTCCCTACTGAGTCCTATCATGCTCCCTTGATGACTGGCATTTATCTTAAGGGCATGCATGAACACATTGTCAGGACTGTGGTCCTCAATGCCATTTGGGCAGCAGAAAGGCTGATCTCCACAAACTAAAGCATGTAAGGCAGGGTTGCCTACAGCCAATCCTTGCCAGCCATCATGCGAATTAAAGTGGGCTAGAGCCCTGCCAGCTTTGGGGTGTCCACACAATGGCTCGGGGACTCCCAGAGACAATGCAGCTGACTCTACCTCTTACAGCTCGTGTCTGCTCAGGGCAGGGATTCTGGGTGTGAAATTGTAAAGTTCTGGCCTAATTGCCCTTGTAGTATTATTCCTGTGAATTAAAACCAGTCTATAGCGATAATCCATTTGAACTGGGAACCTCCCCACAGTCCACCGGAATTCGTGTTCCTCTAGGCAGGTGCACAAGTCTCTCACAGGTGAAGTGAAATTGACTGTAGGCCTGATGAGAGAGTCTGCACCGAGGCCCTCTGATGACAACCCACCCTGGTAAGTGCAGATGGCATCGTGTCCTCTGGAGGCCAGGCCCTTGGGTGAGATCTCTGGGCACCCTCTAGACAAGGCATTGCAGTTGTTTAGCCTTCAATTTTGTCTTCTCTAAAAAAGATGTAGCGGTGAGGATGTGGCTCAGTGGTGTTGTGCTTGTCTAGCATGAATGAGGCCTTGAGTCCCATCCCCAGCAGAGAAAAAATAAATAATAAATAAAAATAAGACAGAGTCGGGCCAGTAAGAAAGGCATGAATCAGCCCATGTCATGCCAAACACGGTTCCTGGCTGACACATGTGCCCGGCTGACACATTAGCTTTTACCTGCAAGCTATTTATTTAGAGATTGATATGTATTTCATCTCATATCAACATTTGGTTTAAGGGTGCTGTTCAGAAGCTGTCACCCATGATGAGTTGTTTTGGGGCACTGTGAGAACCCATGCTACTTCTCCTTTCTCAGTGAAATCCTCATCATCTTTCACCCACCAAATCCAGCCCCGTGCTCAGGTGGCTCTGGGCGCGAGGGTACTGTCCCACTGAACTTGGTCACCTCTCTGTTCAGTGTTCACACTTATAATTCGAGTTTAGCTCCAGGCTTCCAGGTGCCTGTCAGCTCCTTGAGGGGACCAAATGGACCTTTTTCTGCTTTCTCTGCTTCTCCAGACCCTTATCATTCAACAAAAGCATCTCTCAGGGTTCAAAAGAGGAAACAGAAACCACACTAGATGTCTTGGACAGAGAGGATTTAATGTGAAGAACTGGAGAACATGTAGCCACCACGGGTAACCATGGGACACAACTTCAGCCACCACTGGGGGCTCAGAGGATGGAAGGAAGTGGAGGCCGGGCAGTGCGGAGAATCCAGAGGGCAAAGTCCTGAGAAGGGCTGCCCTGTGGCTGGTTGCACATCCAAGCAGCCCTGGGAAGACTAATTCCAGGAACGGAAAAGAAGGTGAAGATGGGCAGCTTGCTGATGTTTCTAGAACAGCACTGATAAGAGCAGGAGAGCCTGGGAATCGAGTTCTTCCCCCTCCTCTCTCTTCCCTTCCTTCTGAATTTTCAATGGTGCAGCTCAACAGGAAGCCTGGGTCCAGTGGCTTCATGGCGACCCGTCCAGCTTCAGAGAGCAGAGAGGGCTTCCCGGGGAGCCCAGAGCCATAAGTACTGCTGAGCTTCTGTGCTGGGCTGAGTCTGCTGAGCCCCACAGCCACAGTCCCTGCCCCCATCTCTGCACCAGCCTTCTCTTTCTTAACGAAGGGGGTGCATCTTCCATCCGGTACTAAGAGTGAGGGGGTCAGTGGGGAAGCAAGGTATAACACAAGGTCAGCCAGGGCGTCTGTCACACCTTGGGTCTCTACTTCTACTGCCGGCCTGTGAGCCAGGTGGCTGGTCAAGCATTAACGGCCTGGGGCTGCCTTCTTCTCCATAAATGGGTCACTGAATTCACTCCATCACGTGTTTTCTGTGAGAATTAAATGAATTAACCTATTGGGCCCAATAAATGGCAGTGATTTCCATATTTCTAGTTCAACAGGTTAGAACATTGGCCAAACCCCCAAAGAGGTTTTAGGTGACATTTGTGTTCCAGTTGCAATGGCCGACCTGCCCATGGGTGGCAAAAGAAGATCAGCATCTGCTGGTCCCATGGGAGCTTGTGGATGGTCACAAGCCCGTGAAGGGAGATGGCCCTCAGGAATATGCCAAATTTTATTTTTCAAGTTGGCTGAAGTAGACTGGCCCTGCTGGTCACACAGGGCCACTCTCTCTGAGGCAGAGACCTCTAGTGTGGCAACCCAGAAGCCACAGGACTGCAGCTGGACCAGTGGCCTCCCAAGAAGGCCCCAGATGCTTCCAGATTGCCCCCATAACGTCCAGACAGAGAGAGAGGCAGGTGCTAAGTTTGTCCCGAGATTGCTGAAGATAAAATATCATCCAGCAGCAACAGATAATTCTTGTTGAATGAGACAAGCCAGATATTTTTATGGTTTACACAGTAACCTGAAATTTATCACAAATGTGTCACGGCTTGCCATTATTTCTGCAGCAGGGAAACACAAAGCCACGAAGTTGAAATAAAACCCACAGGTGGAAGGACCCGTGCCAAGTCCCGGGCCAGCACCTGCGTGCAGGGCCTCATATTGAGTTCTGGCAACAGGCCTGTGTGGTCAACCGTATTGTTCCCATTTGCCAGAAGAGAAAACAAAGATCTAAAGAGATGACATATTTTCTCCAAGTTTGCCCCCATCCCTTTCAGAGCATGCATTCCATCTGAGAACTGCAAGGAAGAAAATATTTTTTTTTCTAGGCTTGTCCTATGTGGAATGCAGCCTATGAGCCCCCTAAGTCCTGAAATTCTTGAGCCTTCGGTTTTCTCCCTTCAAAAGTGATGGCCTCTAAGGGCATTGCCAACTCAATGAGCCTTTGAAGGAACATTGATCGTTGACAGTGTAAGGGACCCAGAGAAATGCCGAAAAGCTGAAGTCATGACCATCGCTACTGAAACCGACATGCAGGGCTTCCAGGGCAGAAATATTTTTCATTTTTTTTTTTTTGTTCTTTTTCCAAGTTATAGAAACCCCTGCATATGGTTGTCTTTATTTTAATGTGCATGAATAAAAGATATCCTTGTGAACTGATGTAGGCTGCAGGCTTTTGAGATCAAACAGTTTTCTACTCCAGGTGAAATGTGGGAATGACAGATAATGTTGTCAATATGCTATATTTTTGTTAGGTTGAACAAACATGGCCATAGCAATCATTTTTATCATATATATGTGTGTGCATGTGTGTGTGTGTGTGTGTGTGTGTGTGTGTGTAGAGTGGGGGTATATTTAAAGAGTAAGATTTAAGGAAAAAAATCAATAAATGCAAAATTTTCCATAAAACCTTCAGTGAGAAATATCCCTCCCTCTTCCTCATGTGTATTAAAGTGAGCGAAATTTGCTGACTTGCGTAATGCGGTGCAGAGTGATTACTGGGAGCCAACTGAGGTGATTAAATAACCACAGCATTTGGAGGTACCTGGAAATAAATATCCTCATCTGAAAGCCTGTACGGAGTCCGTGGCTGGTAATGGAGGGATTCTTTGGTTATTGAAGACTCAACTCATTCCTTTCTTGCCTTAGAGAAGCCGCACTGATTTATGGCTTCTGAACAATGGGTTACAAATTCTACCAGAATAACACAGGACGTGCACAATGTATTCACCTATAACCCAGTAGCTTGAGTAGGGTGAATGCAAGTTCCCAAAGCAGACAGGCTTTGTTTGTGTTTGAATTTGGTGTTGGCCTTGGGTAAATATCCCAACGCTTGTAAGACTAGATCCTCTCAACTACATAATGAGAATAACTGTTACCAACAGTATATCTGCACTTTTTAAATCATAGCTATTACTAATAAGTTAGCATGATGATAATGACAGTGTGCTTGACTAAGTGCCCATACCAGGGAATCAACTGCACCCATTAATTAGTTTAATCCTCAACGATGCCACTTTAGCAATTTTTCCATTTTTGCAGAGATTGAAATTGAAATTCAGATTGGGTAGCTACTGGGTTTCGACGAATTTAAGGCATCCATTGTAAGATGCATTATTACTTTATGTACCACAAAGAGAAAAATATGCTGACAGTTATAATTGGGAGATGCCATCAATTTTAAGATGCATCCTACTTCAGATGTTAAAATATTTCTTAAAATACTGCCTTAGAATCAATAAAGTATGGTAAATTGCCTAACATCACACATCTAGTAACAGGCAGGAGCAGGGTACAAACACAGAACTTTCAGAATAAAACGTGGGGGCTTGTTCCCAAGGCAGGACAGTAGCAAGCATGGAATAGAAACCCAGGAAACATTTATTAAGTGACAGATTCTGCTTCCGATTACATTTAGCAACACATGTTATATGAGTTCTCCAATTTCATGTCACATGTATGGGTATGTATGTCATTTGCTTTTTAGGTCCATTTCCATTCTGGGACTCCTCTAAAATAAGACAGAAATAGGAAGTAATTTATTTATGTTTATATTTTTGACAAAAAAAATCTTTCTGGAAATTCTCTTGGGAGAGAAAGAGATAAAAAGACTTTTTAAAAAAGGAAGGCGCTATTGTTTTCCTAAAAAAAAAAAAATACCTTCAAAAAATGTGAAATACACAGTGTTGGCACCCTAGACCTGGCAGACCTGTCTGCTGTTCCAAGGGAGGGATGTCTCTGCCCAGCTGGTTGCAGGTTGGAACCTCTACTTCTAAAATGCATCCAGGAGTAGCTTTAGGCAAAATAAGAATATCAAGTCATAATGGCCAAGTTCCCCCAGGGTATGCAAACTACTGGGACTGATCTGTTGAGCTAGAATGAAGCCAAGGCCAACTTGGCAAGCATTCAAGTTGACATAAAATGTGACCAGTTCAACTAGTGGGAGTAAGTCTAAAGAGCTCAGCGGACCAGACAATTCATATTCCAAATGGAGAGTTGTGAAGCTGCTCTGCTTGGAAGTCACTCTGCATGGGCCAAGAGGAATACCTGGCCTGGGGCCCTCAAATACTTGCAGGGCCCACGGGTTTCAGGCAGAACCCACAGGTCCAGCTGGTGTGGACTCCCCAGCTGGTGGATCCGGGTCCCCCTTAGGCAGTGACCCCTGCTCACCATCACTGCGCACTGGAGCAAGCTTTAGGGTTTACCAAACACCCCCAGAGTGAGTCATCCTCATCGCGGGGCACCCTAGAATCTTCTTGGAAGTGGTATTTGTTTTGGTTTTGTTTTTCGATAGGTGAAGTAAACTTTCCTCCAACAGGTTAGCAGTTCTTCTAGAGACAGACAGAGAAACCCTGGAGAAGCTGTTTATCTTTGGTTGTAGTCAAGTGCCACAAAATTATGATAAGGACAATGACCACTTTGATCCCTTTTAAATTGCTAAGAGATATCAATAACCGTACTCAGTGGCCCATTGGCACACCCCTGAGGACAATGCCCTCCAGTTTGCCCAGCAGAGTTCCAGGGGCACAGTTTCATTTGGTTTTGGCACCACCCCCGGGGGTTGTCACAGGCTCCCCTCCTCCACTCTCATTCTAGGATGTGGAAACTGAGGCACTGAAGGGCCACTGGCATCTCAGGAGGCACCAAGCAGGTCTCCGGCTGTGGCCCGGCTCCCTTGCCCCTCACCCCCTTTCAGATGAGAGGGCATTTTACCGTGGCAGTGATCCTCAAATCCGGTTTTGTTTGATAGGGATGAGAATCAGGATTCTGGAGATTTGACAGGCTCTATTTCACTTTAGTGCCACTTGAGCTAAGAGGGCGACTTTGGGGATGACAGAGGAAATATCCCCTCTCAAGTGGAATTGAACCAGAGCTGATGTGCAGAGGGCCCTGCTGGAGAGGAAAAATGGAACATCCGTGGAACCCTGGGCACTGGGACATTGGTAAGTGCCCAGCTCCACTTTGTTCAAGAGGCGGCCTGGCTCCAGGAGGCCCCGTCCCTGACCTGGGGTTCTCGGTCCGGAAGGGCCTCACTACTTCTCTTGCGTTGCAGCGCTGGCCTCTGACTTTTCCTTGTTCCGTCCTAGGCTGGCAAAGGCAATGCCCTCCTTCTGGCTGCCTGATGGCCACTATCCTGCCCAGGCCAGCCTGTGGCCTTGCAGTCCCACGCTCCAGCTGGGCGTCCCCAGGAACGGTCTCCTGTGAACAGTCCTGGGACACCTGGACGCAGCCCTAACTTTACGGAGGACACCTCTTAAATGTTTCAACTTCTCTGGGGCTCTCACTAAATCTGAGGCAGGGGAGGGCTTAAGGGACCTAAGGGACGGTCCTTGGCAAAGATGATCAGCAAGAGCAGGCGAGGCCAGCCAGGAGGCTGCAGCCTCCCCTCCCCACCAGCTGAGAGTTTATTTACAAAAGAAAATCAGTAGGCCCATGAGCATGTCCACTGCGCTTTCTTCCCGTAAAGTTGTGCTTGATAAATAAAATCTGGGACATGCACAAAAAGGCTTCTCGACCCAGAAGAGCTGCAGAGAGCAGCGGCCCCTCCCACCCTCCAGGAGACCAGGAGGTCAGGCCAGTGACTTCTGCTAATCAGCTTGGGGTGCCCTGAAGTGTCACCCTCATGAGCCCCAGGAGACTCTGCCAGAAGAAAAGGCAAGGCAACCGGCCCCAACAGATGCTGGTGACACTCCTGTCACGGCCTTTCTTTCCCTATGCCTCTCTCTCTTTTTTTTCTCTAATTCTCTTTCTTAAAACTCCATAACAAGCAGATCTGATTTCTGGGAACCCCGAGTGATTGGTTTCAGGACCACATTCATGCCACAATCTGTGGATGCACAGTCCTTATATAAAATGGGGTGGTATTTGCGTACAACCTACCATGTTCTCATGTGCACTTTAAATCGTCACTGGGTTGCCCATAACATGTACGTAGGGCACGTTAAATGCTACGGACATAGTTGCTACCCTGTGTTGCTTAGCAATGATGTCCAGAGGAAGAGATGGGGTGGATTCGGCACAGAGCATTTTTTTTTCTTGGGTATTTTCCATGCGGGGTTGTTGAACCCGAGGGTTTGGCTATGAGGGCCACCTGTCCCCACACTGCAGGGCATCCTTTCCAGAAGTCTCCTGTGTCCAACCTGGCCTGTCCACGCAGCCCATGGGTCTTCCTCTTTCCTCCATTAGGGCCAAGTGCTTTAACTCTGGCACTGCCTGAACGTGGCGGGACACAATTATAGCCCAGCCATGAGCCCAGAACAAACATTCAGCTTTGGTCATTTTAACTCCATTATGAGTGTGGCCACTGCCCCAAGGTCTAGTTCCTACTGAGTCAAAAAGAGTGCTCTTGCTTGGTGACATCGTCAGGTTGGCTTTCACCTCTTGGATTGAAAGAGACATGTTTTTTTCTTACTATAATCTGAAAGTGAAATAAAAAGTTCTGGAAACATGGTCAGTTCTTTTTTTTGCCTGCTATTCTAAGAGCTGTGCTCTATAAAACCAGGAATGAAAGATGAATAAAGAAGCAGAGAGAAAATGATTAGGCTTTGCCATTATGGCCCACTTGACTCACTTGTCTTTGGGGTCATTTGTTTACTGTTGATGAATAAAGCTGACTTTCTCAAACTTCAAGGTTTCATTATACATATATATTTATATATTTATGTATTTTCTTTTTGGTATAATATAAATTTATACAATATATTATATATGTTTATATATGCATATAATATATATGTACTAATATATATATATACATGTATATATTTATATATATATATTTTTTTGTACCAGGAATTGAATCCAGAGGGGTTAACCACTGAATCACATCCCCAGATGTGATATTTTATTTATAGACAGGGTCTCATTGAGTTGCTTAGGGCCTCACTAAGTTGCTGAGGCTGGCTTTGGAGTCTCAATCCTCCTGCCTCGGCCTCAGAGCTGCTGGATTACAGATTTCTGATTTTAAAGATAATGAATGCTGGATGCAGACGTTGGTGAACATAAAAGAACAATATGATGAAGAAAATTCCCACATTATTGCCATTTCCACCAGAGTTACCCACAGTGTATTTATTTTCTGAAACTCATCTTTCCCCTTTTACGTTTCTGAATATGAGGAATTTCCATCAGTGAGCCAGCTCCCAGGTGAGCTTAGGCTCAAGGGGCAGATCTGCAGGTGAACCTCAGCTCTACTGCTGTGCCACCAGGAGAGAGGAGTCCCCCTGTCTGTGCTTTTATTTCTTCACATACTAAATGGAAATTTCCTCTGCTTCCTGGGCTGGAGTGAGAACTAAATGAGATTAATTCATGGAGGGCTATTACTATTCTTATTTCTGTAATGTTATGTGCGATACCATCAAGACTATTCTCTATAAACATATTGCATGTCCCCTTTTCTGGGTACAACTGCATTAGAGAATTTATATTACAGAAATAGAAAAGTTGTAATAAAAAGTCTTTGGAAAACCGGTTTTAAGTTTTGCAAACTCTTCCTCAAATTAGCTAATCTCCAGCGTGTTCAAGGTTTCCTGTGCGCAGCTCAGCATGTGCAAGTATTCCCCAACCTTAAGAAAAAATGTGAGGGGTCTGTTTCAGTGTTTCCCCCTCTTTCCATAATCACTGAGTTTCTAGAGATGGATTCGTCCAGTGGACATGGCTCTCAATGTCAGATGGTATGGGGACTTCAGGTCCCGACATGTATCCTGATTTCTTCCTGAAATGAAATGCATCTTTCCATTCCACAGCAGTGAGTAGGGGACTTGCTTTGCCGTAGACCCCTCCCCCACCCAGGCTGGCCCCTCCACCTGGAGATTTAATTTGCTTTGAATTCAGAAACAGGTCTCTCTGGGGCTTCTGGAGTGACTGATTTTACCCAGTAATGGCCAGTCTCTTTGTTTAGCTTAACCCACCACATTAATCAAAAGAGCTGCTCCGTTTCCCAGGCAGGCCTTGTCTGAGGCCTGTTGCCTCTCTTTCATCCCCAACAATCAATGGGTTCACAAAGCTAAGTTAATGCAAAAGACAACGTGGCCTCGTATGAGTAGAAGTGTCCATCTTTGAAGGGCTCGCCATAGGGCCTCAAAGTCACTGGGTACGATTTTGTTTTTCTGTGAAATTCTCAGAGAGACCTTCAACAATGGCAAAATAGGGGGAAACCCCACAGGATGTGTTCACCACCCATGTCTCTGTTGGGCCTGCAGGAAGACTTCCCTTCCCCATCTTCCCAGTAATTAGATGACTGAGCTCTGGCCAGGGAGGATGGAAGCAGAAATGTCCTGCCTCCTACAGTCTGAGGAAGTTAAGAGCAGGTGTCCCTTCTCCGCCACCACCCCCCACACACACACACACATACATCTTACGGAATCAAAGATGTGTGTGTCTGTAACTTGTTTGTGAAGCACCTAGATCACTTACCCCTGTGATGGGTGAGGGATCAATGAATACCTGAAGTTTGCCAATGGAGAAATCAGGTGATACAGGCAGACGAGGTTATCTAGTCTCTGGGAGCAAGGCCTTGGGGGTGAGGAGGCTCAGGAGACACAGCGTGATCCGAAAGCATCTGGTCCTGAAAATAGATGTATTTAATATAAAAGTCTCTGGCTGGTCCAACTACACAATCAAAGACAGTTCCCCCAAAATATTAAACATGGAGTTACCCTACGATCCGAAGATTCTATGTATACCCAAAAGAGTTGAAAGCAAGGATTGTAATTGATGTCTGTCCACCCAGGTTTGCTCCAGCTTTCTCCACAATAGAGAAAGCACCGAAACAATTCAGGTGCCCCCCAACAGATGAATGGGTAGCAAAATAGCATGCTCATATCCTGGAATATTAGCCTCAAAAAGGAAGTATATCCTGCAACGCAGAAGGACCGTGAGGACCTGTGCTAAGTGCCCTGTGCCAGGCACAAGGTGTCAGAGGCGGCGTGACCCCACCTTCAGGAAGAACTCAGAGTAGTCGGTTCAGAGACCGAAGGCAGGAGGGCGATCCCTGCAGGCTGGAGGGGAAGGTGCAGGCAGGCATTGTTGAATGGATGGAGAGCTCCTGCTTTAGAGGTGAAAAGAATTGTGCAAATGGATGCAGGCGATAGTTGCTCGATATGAAGTTTTTTAGCTCAATGGAACCGTGTGTGCAAGAATGATTCAGTTGGTAAAGATTATGTTGTGTATATTTTAACACAATTTTAAGAATTGAAAATTAGACCACCAAAGAGGTGCCTGTACGAAGAACACTCACCCACACTCATCACCCCAGCCTGCTGGATGTGTGGACAGGAGCAGGACTCAAGGCGAGACGGAGGGACTCACAGTCCCACATCAGCTGCACCACGTCCCGAAGGAGGGAGGCCAGAGAAAAGGCAGGTGGATTCCCTCCTGTCATTTTTCTTTGGCCATCAGAGTCAGACTCCTGAAATCACAGGCTCACTGATGCTGGATTCAAATCCTAGTTTGAAAATCTCATGCTCAAAAGAGAGCAGTGGGCAAACCACCACAGCGCCATCTATTTGACAAGAATCGTGGGCATCAAGACTTGGCCAGAAGGTCAGACCAGCAGGGATGTCAATGCGCTGTGTGGGTGCAGCCCCTTCCCACCCATCACTCTGCACAAAAGCAGGACACAAGTGAGTTCTGCACAGACTCCTTCAGGGGCTGCACCAGGGTCCCCTTTGCCCTACACACATGTGAGATGTGGTCGCGACTGGCCCAGCTGCTGCCCATACCTGGGCCAGACGGGTTTCTTGGAAACCAAGCAGGAACCTCTGCAGGGGCTCACTGGGAGCAATGGCCACGTTCAAGTGGGGTCCCAGCAGCTGTGCATGGATGGTAGCTCTCTGGGACAACAGTGGAGTGCCCTCTTCTGCCTGGCAGGCAACAGCTGTTGTGAGTTTGTGGCTGCCGTGACAGATCCCCCCACCCCAGAGCCCCAGGGCTTCCCTTTCCCCGGCCTCTTTGGCAGCAGAGGCAGCCTGAGACAGGGAAAGGACAGCCCCTCAAAAGTGGTGGACAAAACCTTTGGCTTCAAGGGGCTAAATATTTAGTTGAAGAGTCAATATTTGAACATGATGGAAAGATAAGCCCCAGGGAATGCTAGATTGGGTGGTAGATTAAACTCAGTCTTCAAGGGGCAACGGCCAGAGAATGCCCCAGAGACTCACTTGTATGAGCAGAGCTAACCAACTCAGCACCAAGCACAGGAGCAGAGAACCAGAAACAACCTAATGTCCATGTCCAGGATGGGGTAAAGCTGGCAGGCTCATGGTGACACGGTGCTGTCATTACCCAGAGAGAGGCAGAGCCCACCTGGAGCTGTGAAACACGCTTCAAGTTAGATGTGACATGCATGAAGCAAAGAAAAAGTCTGTGCACACCACAGGCTAATTGTGTGTAAAACTAAGGCTGGGTCCGTCTGAGGTTACCTGGTGCACTCCTCACACTGAATTAGACTACAGGGCTCTGCATGTCTGCTCCATGACAATCTTTCTCCGTCAGGTCACCTCTCTTCACCTTAATTTGCTTCTCAGGAAAATGGTGATGCCGAAGAGTCAGTGGTGGGAATAAGGAGACCTGGGTGCAGAAGGCTGGGCAGAGAGCCAACGTATGCAGCTGGTGGTGATGGAGAGGAAGGTGGGTGCGGGATGCTTCTGTACGGGTGAAGGAAGGCCAACGGAAGGCTCATAGAAGATCAATTCTGAGTCCAACTTCGGAGCTGAAGCTCAGCTCCACCAACAACTTGAAGTTGGGTCCTCCCGTGGTCTTGGTTTGCTTTTCTGAAGCTGGTGCTAATGGTACCTGGTTACTGAGATCCTGTATGGTAGGGATTGACACACAGTGGGTACACAGCCCCCATCTTCTGTGTCTCTCCTCCTCATTTTACACTGTCATAAGTAACAAGACTTGGTTCCCAGGGTGAGATGACACAACAGTATTAGAACCACCCATGGATGTACCAGGCTGGCTCCAGGGTTTCCTGCCCTGGAGGTCATCAGGCATCTGTGGAGTGGACAAGAAAAGGCAGTGGTTCCCAGCTTGAGGCAATGTACCAGGAGGATCTCAGAGGGCTTCCTGACACACAGGCGACTGAGCCCTGCCTCACGGTTTCTGATTCAGCAGATCTGGAAGGAGACCAAGGCTTTGCATCTCCAACCATTTCCCAGGTGTTGCTGGTGATTCTGGTCCTGGGACCTCATTTAAGATCCACTGGAGCAGGAGAACTGACCATAGGTGGTCACCATATTCCCCTGTAACAGTGAGCTGTGCCTCAGACTCACCTGTGGGGCTGTCACAAAGGTGCAGTCCTGGGTCTCGCCCCAGGGTATTCTAACTTCCTGTGACCCCCACCAAGGCTGTGAAGGTGGCAGTTAGGGACACTGGCTCTGGCATCAGAATGTGAGTTCATCCTGTCTTGGCCCCTCGTGATCTGTGCCATATGAGGGGATGTAGTTACCCTTCCTCGGTTCAATGTCCTTTTCTGTCTATGAAATGGGAAAGGGGGGGATAGCATACACCTTCCATGGTGGGCGAGAAACTGAAATGAATGAGTCCAGGTAGCCATGGGAGCACAGCTGCACATGACAGACATGCGAGAAAGTGTTAATTGCATGACCGTTATTTGTTATGGGTTAGATGTGAGGTGTCCCCCCAAAGCTCCTGGGCTAATGCAGAAATGTTTGCAGATGAGATTATTGGATTGTGAAAACGGTAACTTAACCAATCCCTCCGACTTTGAAGGGACAGATGTAGGCAGGTGGCGTGGCTGGAGGAGGTGGGTCTCTGGAAAGGTGCATCTGCCCTGTGGCCCCTCCCTGCCCCCTCTGCTGCTTCCTGGTTGCCACGAGGGGAGCCACTTCTCTCTACCATGCCCTTCTGCCATGATGTGCTGCCCCACATTGGGCCCAGAGCAATGGAGTCAGCCATCTATGGAGGGAGACCTCTGAAAACTGCGCTCCAAACACACTCCCTCCTCTGAGTTGTTCTTGTTGGTTGTTTTGGTCAAAGTGATACAAAGCTGACTAACACATTAGTGTTATCCAGAAGATCACAGCCTCTACCTGGGCCTCCATGTTTAGTTCTCAGGGCTTTGAGTTACTTAGTTAAGAATGTCTTTGCCTGGCTCTGGGCCAAGCAAACCCGGCCTTGACCCTGGCTCCTGGATGTGACCATCTGGGTCAGATCCAGCCCTCACACCACCCTCAGAATCCTTGGCTTTTCTGCCTCCTCCCTTACCATCATCAGGCAAATCCTTGCTCATGATTCAAAACCAACTGAAATGTCTTTTCTTAAGTCTTCTTGAATGTTCCACTGTGTTCATGTGCTCCTAGAATTCCGTATTCAGCACATTTTATCCTAATTACTGGTTACTTGCCTGGCTCTTTCTTAGGCACAAAACCTGCAATTTATTTTTCCTCTAACATGATGCATATAATAGCTGCTCAATAAGTGATGTGTCTGTCAATAAATATCCACGCATCCCTTGGAGTCCGATTTCAAGTAGACAAAATTTCAACTCGGCTTTTTTCACTAGGGACAAGATTCTAACCCCCTTTTACCACAATCCCCATTTGTTCTGCTGCCCCTGGTTTTCATGTGAAATGAAAAGTGAGTGTAAAATATGGCATGGAGTGAAAGCCAAGCCAGAACTTGAGCCCCATGGATGAACTTCAAACAGGGACTTGAAACATGCAAAATCAGAACCAGCCTTGACAGGACAGGGTAGAAGCAGCTAGGCACTTGGTTACTCTCTCAGATGTTCTAGAAATACACTTTGATTTCATATATTTTGAATTATATTGATTGAAATTCAAAGCTAAAGCCAACATACCACATTTCCTTTGGTCAGAAGTGAAGTGTGAAAATAGTGTTTTGAATTCTCGGTTGGATGCACAGCTCTGGGATTGAAGTGTGACAGACTGTGGAGGTTTTGGGTTACTGGAAATTTCAACATTCCTTTGGCTCCATCTTCCAAAGTAATTAGAGAAATTGAAAACAAGGAATTGAAGGGTACTAGATTATCAGAAGGGCGCTGACGATGATTCCCCTGGGCCCAGTGGGTTGCCTCAGGCCATCAGTCATCCCATGGTGGCCGCCATATTGGTAAAGTTGGTTGGGAAAACAGTGGAGTCACGGGAACTCCTGTGCCATGGGAATTCCAGTCAGTGGAAACTGGAGCAGGCATCCTTCCCACTGCTGGGAGAGACAAAGTGAGGAAGACCCTGGCATGATCATAATAGAGCATATTCAGAGTTGGTGTAATAAACAGAGTGAACACTTGAGGTCAAGGGAATTTATTGCCTTTTGAGTGCCAAATTTTGGAATGAATCATGCCAGTACTGCTGGATTTTTTTTTTTTTTTTTCATCTGTAGCCATTGGTCAATATATTCAACATCCACTTTTTCGGTACCAATGCACCTCAAGCTTTATTTCATTCCAAGGCAAGAAGCCACTTCCTTACTCCTACCAAGAAAACAAAAATGCCGGAATGGATATAACAAATAAAAGGCAAGTGTGGGTACCTTAGTTCAAGGAAACACAAATTTCTAGATCTTACCTATTAAGAAGGGATCCAAAGCCAGACATAAGCTAGATCTGCAGCTTTGGTGGCCGCCAGGGACTGGACCTTCAGAGAGGCCAAGCTGCTGGAAATGGAATGCTCACAGTGGGCACAGGGACAGGGCTTCGACCACCTAGGAGATTCCAAAATATCCTAAAATTAAGTACATTCGACAGAATTTGAGATTAAAGAGAAGGTTACAACTGGGGGAAAACAGCAGGGCTATGATGGGAGAAAAACAGCTGTGTAGGAACTCGAGAAATGAAACGTATATTGGTAAAACTGGAAACCAAACAGCAGTGCTTTGGCTTTTGGAAATGGTAGAATAGTTTGGCTGAACTAACTTTCTCACCGTAACGACTTTAAGACGTATGAGAGGATAAAGAAGCAACTCCTTTTAAGCCACTGGAGAGCAAACAACAATAGGCAAATCCTTCAGGGATGGCTGTTTCCACAGAGAGGAACTGAGCTTGGGAGATTTGCTGTGCTTGTGGGTTTTCTGCTAGAGCATCCTCGTTCTGTGTGGTGTGGCCAAAGGAAAGCCATCGTCCTGCTGGCTTTATGTGCAAGAAACCCTTTAGGATCGCCAGTAGGGCTAGAGGATAGGGAGGGAGCATATCAAGACAGGAAAAGGTGGGAGTCCCCAGGGAACCCACCCAGATCCTGACCTACTTCTGACTTGGCACAGGTTGGAGAGACTCCAGGACAGTATGCTAAAGCAGCAGCTGAAACCTAAAAGGACCAAGGGGACACTTGAGATGCTACTCACCATGAGAAACAAAATCCAAATTCAGGAGTTCTGAGCTGAGGGTGTTGCTCAGGGAGACAGTTCTTACCCAGAACGTGCAAGACCCCGGGTTCAATCAGAGCATTGTCAAAAGCAAGCAAAAAAAAAAGACAGAAAAAAATTGGATACCTATTCCAGCAAAATTATTAGACTACTAAAAAAAAAATATTCAGCACTTCTCATAAGAACACAATTGAATCCAGTATTTCTACACAGTATCACTGTAATATTTAAGATACTACCAAAGACTCCTAGATGAAAATGTGACCATAGTCAAGAAAAAAATCTGTTAACGTAAACTGTCCTGGAGATGAGAGATAAGCCCAGATGATTACACCAACTCACTAGCAGAGTTCACAGGTCATGTTTTAGCTTCTGAAATTCTTTTCTGAAAAGTTGTTTCTATTTGGAGAGATTAATATTTTAAAGATTTAATTATTTATTAGCAATATTTGAAAGCACAAAGAATTTTAAACAATTTTTAATCAAGTAAAACTCCTTCTATCTTGTAATTATCACATGGAGTCATGGAATTCATTTAAAAATTTAATATGTGTGATAGGATCTTAGTGATCCTGTTTTTTTTCTCTGAAGTATTTTTCTCTTGCATCATCATGAGGGATATTCTGTATCAATTATTCTCAACTATTACAAAAAAGTCATAAGTAAGAAAATAGAAGAATTATGAATGAGGTTGAAAGGATAGTAATGATAAATCATAGTTATTACTAACATTTGAGTATTAATATTCAGATTAAATAGAAATATATTAAACACTCTAAATAAAAAGGCATAGATGTTAAGAATGGACATAAAATTCTGACTAAACTATATGTTGTTCAGAAGAGATGAACTTCAAATGCAAAGGTACAGAAAACAATAAAAATAAAAGAATAAAAAAGTAAATACTATGCAAACTGTAATCACAAAGAGGTGGAATGATTATAACAGAAAATCAAAACACAAAAATTTACAGAACTAGATTTAAATATTAGTGATATTGAAGATCTTAACATCAACCACATTAATCTAATCAACAATTACAAAACATTATGTTCCAAAACTACAGAAAACATATTCTGTTAAAGAGTACATGAACTATTCACCAAGTTAAGTTATATACTGGGACACAAATTAAGTAATCAATTTGAAAAGAACCCAACATGGTGTGACCCCAACAAAATTAGTGGTCAATTTTTATAAGATATGCAGACATGTTTCAAACATTAGAAGTCAACTAACACATGTCTAAATACTTTATCAAAAAAGATATCACAAAAGAAATTTTACAAATTGGAATCAAATTATAATGAAATCACAGTTTATCAAAATTTTAGGGATGCAACTAGAACAAGGCATAGATGGAAATTTATAGCTATATATGTTCATGTTTGGAAGAAGAAAGTTCAAAAATTTATTATAGAAATTACTATCCTGATAAGATAAAAATAAAGTAAAAAAAAAAACAAAAATAAGAGAAGAAATTAATGAAATGGAAAAAAATATATACAAAATAAAATTATCAAAGAGAAAAATTGTGTCTTTAAAATTGTTAGTAAAATTGATACAGTCTCAGTAAAGCTAATTTTTAAAAAGAGCAAAAAAATAATTACCAATGTCAAAAATAACAGTGTGAGAGTATATTTTTTTTGAGATCCTATAGATTTTAAGTGAATAAGAAAATATCATGGACAATTCAGATAAATGGACAAAATTCCTACAAAATTGACTTGAAATAAAATTACAAGTCTGCATGCATATACACATAATATTTATAAACTTTATATACACTGGAAATTGAATTTTTAAATTTTCTTTAAAATCAAAAATAGTATCATATTTAACAAAAGAAGTATGGGATTTTCACATGGGTGTGTAATTCATATATAGATTTTTTTTCTCCAAAAGATAATTTCTGTCATAGATTACATCTATTACATCAATAGTGAATTCTATCAGATATTTGATGAAAAGATGATGTTAAACTTGTGGGTATACTTTCAGAAAACAGAGAAGAAGAAGCTACTTCTCAACTTGTTTTATGAGCTCAGCAAAATGCTGTTATTAAAACATGACAACAGTATTACAAGTAAATTATACATCAATCTTCCTGTTAGTATGAATTTAAAAATGTTAAGCAAAAGATCAGCATATTTAATTTAGTCATATAGGAAACATTATAAACATCATGACTGCATGAGTTTTATCTGAGGAAGGAAAAGTTTGTATAACATTTGAAAATTGATGACATATATAGAAATTGCATTTGACAAAATTTACCATCTATTCATGATTTAAAGATTAAAAAAAAAAAAAGAAAATTCTGAGCCAAGTAGGAATAGGAGGAAACTTCCCCAATCTGATAAGGGGGTTGTATAAAAAAGCTATGAATAAACAAAAGGAGACCAGTAGATTAGTGAAAGGGAACTAAGGGGAGGGGGAGGGGAGGAAAAGAAGTCCTGGGGACTGAAGTGGACTAAATTATATTTCATGCATTCTGATATGATTATTTCGAAAGGAACCCCAATGTTATTTATAACTTTAAAGTACTAATAAAAACATTTTAAAAACTCATTAGCAAACATCAAATTAAACAGAGAGAAAGTGAACTATTTCTGTCTCACATTAGGAATAAAACAAAGATGGTTCTTCTCATGTAAATAAGGAACAAAAAAGTTTTAAAAAGACATTAATATTGAACAGAAAAAAATAACATTGTCTCTTTTTCTCAGACAATGTGATTATATATTTAGAAAATACTCCATGATTTTCTAAATCAATCAACATTAAGAGTAACAAAGTCTCAATGATACAAGATTAGTAGAAAAGAATATGTACACTAGAAGACAAAAATATAAATGTCTATTTTAAATAAAAAAATTGTAATGCATTTAATAAAAAATGTACAAGACCTTTATAATAATAGCTACAATGATTGCTGACCTTTGATAATTTAGACAATTTACTGAAGTAGACCTAAATAAATGGAAAGTCATACCATGTTCATGGATTAAAATATCTATACTGTTATTAGTTCTACCCAACTGATCCACAGGCTCAGTACTATGTCAGTGATAATTATAGATAACTTAAAAAATAGATATTCACAAGAAAATTGTGTGTAAATGTAAAGGACTTGAAGTGGCCAAAGCAATATTAACAAATGGAACAAAGTTGGAAGATTCTCCAGGTCTTACTGTATAGCTACATTTAGCAAGAGAGTGTGGTGTTGTAACATAATGATAGATAAGTCAAATAAAACATAATATAAATCAATAAACAGATGACATTAATTGGTTATCAAATTTTCAACAAATACACCCAAAAATTAAGTGAGGACAGGAGTCTTTGAAACAGACTGGGTTTTCATATGGGAATGAAAATGAACCATCACCTTTATTTGACACCATAAACAAAATTCAATTTTATTTTATTTTATTTTAATAGAAGAGCTAAAGTTTTAAAACTTTTAGTTAATCAAATATCAGATAAGGTCTCAATGACCAGGGAGCAGATAAAATTTTCTTGAATGGGACACAGAACATAATAAGAACAAAACATTTGACCAATCAGATTTTATTAATTTTTTTTCAAAAGAAATCTGCTTATCCAAAATTAGTTTTTGAAAATGGATTGGGAATCTCAAGGAGGTATAAAACTTAAATATAACAAAAACATGTTCATTCAGAATATATCTTCAAACCCAATCTAAGAAGAAAAAAAAAGCTAAAAGACACGAATTTAAAACTTTACAAAATGTGATGTAGAAATGGCCAAAAGGCAACTGAAAAGTTTTCTGCATTATCAGTCACCAGGGAAATGTAGCTAAAAACCACAGTGATGGATAGCCACACACCCACCAGAAAGGCTGAGATGAATGGTGCCTGTTTAAGTGAGAGGATGTGCTGATGTGGAACATGTGTCTCTTGTATTACCAGTAGAACACTGAGAACTTTCTGGAGAGATGGAGACATTCAGAATCTAGACTGTGGGGGCGGTGTACAGGGGTATAATTGTTTGTCAAAACTAGTCAAATCGTACATTTAAGATTTGTTCATTTCCACGTTTGTAAATTGCATGCAAAGAGTTGTCAATAAGTATTAGAATTACTTTATAGGTTTGATTTTCCCAGTAGTAAGGGTTAACAATTCTGAAGTTGCTTTCTTTGTATTCCAGACTAGAGGAAAGGAGTAAATATACTGAGGATAATGGGGTTCAGATTTCTTGCTGCTGCGGAAAGGAGTCATGGATAAAACAAGAAGGAAACTAGAGTCTAACTTGTAATTTTTGGTTGGAATTATAGGATTAACTCAGAGATAAATGAAAAAGAAATAGAGAATATTTGTTTATATATGCCATATGTGAATATGTGTGTCCATATGTGTAGGCACAAGACAAACGTACACATTTTTAAGAACCCCCTGTATATGCATAAATCAAAAAGCAGATCAACATAGCTGGAGGAGAAAGGGTAACCTAAAAGATTAACTGAGGACGTTACCCTGAGTGCAGCCTGAAAAACAGACAAAAGTTACCAAAGAACAGCTAAGCCTCACCTTCTACGGAGGAAGAATGTGCAACATACCAGTAACAGAATTTCAAGGAGATAAAAGAAAGAATTGTCAAAAACAAAAGGATAATAGATAAAATAATCCAAAACTGGTTAAAGAGAAGATTCCTCAGGTTGAGGGAAAGTGTTGACTCTTGAGCAACACAAGCAATAAGTCTATATTTTTGGCAATTTTGTAAGAAACAAAAAAATCTATGGGTTCTTTAGAAGGAACATCAATTAAACTGGACCAAAAAAAAAAAAAAAAGGAGGAGAGAAAGAGATAGAGAAGATCTTTCAATATTTTGAAACTGTTTGACCTAGAATTCTATACTCACCCAAACCATTATTCAACATTGATAGATTAATAATGATAATTTCAATAGGCTAAAAGGGCAATCTATTCTAGGCCTTTGTTTAAAAAACCGAGAAAAGTGATAAAGGCAATTGGACTAATAATAAAGACTATAATTTAAGAAACATCATAAGCAAACTTAAAATTGGAGGCACAGAGTGGAGCACCATGGCACACACCTATAATACCAGCGGCTCCAGAGGCTGAGACAGGAGGATCACAAGTTCAAAGCCAGCCTCAGCAAAGGTGAGGCTCTAAGCAACTCAGTGAGACTCTGTCTCTAAATAAAATACAAAATAGGGCTGGGGATGTGACTCGGTGGTCGAGTGCCTCTGAGTTCAATCCCTGATACCAAAAAAACAACAATAACAACAACAATAGCAAAAATTAGAGCCACAGATTAGGATAACTTATTTGCAAAACATAGAACCAAACTATTAGGTAGATAGATATAAATAAATAGATTGGCCAATTTTAATGCTTGATAAAACACAGTTCCATTAAGAATATAAATATTAAAAAGTAGAAAATTGGAAATTAACTTTAAAGTTAATCAATAAAGAAGACTGTCCAATGCCCAATAAATAGGTAAGTACAGTGCCATTCACTGACAATCAAGGAAATGCAAATTCAAATAATGCAATACCATTAAAACAATGTATAGCCATCTACTACATTAAGAATATGCAATTTAAAACAAGTCTAACAATGCCAATTCTTAGAATAAAGACCAAATGAAAATCTATACTGATTATAGAAATATAAATGGCTAAAATCACTGTGTAGAAAAAGTGGCAAAATCTGGTAAGTTGGAGGTATGAGTTATTCCATGACCTACAATGTCATTTCCAGGTACCTTACGCCCCAAGTATAGAAGACCTGTATATGGATGTCCATCATAGAATTGTTTGTAATAAGAAAATAAAATATATCACCTATTTATAAGTCCATTAAAATAAGAATAGGTAGATGAAATGTTAAATAGGAGTTAAGATGAATAAAGTGTCATGTATCGACCCAGACTTGTAATTCACCAAATAAATAGACACAAAGACAAGAATCACATGTTTATCTCAATAGGTACAGAAGAAGCATTTGACAACATACAGCACCCACTCATGCTAAAAACACTAGAAAAACAAGGTATAAGAGGAACATACCTCAAAATTGTAAAGCTGTATATGAAAAACCTAACGCCAACATCATTCTAAATGGAGAAAAATTGAAAGCTTTCCCTCTAAAAACTGGAACAAGACAGGGATGTCCTCTTTCACCACTTCTATTCAGCATAGTCATTGAAACTCTAGCCAGAGCAATTAGGCAAAAGAAAGAGACAAAAGGGATATGAATAGGAAAAGAAGAGCTCAAAGTATCTCTGTTTGCCAATGACATGATTCTGTATTTAGAAGACCCAAAAAACTCCACCAGAAAACTCCTAGAACTCATAATTAAATGAATTCAGCAAAGTAGCAGGATACAAAATTAACACCCATAAATCAATTGTGTTCCTACACACCAATGATGAGTCAGCTGAAAGAGAAATTAAGAAAATTATCTCATTCACAGTAGCCTCAAAAAAGAAATTAAAATACTTGAGAATCAATCTAACAAAAGAGGTGAAGGATCTCGACAATGAAAACTGCAGAAAGAAATTGGAGAAAACCTTAGAAGATGGAAAGATCTCCCAGGTTCGTGGATAGGCAGAATTAATATTGTCCAAATGGCAAACTACCAAAAGCACTACACAAATTGAATACAATTCCTGTAAAATTTCCAATGACATTCTTCATGTTTTTCTCATAGAAACAGACACAGCACCCATGAAATTCATTTGGGAAAAAAAAGAGAGAGAGAGACCCAGCATAGCCAAAGAAATCCTTAGTGAGAAAAGTGAAGCAGGAGGCAAAACAATACCAGACCTTAAATTATACTACAGAGCTATAGTAACAAAAATGGCATGGTATTGGCACAGAAACAGGCATGAAGGCCAATGATACCGAATTGAAGACACAGAGACAAACCCATGTAGATACAGTTATCTCCTACTAGACAAAGGCCTCAAAAACATACATTTGGAGAAAAGAGAGCCTCTTCAACAAATGGTGCTGGAAAACTGAAAATCAATATGTATTAAAATGAAATTAGACCCCCTATCTCTTCCCCTGCACAAAACTCAACTCTAAGTGGATCAAGGAGACCTAGGTATTAGACCAGAGACCCTGCACCCACTTGAAGGAAATATAGGCCCAGCTTTCCATCATGTGGGCTTAGAAACTGAATTCCTCAGCAAGACTGCTAAAGCACAAGAAGTCAAATCAAGAATTAATAAATGGGATGGAATCAGACCAAAAATCTTCTTCACAGCCAAGAAAACAATCAAGAGTGTAAAGAGAGAGAATACATACAGACTGGGATTAGATCTTTGCCACCTGCACCTCAGGTAGGATGTTAATTTACAGGATAGAAAAAGAACTCAAAAAGCTTCACACCAAAACCAGATAACCCAATCAATACACGGGCAAAGGAACTGAACAGACACTTCAGAAGAAGAAATAGGAACGGTCAATAATTATATGAAAACATGTTCAACATCTCTAGCAATTAGAGGAATGCAAATTAAAAACTAGATGGAGATTTCATTCCAACTCTCAAAAACTAACCCAAACAAAAAAATCTCAAGTAGTGAGTAAAGATAAGGACAGTCTGTGCAGCTTGCAGAATGCACACCGTGATGGTAGTGTAATCTTGGACGACATTTATGTGTTACAAACAGAAAACAGAAAAGAATAATCTAAGCTATTCTTGTGTTGATCTTAGTAAAGATTCTCTGAGGAAAAGGAAGAAGAGCAATGTGATTGTGTGGAGATGGGGGAGCACTGTAAGGGAGGGTGTGTTGCTTTCATAGAAATAATATTTCTTTCAAGAAAAAATATCTGAAGAAAATAAAGCACAAAGCTCACAGGAGTCAAGTTTTCATGATGTAAATATCTGTGTCTGTTACATGAATCTGTACTGTTTTACATTTGAAGTATTTTGTGAATACAGACCTTTAAAAGTCTTTTTAGAAATTAGTATCATGCCAGGTTAGTCACAAATGTACAAATGTTCTGTCAATTGTTATAGACAAACACTTGAGTGATAAAATTAAAAACATGAGGCTGGGCATGGTGGCACACACCTGTAATCCCAGCTGCCAGAGGCTGAGAGAGGAGGATGGTGAGTTCAAAGCCAGCCTCAGCAAAAGCAAGGTGCTAAGCAACCCAGTGGGATTCTGTCTCTAAATAAAATACAAACTTGAGCTGGGGATGTGGCTCAGTGGTCAAGTGCCCTTGAGTTCTATCCCCAGTACCCCCCAAAAAGACATGAATTAGGAGCATGAAACCAGTTTCACGGCCCTGGAAACTTTCGGAGGTAGAGGAAGAAAAAATAGGGCTTAGAGAGATAAGGGGCTCCAACTTTCTCCAGAGTGGTTAAATCAAGAGGAAAAAAATGCACAAGGATAAATAGTGAAAAGATACATTTCTAAATTCTAAATATTAGGTAAATATGTTTCATAATATTTTTGTATGTGTCAGTATATTCAACTTCTTTATCATTAAAATTCTTGTTAAATGAGTCAGAAAATTTTGCAAAGAGTTTTCCAGAATTTTAGAATAAAATTTTTTTACTTCCATCCTTTATTCCTGGTAACTTGGATTCCTTGCTTTCCCAAATATTTCTTTTTAAAAAAAAAAATTTAATTAGATGTGTAAAAGAAAAATGAAAAGAGAAAGCATTTGACCTCTGCATGTAAATATAACAGTGTGCACCCACACAGAGACACTTGGAGCAAAGGAATCCAGAATATATTTGCAGAAGCTGTTTAAAATAATTTGCTTTATGTTGAGCAAACTTTTTACAAATGTATTGTCTAGTTTCAGTTTTTTTTTTTTTTTTTTTGCAATTCTAAAATAAATAAATCAATGAATGATACCCAGGTATTTGTGAGATGTTAAAGTGTGATTTTAAGCCATTCAACAGCTAAGCATTAGCTGGGTATGATGATACCCACCTGTAATCCCATCTGCTCCAGAAGCTGAGGCGGGAGGATTGCAAGTTTGAGGTCAGACTGGACATCTTAGCAATACTCTGTCTCAAAATAAAAAATAAAAAGGTCTGTGGGTGTAAGTTAGTGGTACAGTACCCCTGGATTCCATAACACAGTATCAAAAAAGAACTGAATGTGAGACCTAGTGCATATTCATGGTGGTGAATATTTAGTAAGTTACTTCTGTCCCTTTCTACCTCTGAGCCTCAGTGCCTCAGCTGTACAGCATCAAACCATTTATGACTGTGGCCATTTCCAGCACCCTAAAGCTGCAGGACATGAGAATGGTGTGGCCACAGCCCCGGGATGATCCATTGCTGGTGTTCAGAGTATGACCAAGGAATATAGCTTCTGTGGCTGCACCCAGCTCCACCATTTGCTCTTTGTATCACCCTCCAAAGAGTCCTGTTCTTGCTAAGCCTCAGTTTTCTCTTCTGTCAAGTGCAGACAGGAATTACCATTCCCTGATCACATGAAGTTTAGAGACACCCAAATACGAAGAGGCAGATGAATTGCCCAGCAGTCTGGGAGACGTACCTAGTGCTCATTAGGACTGTGGCCTGTGGGGGCTCTCTGGAGAAGGAGGGTGAATTTGTGCTCAGGTTTCAGAGCTATGTGAATCTTGCAGGGAGCCTGTGGTTCTGTTTCTTAGACCCTGAGCTCTGGGGCCTCCAGCATTTTTTTTTTTTTAATAAAATTACTGCCTTATTTAGAAGGGATCTAATTCTTATTATTTAAAACGCTGTTGGCAGCTGACACATTGAGAACATTATCAAAATATAATTTAACTGGCATTTTGGTAGGGGAAAAAAAGCAACGCTTGCTGTTCATAAGAGTAACACACAAAAGAACATTTTTTTTTATTTAAAATAAAATACTAGAATTGTTTTACTTCGATATCTGCACTCTGTGAATCTGTGGCACGCTTCCTAATTATCAACTTACATTAGGGGGAAAAAAAAATCACAAAAGTACAGGAATTTCTAACAAAACATCACCCTGATACTGTCTGCCCCAAATGTGAGAAGAGTGGATGACTTGCGCAGAGGACAGGCAGGAGCACGTGAATCCCACGTCACCCACTGCCTCCTGGACACTTCTCCTAAGATGTCACCTGAGGCTCACCTGTCACAGCCCTGCTCGTCACCCGCCTTCCTCAAACCCACCCTCCCTGCTGACTTGTTTCCTGGCATCAAGCCTGAACAGCGTTTCTTTCCTCCATAATTGGATGGGAGGAGAGCAGTGGGTTGACTGATTGGAGGAAGGGCCCCTCCTACCTCCCACCTGGAGTGGACCACAGACCCACACACCACGTCGCACCTTGCCTCTCATCACTGCTTTTCCACAACAGGGAACTCTGTGTTCAGGGATGGAAAGAATATATTTGGCCAAAAGCCAGTGACTGTGTGCTGAAGTCTGTCCCCTGGCAGGGGGACTTTGCAGATGTGCCTGAGCTTGGGGGGAGGGATGTGGTTAAGGCGGTGTTACAGTTTCCCTCCAAGTTCATATACTGATGTCCTAAGCCTCAGTACTACAGAATGTGACCTTATTTAGAAGAGTCATTGTAGATGTAATTAGCTAAAAGGAGGTCATTAGGGTGGACTCTAATCCAACAGGACGAGAGTTTTTATAAAAAAGGGAACTTTGAATACTGTCTTAATCTTTTTGTATTGCTAAAATGATATAACTGAGGCTGGGTACCTTATACAGAAAAGAAGTTTAATTGGCTCTTAGTCTGGGTCCAAACAGCTTGACCTGGGTCTCTGGTGAAGGCTCCCCATTGGCTATGTCACAGTATTGGGGAGAAGTGGAGGGGGAAATGGCTTTGTGCAGAGGGGCCATGTGTAGAGCCAGGAAGTCAGAGGTTGGGAGGGGCCTGGCTCACTCCTTTATAGCAACTTGCTCTTCTGGGGAAGGCGTCCAGGCTGCGTGAAGGGGTGCCCTACCAGAGTAGGGCCCCATGACCAGCAAGCCTGCCTCTTAAAGCCCCACCCTCTCTAAACCTGTGATATCGGGGGCCGAGCGTCCAGTAGTGGACCTTTGGAAGACACACTCTGCTGTTTCCAAACTGCACCTGACACAGAGACCAGCATCCCATAAGGAGGAACAGAGATCCTGGGGGTGCTCCCACCTGCCAATCACTCCAGAAACCTTCCGCAACCCCGGAAGCCAGGAGAAAGCCCTGGAGCCGATTCCCTCTCTAATCTCTTAAAATAAACCAACTCTCCCAACACCTTGATCTTGGACTCCTCGCTGCCTAGATTGTGGCACATTAAATTCCTGCTGTTTAAGCTACCCAGTATGTCCTGGCCACCCTACCAGAGGCAGACAGCTGGACAGTGAATGGCAGCCACCAGTTTCAGCTCAAGGTCCCCCTGCTGGGCAACAGGCTGTTTGGGTGCTGAGTTTCCAAGAGAGGTCATAAATCTTCCAGTACGTAAAATACACCAATTTTAAATTCACAATTAACTCAGAAATTTTAAACAATTCCATAATCCCCCCAACATATCCAGGGGACACAGAATTTATGGTCAAAATAACTTTAAATTTATGTCCATTTATAATATTCTATGAAACTGTGACTTTCAAGCATTTTAGCTAGTGAGGTGCTTAAATGAATAAGTCAAATAAATATAAAATCAGAGAGATGACAAGAGGCCCAGGTTACAGGATAAAAGAAGGCACAGAGGAGAATAAATATTATACCCCTTCCTGGGGCCATCAATGGCTTTATGTGTTTCACACACAATTCCACATAATCTGCATAATGATCCTAGATGGTGGAGCTTTTTATTCTCTTTGCACAGTTGAGAAAACCATGATGCTACAAAAGTGAGGAAACAAACATAACTCAAGAAAGAAGAACTGGACATTTTCATCCTCTCTCTCTCTCTCTCTCTTCCTCCCTCCCCCCGACCCCTTCTCCTTCTCTCAATGTTAAGACCATTGGCTCCGGAAGCAATCCTGACTTGAGATTGAGCCCAGCTCCTCCAAGTAGCCGCTAATCATGGTGAAAAATGACTCGTATTTCTGAACTTTACTTCTACAAAGAGAAAAAAGAGAGAGGAAACAGGTACTAATCATCTTTCAGAGTAAATGTAAAGGACTCAACAGAATAATGTTCTAAAAGTACTCAGACGACTGTGTGGGAAATTTTATCTGAGAAGAACGTTTAGCATGGATTGGGGACGTGTGTTTGCCCTGCAGTCTTTTAAGTGCCTTTCAGAGTTTAGGGTCTTTAAACATCATTTGTTCCCACGGTGTCTATATTGGAAATGCACACTAGTCCTCTTCATTAACAGAATCATGGAGGCGCAGAGACTTTAAACAACTTGATCCAGGTCCCAAAACCAGTGTCTGGCAGGGCCAGGATCAGAACCCAGGGACGTCACTCCTCACCACTGCATGGGACCTCTTGCCCCTGGCAGCAGCCACACAGGCACAGCATGGGGAGCACCCCAACTTTCCTTCTCAGCATCTGTCCCTCTTCTCTCCCCTGCTGTGGATCCACCAGGCTACTACTGACTGTTTTCCAGAATACCATCTGAACAGAGGTGTGCCTCCCTTAGAACCCGGGTTCCCCCGCTGCCTGCAGAGGATGGGCTCTCACCTGGCCTCATGTTCTGTCACCCCCATTTCCGGTTGCTCTGTCTTGCACAGTTGGCCCCGGTCACCCCAACCTTTTCCTTCTTCCCCAAGCAACGCTGTTGTCTCCTCCCTCTGCCCTCCTGTCCAGAAGGCCCTGTCTCCTCTCCTGTTCTCCTCCAGATATCCTCAGCCTCACTGGCCTGGGGAAGAGATGGCCCTGGTTTTTCGATGGAGAAAACCATCTAAGAGAAAGCTTTGTTCGAGGTCATACAGCAAGAAAGTGACTGAGCTGATATTCAAATCCACATTTTGGGGGGGTTCCGGGCTCTCCTGCTGCCATCACCCACCTCTCTAAAACAGTTGGGGAGATTATATTGTGGCCTTAAATGACCTGGGAAGGTTTGTGTTTCTCCAGATATGGCATACGGTGGCTCTGGGGGTGGCTGAAATGTCTCTGTGGCCCTTCTTTCTGACCCCTGAGCCACAACCAACTGTCTCAAGGCTCAGAAAGTCCAAGAGGCAGCCACACAGCTTCAAGAAGGCAATCTCTTCGTCTCCATGTCTCTCCCCACCCTCTCCCTCTCCTCTCCCCGTCCCCCTCTCTGTCTCGCTGGTGGGAAGGCCGCAGGCCCATGCATGAAGCAGGCTTGACTCAGGAAGCAAAATAAAATGGAAGAGCAGGGCATGTGCATTTTATCAGAACCAAACAAATTGTGGCTATAAACATTCCGTCGCCAGAGAAATTGCAGGCTTCTTTGAAGATCAGTGTCTGTTTTTTAATGTATCTATATTAAAAAAAAGAAAGAAAGAAAAGAAAAGACACTGGACCAAATTTCCATTCGCCTAGTGTAGGGAGGGGTTGCGGGGAGGGAGTAAGGCCTGAGCCCTGGGAAATGAAATGGGGGAGGGGGAAGGGAGACCTTATGTCCTGGATTAGCACATTGATTAAAAGCAAGTTTCTCTGTCTTGAGCAGCCCGCCCCCACACCCCATCCGCAGCCCCACCAGCCACTAACCACAGCTATTTCATGGGGTCTCTCTCTGACTTACTTATTTGATATGCTCAGCCTCAACTGTTGTGGTTCAGACAGTTTGTGTTAGGGGTCCTGTGAGGAAGAAAAAAGGCAGCCTCCTAATTTTCTGCAATTGCCTGTTGACATCTGGAGAGCACCCTGGCTTTTAACCCTCAGTGGTACCCAGCGGTCTCCACCCCCGCCCCACCTCATCAACCTGGGGCCTGGGGAGCCTGAGTCAGCAGCAGCTACCCCAGAGCTGCTGCAGGACTCCGCCCTGCCTGCGATCCATCCTCCCCAACCTCCAAGACCTGCCCTTCCCATCCCCCTGGGTCACCTCACTCTCCCTCCATCCCTGGACCACCTTGTCCCGGCCCATGGCTTCCGTTACTCTCTGCATGCAGGCAACACTCAGAGCCCTTCTTCCAGCTTCCATCCATCTCTCTTGCTCCAGAACTGAATTTTCAACTGTGTAACAGGTACTCGAATCGCTTCCATTTTTTCCCAGTGGAAAAGAAAAAAGGAAAGACAAAGCCTGGGGCCCATTCTGAGAAGCCTTTCCCGAAACATGACATGATTACGTGGCTCGGTGTGGCCTTCTGGGAGGGCTGGCAAATTCCTCCTCCACTCAAGGTCCCTCTTGATTTCCCACCCAGGTCATATTCTTTCTGTTCTTCTAGATATTTCTGCATGAATTTTATGCAAACACCTGGAACTTAAGTTCCATTGTGTGTATAGACCACATTTTCTTTATCCTTTCATCTGTGATAAGCACCCAGGCTGGTTCCATAACTTGGTGGTTGTGAATCATGCTCCTATAAATATTGTGATTCAGGTATCCCTACAGTATATTGATCTTAGATCTTAGGGATAAATACCAAGGAGTAGAAGAGCTGAGTCCAATTCTAGTCTTTTGGGGAATCTCCATACTGATTTCCAAAGTGGCTGCACTGATTTGCTGTCCCACCAACAGTGTATGAGTGTTCCTCACCCCCACATTCTCACCAGAATTTGTTATTATTTGTATGTGGAATGATTGCCGTTCCAACTGGGGTGAGATGATATCTCAGTGAAGTTTGATTTGCATTCCCCTTATTGCTAAGGATGTTGAACTTTTTTCTAGGTATTTTTTGGTCATTTGTATTTTTTATTTTGAGAATTGTCTGTTTAGTTCATTTGCCATTTATTGACTGGGCTGTGTGTGTGTGTGTGTGTGTGTGTGCACGCACTAAGTTTTTTGAGATTTATATATCCTGAATATTAGTTCCCTGTCAAAAGAGTGACTGACAAATTTTTCTCATGCTTTAATTCCTTTAGTATGCAGAAGGATGTCAATTTGATGCCGTCCCACTTATTGATTCTTGGTTTTATTTCTTGAGCTTTTCAGTCTTATTAAGGAAGTCAGTGCTTGAGTGCAAATGTTGAAGGGTTGACCCTACATTTTCTTCTAGCAATTGCAAAGTTTCTGTTCTAATTCCAAGGTCTTTGATACACCCTGAGTTGACTTTTATGCAGGGAAATAGATAGGGATCCAGTTTCATTATTCCACATATGATTCTCCAGTTTTCCCAGCACCATCTGTTAGAAAGACTGTCTTTTCTCCAAAATATGTTTTTGGCATCTTTGTCAATGAACAGGTGACTGTATCCGTGTCTCTTTGCTTCTGTGTCTTCTGTTCTGTACCATTGATCTTCTGGTCTGTTTTTATGTCAATTCTATGCCATTGTTGTTAGTATAGCTGTGTAGTATGATTTGAGATTGAATATCTTGATGCCCCCAGCATCACTCATTGTTCAGAACTGCAATGGCTGTTGTGAGTATTTTATTCTTCCATGTGAATTTTATGACAGATCTTTCTAGTTTTGTAAAGAAAGTCATTGGTATTTTGATGGGGATTGTGTTGGATCTGGAGAACATCATGCTAAGCGAAATCAGCCAGATTTAGAAAGTCAAGGGTCAAATTTTTTTCTCATATAGAAGCTAGAGAGAAATAAGGAATTTAAAAAGGGGATCTTGTGCAGATAGAAGACAGAATAGTATAGACAAGGAAGGGGATCAAGGAGGAGGGAGAAGGAGCTATGGAATGAAACAAATCAAATTATACTAAGAGCATAGAAGAAGATCTCACAATGAATTGCACCTTAATGTAGCAGTATGATGCACAAAGTCCTTATGTAAATAGAAGGAAAATCAGTGGAGTAAAGAAAGGGGATCCAGGGGAGAAAAGAGGGGAAGGAAAGAGAGAAACTGGGGAATAAAACAAAATAAATTATGTTATGTGCACATATATCACAATGAACCCCACTATTATGCATGATTATAATGCACTAATAAGATTTTCTAAAGGTTCTGAAACTATTCGTCTTACACAGTCTGGAACTTCTTCTATTTTATAATTTGCTAATGACACCCCCAGACTGGGGCCAGGGCCCCTTCATCTCTCACTTGCCTTTTTGATGCCCTGGCTGAGAGGGGTGGTCTTTAGTGCTCACCCTGTCTTCTAACCACAGCAACCCTCATAACTAAAGCCCCATTATTTCTTAGCAAGCCTGTCTATTCACGTATGACTTTTTCTTCCCAACCTACTTCCAGGAATTTGATGTAACTTTGAATAAGAAAAAAATAGATACAGTTAAAATGGAAAACTAAGTGAAAGGACCCCTTTTCCAAGAAAATGGATGGTTTGCTTTATTCAACGTTATGGACTCATTTCTTTATGAATTGTGCACTCTTCTGCATGCCTACTAACCTTAATTACTCGGCACGAGGGGCTCCTATGTCTCATGCCATTTTCCCCTTTGCCTGACTTTGATTTCTTGGAAGCATTCAAGGTCTGCTCCAAATCCCGCCTTCTTCCTCTTTATCCAGCCAGAATTTTTCTCTGCTGCCCTTCAACACTCTCTCATCCTAATGGGGTGAATTTATTGTCTTCCCCCAAATCTGGTCTGATTCTGGGTTTTGCACCCCAGTGGAAGGCACCACAGAACATCCAGAAGGAGATACAGAAGCCCAACTTACTCATCTAGACTCTATTCAAATCACTGATGCAGGGAACCCTCCCAGGCAAGCCCCCCCCCCCAAGGTGTGCACTGGACCTCTTGCCTCTCTCCCTGCATCTTGTACTTTTCAGTAATGCTGGGAAGCACAGAGGTGCTCACTCTACAGCAGCAGTGTGGGGAAGGAAGAGAGAAAGGAAGGACAAGAAAGCTCTCCTGACCATTCTAGGAGAGGAGAAATATTTTAATAGTGAAAGATAGGAAAAAACAAGCTCCATAAGAGAAGAGCAAATGTGTGAACAAATCACAGGGATCTAAAGGAAGAGAGGCACTCCTGGGCCCTGTTGGAACATCTTCATAGAAGTTAGAAGTAAAGAACATGATGCCAGAGATTCTAAAGGGTGTAGGATCTTGAGAACGTTGGCAGGCACCTGTGCCATTGCTTTGCAGATCTCATGGGTGTGCTACCTGTTTGCTCCTACATTACCACTTGTTGGAGAAAACACAGTGTGTGGAGACCTATCTAGACACTTCAAATCATGATGACTTCATTATACTGTCTCTTCCTGGTGTATGAAATACGGTTTTCACATTGTTATGTCTTTAGTCAAATCTTCCAAAATGGGAGATGCCGTTGGATGGGCCACACTAGACACTCATTCTCCTCACTTGGTATCATTCCTTAACCAATATTCTGTTAGTATGGAACCTCACTTCACCCCAGGTCCGCCAATCCTCATTTGCGTAATTCACAACGCCAATGATAAAAGATTCAAATTATTACAGAGGGGAAACATAAAATGTATTGCCTATCAAAAAATCAGATTTGAATTGGCATCAGTGTTTGACAGTCATGGCTAGATGCTAGAATACCAGGAACAAGTTCTCCCTGTTGTGTAGGGAAAGGGCTTCCTTCTTACCCAAGTGGCCATCAAGTACGAAGACATGAGTGAGTTTTTTCTATCTTTATTTTTTGTTTTGACTTTTCAATGACTCAAAATCTTCCCTCCCAAATCCCCTGAGAAAATCCTGGAAGACACAATCTATTCGAACCAAGGAGACAAAAGAAAAGGGGGAGAATGTGGGGGGATGGAGAAGATCTTGCCGAAGTTCCACTGAAAGACAGCACAGTTAGGATGCTGGCTTGGGCACGTAGAGTACGCCAGGGTATCAGAGCCCGGGCACTGGAAGCTGGGAAACGTCTGAAAACATCCAAGGTTATTTATTGGCTTCCACTTAAAATCATCCAAAGAGAAACAAGAAGGGGAGAGGTAAGATGACACAACAGAAAGCCAGTGTGACCCCACTGGAGAAGATGAAATATCAGTTCAGCCGCTGAAAAGGGGAGGGAAGTGGTGGGGGAGGGCAACACTGCTGAGCTTAAGTGATGAGAAGTAGCCGATTAACATATAATTAAGACGACCCTGGAATTCCTGAAACTAATAAGCCGTTAAAGCAAAAAGGCAAAAAACAAAGTTAAAACACAACAGTCAATGGACTCCCTTTATGCCATCAGTGAACAACTGGAATTTGAAATTGGAAATGCAATATGATTTGCCTTAGCACCTCCAAAATGGAATATTTAGGTATAAATCTAACAACATATGTGCAAGATCAATGAAGAAAACTACAAAATCTAGTCAAAGAAACCAAAGAATTAATTATGGATCAATAGTCTATGTTCATGGATAGAACGGTATTGTAAGACGTCAGTTTTTTCCTCTGTTGACCTAGAGATTCCACACGACTCTAATCAAAATCCTTGAAAATAATTTTGCAGATGGTGACAAACTTATTCTGAAATTTATACAGCCAGAACGTTTTGAAGGAGAACAAAGGAGCAGGGCCAACATTACCAATTTCCTTGTGGGTTAAGTGGAGGTTTAATGAGTCAGCAGACGGACGGAGCACTTAGAGCAGGAGGTGGTACCCACCAGGCCCCACAAGGGAATGAAGATGTTATCCCCAAAGGGTGATGAGATCCCCGTTGTATAGTTCAGAACTGAGTCACAGAGGGCACAGGGTGAAGCTGAGGGTTTAGCCTGAAGCTCTGACTTGTTCTTAACCTTTTTGCCACTGGGTCTCAACTTAAGGGACAAAGATCAAGTCCTATACTTGCCCTGTTCACCTAGTTAGGTGAGACACAAGGCTGTGAGGTTAGAGTAACTCATTTCTGAAACCAGCTGCACCCTCTTCCTTTAGCTCTGTGGCTTTGATTTGGCTTTTAACTTCTCTGGCTTTGTTTCTTCATCCCCGTGGGTATAGAAATCCCCTCTCCTGGATAGCTGGAGACCTCATTCCTTCCCTGCGGGAAGGCTGGCACCCAGACTGGGACCAGCCACCTAGATCTTGCACATATGTTGTTAGCCCATGATCACCTCTGCCCAGTCCTCTTTGGCAATAAATCATGTCCAGGAATATCTGCCCTCCAGTGCCCTAATAAAGGAGGTAAAGGTCGCGGTATTCAGACTTATCTCGCCCTGCTATTTCTTAAGCACCTACTATGCCTGGCATTGTGCTTGGACATTTCACATATGTCTTTTCTCTTACGTTGCAAAGGTCACAGTTTCCTTTGTACACATAAAGAAGTCAAAGTTTGGGAGAAGAAGCTAAGACTTGGCTCAAGGCCCTCTGGCTGAGCAGTGTAGACACCCTAGAACAGGCTAAGGCTGGTTCTCTGTGATAAATCAGCCTCTATCTTGCTTGCCAACCCTGATTCCAGTCCCCACCAGAAGGTGAGCTCTTCCAGCCAGAGTGCTCAGTGACCCCAGCCTTGACCAGTAATGCCTGCCACTCCCTTGAGCTGGAAAGGGTCAACGTACAGTTTTGCACTTAGGAACTCTGTCCTCCTGTCACAGAGACCCAAACTGTCACACTGAGATCCCTCAACGGGAAGGCGAGGGGACTCCAGGGCTGATGTCCCCAGATGAGGAAACAGCAGCTCTGGGTGACCAAGGAGAGGACAAGCCACTCCTCCCGCAGCCTCTTCCTGTGCCCCATCAGCTTCTCTTCCAAGCCCACCTGGGAATCCTAGGAACCCCTCCTCGGAGGAAGATGCACATAGCCCGTGGTCACAGACGTTGCGGGACACGATGAGAAGGACGATCACAGGCAGCTTAGGGGAGCCAGATGTTCCTCAGGAGGGAAAAAGTTGGTTGATTTGCCTCAACATCAAATCTTGGTGGGGAGAGTATGAGCAGGAAGTTGGCTCCCTGTTGCTGGTCCCAGTCTGGGTGCTCGCCCTCCCCCAGGGTCTGAGAAGACGCAGCATCAGAGTCACATTGGGGGCTGGGGTGTGCGTGTTACAGCTCTGCAGGAGCACACAGCCTGCGCTGGTGGCCAGAGTGCCTGCTCATGCTCCTGAGCTGCGGTGTCAGTGAGCTGCAGGGTCCCGCCTCTGCAGAGCCCCAGGCAGGGAACAGGCCATCCTCCTGGGCCCTGTTGGTGCAGGGCAGGGATAAATTAGAAAGTTGCTTTTTTTTCTTTTCCCAACATCAAGTGGTACTTACTTCTGTAATCAACATCAGTGAGATTCACCTTTCGGGAAATAAGAATTTTCTCTCGAGCCACAAATCCATTTTAGGTAAACATTATTGACCACCCACATGTAGAGATCCTTTGTTGGGAAAATTACTTCCCCTCTTTTCTCCCTTTTTGTGATTTTGTAGCAATATGAGGTGGGGTGGGGGGTGCATATTCCACTAAGAAAGTCTTTTGTTCTCTGGACTTTCTAGGGAGGACAATGTAGGCAAGTTTTGCCGAAGAAACATTACAATTTCCATAAATATGATTATATAATTCCAGTGGAAAATATTCTGTAATCACAGCTTGTTCACACACATAACTCATATTAGACAGAAAACAGGGATCACGTAACTTCCTTACAAGACTAAATTTTCCCAAGAGTTCCTGTTGAAGGGATTCGCTCACTTAGGGAATGGCCCTTTGCCAAGTGCCTGTTGAGAGACAGTCTCTGGTGCTGGGCGCTACTGGTATAAAGCAGAGCTCACTTCTGCCTGCTGGGTACTTTCTGCCTGCAGAAGAGATGGAATTTGGAGTCAGAGATGTCAAGTCTGTTTGGCACAATGAATACCACATTTGTCAAATTTTGCAGTGCATGGGTATCCATGAATGTGATTGGTGTCTACCACCACCTGACGAAAGAGGCAATATGAGAAAAAAAAATGCTCAGAGAGTTCACTCAGCTGCCTGAGGCCGCCAGCTAGACGGGGATCGATTCTGAGCCTCCCTGTGTGTGACCACACAGCCCAGGTTCTTCTTTATTTCAGGAGGACCAGGGACAGGATTGCTGAGGCCATAGTCATCGCTGACGTTTTTACATAAGGCATCAGTTTACTGGAGCTGGATTTGTTCTTTTAATGGGTCAGCTTCGCCGTAATTTCTTTTTTTTCCTCATGCCCTACAAATTGGCTCCAATTTCCATAATCCAGTTTTATGCACATAAGCAAAGTAAATGGCTTCCATATGCAAATAAGCTCTGGAAACACTGAGTCCAGCCATCACATGGGTTTCTTTGCTCACAGGCTTCTCGGAAGGCTGACCCGATGCACTTTAATTAACACATCCAAATTGTGCATGTCTCTGTCTCCTGTGGGACGTTTCAATGCATGTACACATTACCTAATGCTCTGATCTGGATAAACTTCAAAACTTATCTCTGTGGTGAAATCATTCAAAAATCCTTTCTTCTAGATTGCTCAAAATGTACAGCTCATCTTGTCATCCACGGTCAGCCTACTGTGCAGTAGCACACCAGAACCTACACCTCCTCTGCACATGTCACTAGTGCCCATAGGTCCTCTCCCCACCCCTTCCCGCCCACTCTCCAATCTCTGCACTGTTCTACCCTCAACTGTCTTTTGCTGTTGACTTGGGTTCCAGGTGTATTCTGATAGTAACCCTTGTCGGGTATACAGTTTGGAGATCCTTTCTCCCATTCAGCAGGTTTACTCTGTTGACTGTTCCCTCTGCTGTGCAGAAGCTTTTAACCTGATATCATCCCATTTGTCTATTTTTGCTTTTATTTTTTGTACTTTGGGGCCTAACTCAAAGAGTCCTTGTCCATTCTGATGTTCTGAGGGGTTTCCCCTGTGTGATCTTACAGTGGCGGCTTGGTTTCAGGTCTTGAGGCCTTCAGTGCCTTTTGAGTTGATTTTTGTATATAATGGGAGTGAGATGCAGGCCTTCAGAACCTGTGAATCCAAGTCTCCCCCATTCAGCCTGATGTCAGCGGTAGACTTGCCATATGTGACCTTCATTCTGCCAAGGTACGTTCCTTCTATGCCGAATTTGGTCAGAGTTATCAACATGAAAGGATGTTGAAGTTTATCAAATGTCTTTTCTGCATTTGTGGAGAGGATCACCCAGTTATTTCCTTTATTCTGTTGATATGGTGTATCACTCTGTTGGTTTTGCATATGGTGAATCGTCCCTGCTTCCCTAGGATGGACCTCACTTGATAATGAATAACAGTCACTTACTGTTATGGTACTGGGGCACATCTCTTCCTTTGAGATCTGCTAAAACTTGCTTTATATTTTTAGATACTCTGATATTGAGTGAATATATAGTCATAGTTATTATTTCTATTGCTGAATAGATCCCTTTCTCATTATAGAATGACCTCATCTCTTTTTAACTGCTTTTGATTTAGAGTCTATCTGATGTAAGTATGGCTACTCCTGCATTTTTTTTTTATTCTATTGGCTTGGAGCATCTTCTGTCCATCACTCCTCCTTCCATTGATTACGTGTTCCTTACAGGTGAAGTGCGTTTCTTAGACGCAGCATACAGTGGGAACTTGTTGCGGGGTTCGTTTCAGTCACTCTATGTCTTCAAATTGAATCATACATTTTCATTTGAGGTAATTGCTGCCATTTTGTTCCTCGTTTTCTACTTTTATTCTCATTCTTTTCTTTCTTCCTCTTTTATACTCTTTTCTTATGGTTAAGTGATTTTCCCTAATAGTATGTTTTGATTTTTTTGCTTATTTTGCGTGTGTGTCCAGTACAGGCTTTTACTTTGTGGTTACCATGGGAGGCTCACAAAAAAAGAACCTTTTAAGATAAGAAGCTACTTCAAAATAATAGCAACTTAACAATAATTATAAAGTTAGGGAAAGAAAATACACTAAAAAACTCTGCACTTATACTTCATTTCTCTCCATGTTTTGGATTTGTGATGCTCTATTTTGAATCATGTTATACAGTCTCTCTTTTTATTAATGTAGTTACTATTATTTAGTTGTTTTTTTCCCTTCAGTCTTCATATACTAAAAATGGAAATGGCTTGTCCATCATCCATGTTTACAATATTAACGTATTCTAAATTTGTCTCTACAGTTACTCTTACCAGTCCTTCCTGTCTGCTCCAATACTTTATGTTAAGTCCAGACACTGAGGTCTCTCATCTGGTACCCTCATCTGGTGAAGGTTGTTTGGTGTGTGAATCACTGCTCAAATGGATCTTTCTGTGGGGAGATGATCACTGGAAGGTTTAGCTGCCATCTTCTCTGCTTCCCCCTTTTATTCTCAGTGACATTAACACATATACATTCAAATTCATTACCCTTTGGAAGCAACAGAAATATCCACTGCAGAGGAATCATTGAGTAAATTATTTGTCATTCACATGGAAGCATAATAAGCAGATATTTGAAATATTGTTATAAAGAGTCAAATAAAATCTTAAGTGGTTATCAAATAATGAAAAATGGAAAAGAAAGGTCTAAAATTGTGTGTATGTGTTTGTGCATTCATTTACAATGCTCTGTGAAATGTCTCTGCAATTAAAGAAATGAGAAAGAAAGTGAGCTTTAAAATTCATTTTATTTTTCCAAATGTTCTACAATATACATTTATCGAAGCAATAAATTAAAATACAAATCATTTTATCAAAGTCATTTCTATCCACGGAGAACAGTCAATAAATCATTGCATTTTTAGACTTAACATCAATCAGGAAGAATCATCATCAGCTTCTTTTCCCCTTGGCTTTCCACACAACCCCAGGTGGTTCCCAACTGATACTTTATGTCATACAAACACACCGGATTTTGCCATGAAAGAAGTATATAAAATCGGTGCTACATTGGATTATGAATGAGAGATATGTTTTAAAATATATCTGCATTCTCTATCATCTATTTTTCTTTAATTTTAAGAAACAATTTGCCTTTCTTGAGCACCAACTGTATCCCCAGTATTGAACTAGAATTATTGCATTGACTCCTCATGACAGCCGGCCCGTAAGGATGGTGATTTCAGCCATCCCGGCTCATGTGAAATGTGCAAGGCCATCTAGGCAGCTGGCGGCAGAGCTAGGTTGTGCCACTGGACCTCTCTGTCCACCCTCCTCGCTCAGCCTCCACCATCTGATCTGTTACCAAGTTGGTCTCCCACGTGCAGCACTTAGCATCGTCCCTGGAGAGTGTCCGCACTTGACACTCTCAGCCATGATGATTGCTGCTTTTATATTCTATTTTTTTTTAAAGTTTTAGATGGACATAATACATTTATTTTATTTATTTATTTTTATGGGGTGCAGAGGATCAAACCCAGTGCCTTATTCGTATGAGGCAAGCACTCTGCCACGGAGCCACAAAGATTGCTGCTATTATTATTATTATTAATTACTTATTACCACATCAACTTCCATGATTTCTTGTACCTTGTCTATCTATTTGAAAAATAAAAGGGATCATTTAATTTGAAGATGTTTGATTTATCAAAATGAATTCAAATGCAGGAAAAAGAAGAGCATATTATATATCGAGCATGTAAAGAAGAGTCTTTTTAGAAATGATCACAGAGAAGTAGAAAATACAGTATGTCCTGTTCCGCTGTGGGTGTCCCTTTTCTCCGGAGAGACCTGCCATGGGGTTTCATGGGAACACATTGGAACTGGCCTACAGGTGCCTCCTGCTCCTTGCCCATCTTCCCTTCCAACTTCTCTTCCTGCCCTGACCCATTCCTAACCATTATCCTCCCACACAGCCGAGCCAAGCCCCGCTGTCCAGTGCAGACCAGGCTGTCCCACACCCTGAGTCTGCAAGACTCTAGACTTCAGTGGCGGACATCCTCCAGGACATGGCAGCGGTGTGTCCCTCTCTGGAGAGAACCCCCCCCCTCACCTCTCTAAAGAGCCCATTCTTCTCTTTCTGGTGGGCATCCGTAGAGCATCCTGTCCCCCTCCTCTGAGCCAGTCCTTCATGTCTTCTAGCCTGGGAGGCTTCAGAGCAGGAGCTGAGATCCGGGCGTTCCCAGTGCCTGTGCTGGGGGAGCACAGGGGCGCACGGGCCAGGCTCGTGACAGTTTGTGAGACTGCAATTTTGACAGTCAGATCAATGAAGTGGCATTGATAACCCAACTCACTTAATAGAGCAGAAAATAAATGACCATCCTGATGAGGAGGAGTGTGTGTGTGTGTGTGTCTGTGTGTGTGTGAATGCATGGGAGATGGCCTCCCTCAGAGAACCGAGGAGAAGGGTAGAGAAAGTCGGGCCAGAGGTCAAACCTGGGTGTCACACTGCAGGAACCTCTGAGCAGATGGAAGGCTGGGTTCCAACCAGTCCTACGGCACGGGGGAGGTTCCCATGGGGACGTTAAGGGAGATGGCCTCGGGCCAGCTGTTGAAGTTAGCTGGACGGTCTGTCCACCTGAGACTTGTGAATCCCGTGTTGCAGGCACGGGTTACCCTTCTCACAGCCACTCTCTGGGTCCCTGGATGAGCCTGTGGGTTTGGTACTATCATGATGCTTATTTCATAGTAAAGAAAGGAACAGAGAGTTTAAGAAACTGTCCCGAGTTAGTAAGTACAGGAAGGCAGGAAGGGCCAAGCCGGCCACACGGGCAGCGTGTGGTCCTAAACGTGACCCGTGGGGCCTCCTGTGCTCCCTGTGCCTTCCCCTCTGCCGCCCGAGGAAAGATCCACAGACTCCAGTTGCTGTTCAAGGGCAGCTACTCCTTTTAAAATGAACCACTACCTTTTTGCTTTTGGCTGAAACACATGCAGGACCACAAGCTGAGAGAGGTCAGCGATGGAAACCCAGATAAACCATTAATGGAAGGCTGGGTCTCGTCATTTATCATTGTCCTCTGGCCCCATCACCAGGAGGGTGAAGCAGAGCCCAGGGCAAGACCAGGCTGTGTGACTCCCCACACCCCAAATGCAAAAGATCAAGTGCTATGGAGAAAGAGGTAAGCAGGCTCTTCATTAAAGCAAACACCGTTAAACACGCGCTCAGCACCGCCGAGGGTTGGACCCAGCAAGGCTCTGCACAACAGCAGAGATTCATTTTCCCTCTAAGGGAAGAGGAAGCGGGGAAAGTTTTTCCAGGACAGAGACACTGTTATGAATGTGTGTTCCTCCATGATAAAATCTGTATTAATATATATGTGTGTGCATATACAATAATTCACTCAACAAATTTGGTGCAGACCTACTGTGTGGGGCACAGTATGCGCCTGTGTGTGTGAATGTGAATGTGCTCAGGGCATCGCTGTAACTTCTCCCTTGTCCCCTGTCCTCTAGGTACAGACCCCCAGGGCTTTCCAAAACTTCACTGTTATTATGGGATTCACCTTGTGGGAGGGGGTTACTCTGTCTTTGGCTATTTTATTTGCTTAGTGTTGATCATCTCACCTGAAATAAGCCAATGAAAGAAGCAGGGTGTCATTTTTTTGAGGAAAGGTGGAAGGGAGTATGGAGGTCTTGGCTGAAGTGATGGCGGCCATGTGTTCTCATCAGGAGGACAAGGACATCTAAAGGAGAGAGGGAGAGAGAGAAATGGAGAATAAGTGCTTTGCTAAGATCAGGTTGGAGGCTTCCTGCGAGAGAGTCCTCGTCTCCACGCTGTTCTCTGGTCCTTCCCTCCATGCCTGCCCCGGTCACAGTCGCACTCAACAGTAGGAACAGCAGGATGAATTGGCCACAGGAAGAGGAAGTAGTCAAACTCCTTGGTGCATCCCCTGCGGCCTTCCTCACGGAAGCCTCTTCCCCCACCAGGAGCCCTGTGCCCTCTCTTCTTTGATCTCAGCCTGCTGTGCCTGGGGAGAGGGGCATGCACCCCTGAAGAGCCAGCTTTACTCAGCCCCATGCAGGCCTCAGCTGGGCCCAATGGCCCCTAGCAGACTGAGGGGCGGCCTTCCCCTCCCCTCAGCAGATGCTCTCCCAATGGGATAATGAAGCCCCTCAGAGATTCTGGATTTTTCCCAAGGTCATACTCTTCTCATGACCAACTTTGGGTGTCTCTTGACCTTGAAAACTGTGACCAACCCAATTTCCAAGGCAGGTCCCCCGAAGCCCTCCCCCAAGCTCCTGCTTCCACTTAGATGTCTCAAAATTCAGGAATAGTAGCGTCTCAGGGTCCCCCAACCCAGCCATGTGCTGCAGGTGGAACGCCATGAGGGAAAGGGGGTGAGGACCAGGACCCATGGGGCTCACGGTCCCCATCCTAATCTCGATATAAAGTACTTTATTTAATCCTCTACGCAGAGCTGCTGAGAAGACACTTCCTATCTGAGGCCTGACGCTCAGCAGGAAGTGGAAACCGTACAGTGAGGCCAGCTTCTGAGGCTGAGCACCCCAAGCTCCCTACTGCTGCTCCTTGGTCATCCCCTGCTCCAGGGTCGGTGCTGCTCCAATAGGCCCCACGCCCTTGTCGAGGCCAATCTTCTGCTTAATCACAAACAGGAGGGGGAGGTTCAACCGGACAGAAGCTGGGCCCTGTGAGAGCTCAGGGTGGGAGCAGGAAGCTAGGGGTGCTCCCTCTTCCCTAGGGCCCAACACCGGTGTTCTCACACTGTGGTCAGGACATGTTGGTGGCTCGTGAAGTCAACCACGGGCAGCTAGTGCTCATTGCCACAAATGATGCTTTGCAAGACGGCTTCCGCTTTCATCTGAGTGTCTACGTATCTCTTATTTCTATTTATCTACGAATCTTTTTCTACTTCCATGCACTTGTTTGTACTGGGTTAGAGTAAAACACATATCGTACTATGAGTTTAGGTCAAGAAAGTTCAAATCTGCTTCCCTGAATCTCTCTACACTTTTAAGTTCCTTTCTAAAGATAAAAGTAAAGATAAAAAATCTGAGAAACCATGAGCTTCAAATGAGATGTATATTAAAAGACTTTGTGAAGGGTAAGTTCTCAAAAGCAGCCCGTGGATATCAGGGAAAGGTGGGTGTCACCTGCCACTCACAAGCCCAGGTGTGCATCCTGCTTCTGTTCCTTGGAGAGCATGCTGGCTCGTCCTTGACCAGGAAACAGAGAGTGGCTCTGGGCAGTGCACTTGGCCAGCCATGGAGTCAAGACATAAGTAAGCCCCAGAGCCGTTGGGAACACCCGTGCTAAGACCTGGAGCTGACATGGCCCCCTGGGGTGACCCGAGCTGCAATAAGAGTGGGTCCAGACTGGCATCTCTGCCAGTGGGTGGTGGTCCCTTGAAGTGAAGCTTTAAAAACATTAGCCCTAAAGAAGAATGAAAGTACGCCCTTTGTTGGTCAATGGAAGGACCTGGAGGACACCAGCTAAGTGAAAGAAGCCCAGCTGAGAAAGCAGAGGAGAAACATCTTCTCTGAATATGCAGAAGCTACCGATAACAAAGGGATTAACAAAAGGGGGACAACAATGAGGCCATGGGAGGGAGTGGCTGGGGAAGGAAGAGGGCGGGAAGGGGAGAGACTGCTGAATGAAATTGACCCATTAAGCTGCGTCCACGTACGAATGTATCGCAGGGAACTCCACTGTTATTCATAATTATTATACCAAGTAAATAATCAGTGTGTCCAGTTAAAAAAAAAAACAATAAATAAATAGAAGGAACACAGCTAGGGTAGATGAAGAAGGTCAGGGGAAGGAGGAGAGGGAAAGGGGAAATATTAGGTATCGAAATGGGAGCGGATTATGTTCTATACATTTATGAATATATCAAAATGAGGCCCACAATTAGGTACAACAGTAATGCACTGATAAATTATTTTTAAAAAGAGTAAGACTCATCTGGCCAGAATCTGCTAAGGATATTGAAACAAAGGACTTTCACAGAGGGATTGATGAAAGGAGAGCAGAGGGCCTTGAATTCAAAGGGAGCAGCTTAAAGATGAATAAAGTGAGACGCAAGAAGGGACTTTCCCAAGATGGAGCAAGGGCTCAGACCTGGGGTTGGCCAGGACCCAGGTCCACACAGGGCTGGAAATCATGAGCTTGGTGGTTCTCACTGGTGCTGGGTACTGATTTTCAAGCTTCAAAAGTGAATGTCAATTATTTTTACGCTCAGAATTTTGTTTTCAGTTTTAAGAAAGTCCTTAGAAGACTTAGCGGGTATTCAGAGGAGAGTAGCCAGGGTGCAAAGGGCTACAGAAGTGGTTAGGGAAACCAGACACCTACACAGGACCCGGAGACTCTTCCTGAGTGTGACTGGGGAGTGGCGGCCACGGTGTCCTGTCAGCAAGACCAAGAGAGCCCTGAAGCTTCTCCACTTGATGGGACACCGTGCAGAGGCCAGGCACAGGTGGCCCTGGAGTCTGGGATGGTCCCCCCTCGAGTGGCCAGGCAGAGGGTGGAGAAGTGGTGGAGCACCTGTTCAAGGGGCTCTTAGTGGTGACGGCTGGAAGAGCAGGGCTGACCTTTAGTTCAGGTCACCCCTGGGGACGCAGGAGTTCTTCAAGGGCCCTGTGACTGCCCACCTCTCTCGACCTGGCTCAGAATGTGGTAGCAGATATGCTTTAAATGTCACCCTCCTCTCCTCAGATGTGGTTCCCAGGACGTGTTTTGATGGTGACAGGCTTTGGCCTTGTCTTCTCTTTGCAGAGAGCTGAACGATGACCCCCAGGTACGCCTACCTCCTCATGGCTGGAATCAGTAAATAGGCGACTGTACACATTGACAGAGGATCTTGCAGACGCTGTTAAATTCAGGATCTTGAGGAGAGAGGTGATCCAGATGTCTGGGTAGACCCAGTGTCCGCAGGGGTACTTGTAAGAGGAAGGCAGAAGGTCAGAGAGAGAAGGGGATACGAGGAGGGAGGCAGAGGACAGGGCATGCAGTTTGGAGGTGAAGTGGGAGCCACAAGCCCAGCAAGGCTCGCAGCCTCTAGAAGGCGGCAAAGAGAAGGGAACAGATTCTGCCCAGAGACTCCAAAAGGCCTCTAGCCAACTGGGCCTTCATTCACCCTCCTGACTGAAGACCCTAACTGTGTGCTGGGTTAAGCCCCTTGATTTGTGCCACTTGTCCCTGCAGCACCTAGAAACACCTACATTCACCACAGTCCATTTAGATAAGAACACGGCGGGCAAAGAAGAGCACCCGCCGGGTTCTGTGGCCTGACACCCCTGGGCACGTTGCACACTTTGCTTTTTATTCTCTTCAATCAAACCTTTGCCATGGGCATCAGAAGCCCTGCTTATAGAGGAGGACCCTAAACTCCAGAGATGTCAAGACATCACCAAGGAATGGGGTTAGTGGGAAGCCAAGATGGAATTCAGACCCAGGGTCCACAGCTCCCCCACCCACTGTGGCTTCTCTGCGTCCAGGCCAATTGCTGCTCCCCTCCCTGCACCTTCTGTTGGTCTCACCATCTGGACTCTGAGCTCTGGGCTCCAGCTGACTGGACAGGGAGGGCCCCTCACCACAGAGGAGCACTACGGTGTCAGTGTGAACGTTCCATACGCAGATGGTTGGCGGGCCTCCCACTGTAGTCAGAGCCCAGGTGGCGGGGACAGGAGGCCACTGATGTGGTTGAAGATGCTGAGATGCACTGAGACAGAGCTGGACTGGGAAAGGCCACCGGAACACCCACGCAAGGGGTGTGGGTCTCAGCTGTGCCACCAGAGCAGAGATGCGCTGCGGCTGCTCCTGGGTAAGGTTTTAGCAGGAGCAGGTCTCCCCCTGGGAGGGAAGCCGGCCTGTTCCCTAGGCGTGTGACCCCTGCAGCACCGGGACCAGCGCCTTACTGCAGGTGCCACGAGGCGGTTATTGTAGTTTTGTTTTCTTTGAAGTCAGTACTTGCTTGTTCCTACAGACCAGCTCTCTCAATCTCAGGATATTTTTGAATGTGTTAAATGAGAACACCAAGAATTCAAGGGGCGATGAGGAGGGTTGCGGAAAGAAGGAACCCAAGGGCACACACTTTGAAAACCATAATACGCCATGCCATTTGTATTTATGGATTCACCAATTGATAGATTTATAGCCTCCTTTTTAAAAAGTCGAAAAAATGAAAATAATAAATTATAAGAGAACACACACGTATCTGGGGGATGAAAAAAAAGTCCAAATGATGAAATTAGCGGGAATAATATATAAAAGGGCTTACCACGTGGACAGCTCCCTAAGTTGCTACCTATGTGTCCCCTGTACCTGACACATCAGCTGTCTGACCAAAATTACCAATTCCTGGCCCTCCTTGAGGGCAGATATGAAAACATCCTATTAAAATAATGAAGGCTGAGGGCCCATGAGTTGTGCAGTGGGCCACCCGCGTGCAGGAACACAGCAGCCTGCTAGGGATCTGCCGGGAATCTTTCTTCAATATGATTATGAAGAGAGAGACGTTGCTCGAGGCACCTGTTCACAGGGATGGGAAGACTTTGGCTCTTGTGAGTCACAGCAGATCCAGGGAATAAATGACCCGTGACAAGCATTCTGCTGTCTGATTGGTTTTTTCTGGTCACCTATTCTCAAGCAGCACACGTAAGGCACCATCATCTCAGGTGGGGCCATGAAGGTTTGCATCTCTCTCCTAGGAGTTCTACAGCTGTAGCTCTTACATTAATGCTTATTATGCATTTTGAGCAGACTTTCGTTTGTGGCATGAAGTAAGGGTCCTACATCATTCTTTTCCATGTAGATGGACAGTTGTCCCAGGTCCATTAAAGACTAAGCTTTCCTGTTGGGTGGCCCTGGTGCCCTTGTCAGAAGTCAGCTGATCACCAATGCGAGGGTTTTGTTCCTTCTCGGTCCCCCTCCGCCCCTCCCTGTTGGCCCTCCTGCAGGCAGGTTCTTTCCACGGTTAGAGCCCGGGCTGGCCCTGCAGGCTGGGCTTGGGCTAAGTGTCGTCTTTTCTACACCAGCAAAAAGGTACCTGGGGGCAGCTTCTAAATTGTGCCCACATTGCTGTGTCTCGCTCCTCATTTAAAAATATCCAGTGTCTGGGGTCACTTCTCCAGGCTTAAACCCTAAGATGGCAAAAGTGTCCATAAATCTCTGCAGTTGCTCCATCGAGGCACGATGTCCAAAACCTCCACTTGGAGTCTGGAGTCTGGGCTGTTTGATTTGGCCAATAAAATGTGGAGGGATTTGGTGCCGGGTAGACTCTGAGTCCAGGCCTCAAGAAACTGGTAGAGTTTCTGATCTCCCTCTTACAACCCTGACGAGGAAGAAGAAGGAGAAGGAGACGCAGAAGAAGAAGAGGAGGAGGAGGAAGAGGAGGAAGAAGGAGAAGAAGAAACCCCTTAGGATAACTGGTGGTCCGATGGATCCCAGGATGAGGAGGTAAGAGGTCTCCTGCCGGTAGCCGCCCATCTCCCAGTGACCTGGCTCCTGTCTTCAGATGTGGGGAAGCTAGCCAAGGCGGCTGAGCCTGTCTCCCATCTGCAGAACCACCCGTCCCAATCGGGTCCACCCCACATTGCTGCCTTACAACATGTGAGCTGAATAGAGGGCTCTGTTTCAAGCACTGGGTGTCGGTGCACGTGCTTCACAGAAGCTAACCGACGCCATCTCTGTCTCCACCCCACACCACACTATCCCTCCTGCAGTCTCTGGTGCGCATCCCTTCTCTTACAAGACCTTTCCCAGCCTCTTTCTCTCTCTAGTCACCCTTCAGCCTTCTCTCTTTGGCATCTCTTCTATTGCTCCATACCTGGGTAAGTCGCCCCTGCCCTGAGCCTCAGTTGCCCTCTTGTACCCGTTTGTGTGCTTGGCGTCTCTCCTCCCGCACAGACGGCAGGAGCTGCGAGGAGGGGAAGCGTTCCATGTCGGGCTCGGGGGCTGGCGCGGTATTGGGATTTTGTAGGATGCAGAGCTGTGTGCCCGCCTGAGCTTGTGAAGTAGGAATAAATGACCTGGAGGAGGTGGGCTCTGGGGGAGAGTTGGAGCTGGTACAGGAATGAGGGCAAGAGTTCGTAGGTAAAAGGCTGCATCTGAAAACCTCTGGAAAGAGAGAGGGGGCTCCCTGGTTGAGGGCTAGAAGGAACCAGGCTCTTGGTGATGGAGCAGAGTACAAGTGAAAGCCAGGGGTCCTCAGGGGGTGCCAGAGGTTGGGCTCAGCCACCTGGATGGGCTCAGCCAAACCTCTTCTCTCTTTCAACCCTCTGTTACCTTTCTGCTTGTTCTTTGGACAGAATCGTCATTTTGACAACCCCAAATGACTTGGGTTTAGCTGGGCTGGGAAGAGCCCAGAAAGAGGGTTCTGAGCATCAGGTAGCCTCAGCGAGCCCTTCCCTCCTCACACCCAGGTCAGTGGCAGAGATTTCCTTCCCAGATAAACAGGGAGATCCGGAGGCAGGGGCCAGAGGTGTGTGGACAGAGAGCCGAGGCCCACAGGGTGGTGAGCAGCCGGTTTCCCCCAGTGCCCTGGGGGCGGGGCTTCTCCGCGTGGTACCAGTCAAGCCGGCTGGAAGGCTGGGATAGAGCCTCAAGGCGTGAAGCCTCCTGAAGGAAGAGAGAAGAGGGATGCCCTCACCCTGTGTTGACTGTTCCCGCAATGATCAGACTCAGGATCTCAAACTGGTCTTCTCTGCTCTTCCAGGAACATGAAGGGAGCAGCAATCCCAGAGTCGAGGCTCTTTAAAGTGGGAACGGCCCCTTTAATCAAGAGGTCCGGCCTCTGATGGAGAGCTGGAAAATGGGAGGCTCAGAACAGGCCCTGCCCTGGAGCAGTTCACAGGGCAAACATGTGGCGTGTTGTCCTTGTGGTCCTCGGTTTGGCTTCCCTCCTGCACCGTGGCTGGGGGCAGGGGCCTGCTCTCCTGGACCAGCCTCCTCTCACCACCCACCCCCCCATTAGTGGTCCACATGCGGAGAAAAGCCACCAACTGGGAGTCATCTCCTGGGGGACAAGGGCTGTAGGCAAGGTGATGGGAAATGGGCTAGCGACCAAATGAGGACGCTGTGTGTACAGGATGCAGCAGACACTGTGCGGTTGAGGCTGGGGAGGGCGAACAGGATGGAGCCCAGGGACTTCTAGGTCTCACCACCAGGGAAGGGGAGGCCTGAGGCCACAGCAGGGCTACGCTTGGCCAGCTCAGGGGCAGGGGCTGGAGCCAAAACAAGAACAACAGAGGTAATGGTTGATCAGAGCGAGATGAACTGGGAGTCCAGAAAGGCCAGACACCTCCAGCAAGGAAGCCCAGGAGATCGGCTCAAAGTCAATGACAGACACTCAGAGTTCAAAGTCAGGGGCTCTTTGGACTGATTCTGGGTATGCGGGTTGCTTTCACAAGAATCAAGTTCTGATGACGACAGGACAGTTAACTAGGCATCCCTTGGAGTTGGAAGCATGCTGCAGCAGAGGCCAAGAGCAAGCAAGGAAGGGGTCTTGGATTCAATCAGGGCCCTGATGGGTGCACGGAATGAATTTTCTTGAATAAACACTTTCTGGAGGATGAGCGATCACCCCAATTTGCACCCTGAGGCCCATAGGAAGTGGCCTTCAGGATCCAAGTTCCTGAGCCAATCCACATTATGGGTCAAACTTTCAAGTCCTCATTTGTACCCTGGGAAAACGATACATCTCTTCTTGAGTTGCTGGACCATGGGAGGCATTTAGAGTGGCCGCTGCACAGGGCGCGTGCCGTGTGCGTGCTCACCACCTGACGCTAGGCCGTGTGAGACAGTGAGAGCTGACATCTGAGCACACGTCACTGCCCAGCACTTGAGGCACATCCTCATCCAATCCCCACCGCAGCCAGTGGGATGCAGAGCATGTCCTGCTGTCCATTCTCAGCCAGTGACCAGGTCAAGAAAAGCAGCCACATGTGCCGTCATCTTCTAAGACACCCACAGCCTTGTTCTGCCGTCACCAGCCCAACAGACACTTGCAGCAGACTAAGAATTTATGGAAAAGGAGATTGGAGAGCAAATGCCACTGTGGAAAGAGTCACAAGCCTGCTGCTGCCTGTCACCTGCAGAGGCTGAGGAGGCATCAAGAGGACCAGCAGGGAGCACTGATGTGTGTCCCCAGATTCGGAGACCTGGGGAGCATTATCTGCCCTACCTGTGAACATCCGAAGGCAGGGGACTGATTGGAGTAGCACAGGGTGGCCCAGCAAATACAGATGGCAGCCATCAAATCAGTCTCTCTAGAAGCTCCTGGTATCACCCCTCAGCAGCCAATGGAAAGAGTCCGGCTTTGAGCTTCCCAAGGGAACATCCCAGGACGGCAAGACAGCTTAGCATGAGGAGCTGGGAAGAGCCTCAGAAGCTCTTTCTGCTGCCTGAGCTCATACAAGGCCCATGACCGGGCACCCCTCCCAGGGCACGCCCAGGAGGGCAGCCAGAGAATCCACCGGTGCCTCTCAGGAAGAAAGAACCACTTTTGGACACAAATGTCACCTGTAGCAGTCAGCTTCTTGTTACTGCAGGGGGACATCTGAGACAGGCCCTGTGTGAGGCTCATTTTGGTTCACAGTTCTGGAAGCCTCATCTGGGGATGGCCTTCCCTCTGACCATCCTGAGGTGGCTCAAGGCGACACACAGAGAGAAGGAAAGCATGTGTGTGTGTGTGACCCTCTTCTGCTGTCTCCCTCTTCTTATAAATCTACTAGGACCCAATCATGGGACTCACCTGATGGGTTTTCGGACCCTCGTTACTTTCTAACTGCCCCATCTCTAAGCACGGTTGCTGGATCAAGTTTCAACCCTCTGAATAACTTGCCATGGGATTCGATCTCCCCCTTGATGGATGGTCAAGCCACAGCCAAACCCTAAACACCACCATCCAGCTGCACCTGGCCTTACGGGCACAGATGCCTCCTCTGTGCCCACACCATAATGTGGCTTCTTTCCTGGAAGGGCCACACACATGCCAGGGAGGGGGAAGAAGAAGAAGGTCAAGGATCACACGCCCTCTCCACATCTGGCAACTGAGCCCACCCAGCCCAAGTTAGGGTTGAGAGTAAGCTTTCAACAGAACGAGAAGTTCCAAGAAACTGGATGAGAAGTAACAATTCCAAGACAAGAATGGAGAAGACTCAATAGAGAACAGGAGGCCAGGAGATCCGTGAAGGAATAAAATGACATCCTGGTTGCACCCAACTGACATCAACTCCCTCACAGATTCCAGCACACATATCAGAGGGACAATGCTGACACCATGGTCCAGACCAGAAAGCCAAGGCCCCGCTGGCCAGGTGACTTGCCTGGGGTTTCACCCATGCTGCATATCAGAGCTGCTGCTGGATCCCCAGGTCCATCTGCCTCCAGAGCCCACGCTGGCAAGCCCCCTGTCAGGTCCCCACAGCGGTCAATACAGCAGGTCTTAGTGGAATAACTCACTCTCAAAAGGCAGCGTGCGCCCAGGAGCATCTTTGGTTTCTAAAGCAGAGCACCAGCTGCGCATCGGGGCACCTCTTCCCAAGTCCTTCCCAGTGCTATGAAATGACCAGTGGGTGCTGCTCCTCTAGTGACCCCTTCTTTTCATGGAGCACATTATTTATGGAAGCAGAGAGTGCCACTGCAGACCCGTTAGAAAGCAGAGATGCAGGAGGTATTGTTCCCTCCCCAGAGAGGACAGGATCCTCATCACCCAGGAGCTCGCATTCCTGCCATGGTACCGGGCTCAATAAATAACACTCTGCACAAATCGATGGTGGCCAGTGGAGAGCTTCCAGCCTTTTGGCAAGAAAGTTACCAGCAGCCCAGGAGTTTGGAGACCCGGCTCCTCAGAGATGGCAGCCCCCATTCCTCACCACAGACTTCTCAGAAACAATTAACATGTTTTACTTAAATAATAAGCTCTAAAGAAGGGATGTGTCTGGGAGATAATAGCCCTGGTGAAATCACGAGGTATTTGGAGGTGAATCTATGGGCATAACGAGGCGACTCTCCTCGGGTGCCAATTTTCATAGAGCTTTTCTGTGCTAATCACTTTTCCAAGAAATGATTCTGAAAGCCCAAGGTGGAAACTGAGCTTCAAAGGCTAGATTGCTCTAATAACTCTGGAATCCTTGAACTCTCAGGAAATGCTCGTTGTGGTACCAAAAGCTAGTTGGGTTTGCTAAGAAAATAGAATTTTCAGCGTTACTTTTTTTGAAGGAGAGATGGGTGGTCCTTCTGGTATGGCGATTAGAGCTACAGGATCATTCTGTGATTCTGGGAAAACCAACAGGGAGAGTGGTGATGCCCGCCCCCGCTCTCCTTGCTCAGAAAGTGACAGGAGGGCCAGTCCAAACCAGGAGCAGAGCAATTCCAGGAAGGGGTGGAGAATGTGAAGATGTAGTGCTGAGGGGATGAGGGACTCCCATTGAACACAGCAACAAAAGCAGATCAGTAATAACCCTTCACCAAGCACAGGCTGCGGGAACTCCCCAAGAGGTGTCTCCTGCGGCTCTGCCCGGAGGAGGAGGTGGACTGAAAGACCTGAACCTGCAGGTGTGAGTGCTGTGTTTAACTTCCATGTCTGCTACTCCTGTGCTCCGTGGCCGTGAGCCTGAGATGTGGTGTCTACTCATCCATCTCCCCTTTACCACGCTTCCAGAGCCCCTTCAAGGGGCCACGTTCACGGCCAGCTCTGGCAATCCAGGCACTCGCGGCCATGAATGCCAACTTTTCATATTTGATCACCTGCCCAAAAGGCTTGGATTTTCCCCTGTAGAGAAAGGTCGGGAGGCTCAGGGCAACACACCTATCTAGCTCAAGTTCAGGGTGAGGGACCCCCACGTGTTTTCTTATGCTCACTTCAGGACAAGACTTCAAAGGGAATATCATTAATCCCGTTTTAGAGACATGGAACAACTTGAACTTGGCCCCACTGCTACTTTGCAGTAGAAGATGTGTCTGGACTCCCCCCTTTGTACAGTCTCCCTCATCCCCTAAGTCCTGAGAAGAGCAGCAGGCATCAAAGGCTCTTGAGCTGTGCCAAGCCAGGACCTCATCACCAGGGCACAGGGCGGGGCTGAGAGTGCAGAGCAGGGCAGGTGGCCCAGGTGCTACTAGCTGGGCCTAATCTCTTGCTTTTTAGGTTGGACTGGGGGAGACTCAAAGCCGCTCTGTCCTGTGGTACACAGGGGAAGTGGTGGAGGAAGTCAGCTCACTCTGCCCCTGCAAAGCTGTGCACCCTCACACCCAGCTGGGCTGAACAGAGGAGGGAGCCATCTTGCTTCATGGCTACTGGAAAGCACATACGTAACAGCTCACAGATCACTGGGGCCCTAGAGTGGCAGAAGAATCCCAGCATTCCCTCCCCAGTCTCCTGGAAGCCTCTGGTATGCACAGCCGGGAAAGGGGAGGTGAAGAAGCGTTGGCATTTAGTAGAGTCTGTCCCCAGGATGAGTGGCGATGGTCTCGGGAGGCAGAGCAGTGCCACAGCGAGTAGGCCTTGAGCAGCAAGCCCAGGCCACCTCTGCACAGCCCCAGGAATCAGGCAGCAGGAAGGCTGCTATCCTCTGCCACGGCTGACAACCTGCCAGACCTGCAGGATGCTGTACACGGGACACCACTGAGACGTCACCCACGCTCCCCTCCTCTTGCTTTGCAGAGCAGTTAGGGGACTTCGCCACCACCAGTTGGAACAGTCACTTGTGCTGAGTAGGATCCAGGTTTCTCCAACCTGCAAACACATGCTCTTGGTGGCTGTGCCTTACCTCTCAGGCAGAGATAGGTCTTTTAACCTAATTCTGCCTCTCTGTCCTCAACTTGAAAATATAACAGCACTATCCTCTGGTGGTTTTTGTGAGCATACAGGAGTTAAGTATCTTGGGTGGAACCTGTGTTCAAATCCTGACTTCTTACTTTCTAATCGTGCAACTTACAGAAATCACCAAGATGGAATCTTAGAGTAGTTTTGATTTGCATTTCTCTAATTGCTAGAGATGTTGAACATTTTTTCATATATTTGTCGATTGATTGATTGTGTATCTTCTTCTGAGAAGTGCCTGTTCAGCCCCTTGGCCCATTTATTGATCGGGTTATTTGTTTTTCTGGTGTTAAGATTTTTGAGTTCTTTTTCTATCCTAGAGATTAGTGCTCTATCTGATGTGCACATGGTACAAATTTGTTCCCAAATTGTAGGCTCTCTGTTCACCTCATTGATTATTTCTTCTGCTGATAAGAAGCTTTTTAGTTTGAATCCATCCCATTTATTGATTCTTGATATTAATTCTTGCACTATAGGAGTCTTGTTAAGAAACTTGGGGCCTAGTCTGACATGATGAAAATTTAGGCCTACTTTTTCTTCTAATAGACACAGTGTCTCTGGTTTAATTTCTAGGTCCTTGATCCACTTTGAGTTGAGTTTTTGCATGGTGAGAGACAGGGTTTAATTTCATTTTGTTGCATATGGATTTTCAGTTTTCCCAGAACCGTTTGTTGAAGAGGCTATCATTTCTCCGATGTAGTTTTTGGCAACTTTGTCTAATATAAGATAACTGTAGTTAGATGGAATAAACTCTGTGTCTTCTATTCTGTACCATTGGTCTGCCAGTCTGTTTTTGGTGCCAATACCATCTTTTTTTGTTACTATTGCTCTGTAGTATAGTTTAAGGTCTGGTATAGTGATGCCACTCTAAGATTTCATCTTACTCCAGTAAGATGGCGGCTATTAAGAATACAAACAATAAGTATTGGTGAGGATGTGGGGAAAAGGCACACTCACACATTGCTGGTGGGACTAAAAATTGGTATAGCCAATATGAAAAGCCGTGAGGAGATTCCTTGGAAAACTGTGAATGGAACCATCTTTGACCCAGCTATCCCACTCCTTTGTCTATATACAAAGGACCTAAAAACAGCATACCACAGGGACACAGCCACATCAATGTTCATAGCAGCACAATACACAATAGCTAAACTGTGGAACCAATCTAGATGCCCTTCAGTGGATGAATGGATAAAGAAAATGTGGTATATACACACAATGGAATATTATTCACTATTAAAGAGAATAAAATCATGGCATTTGTAGGTAAATGGATGAAGTTGGAGAATATACTGCTAAGTGAAGTTAGCCAATCCCAAAAAAAACAAATGCCAAATGTTTTCTCTGATTTAAGGATGCTGATTCATAATGTGGTTGGTGTGTGTAGAGGGGGATCATGGGAAGATTAGATGAACTCTAGATAGGGAAAAGGGAGGGGAGGGGGCAGGGGAGTAGGAAAGACAGTGTAATGAGATGGACATCATTACCCTAAGTGAGTGTACGAAGACACAATGGTGTGACTGACTTTTTGTACAACCAGACACATGAAAAATTGTGCTCTATGTGTGTAATATGAATTGTAACGCATTCTGCTGTCATGTATAACAAATTAGAATAAAATAAATGGGAAAAAATAAAGAAATCACTAAGCCTCAACATCCTCACCTTTAAGAGAGGGACTCTGAGAGTCCCCCACTGAAAAGGCCACCCTAGCACTAATAGGAACGATGCTGCCAGGCACTTTGGGGGAGCTCAGTGACCATGAGCTGCTGCTGCTGGGCAGGGGGATGCAGCAATTCCCATCCCTGGTCCAGCTGCTTGTATCAGCAGCTGCACCACCATTAACTGTTAGGCACCTCTCATGGAGGAGGAGCGAGGATGGGGCCACCTTCCAGTACAAAGCGAGGCCTTGAGGAAGGGGAGGACATTTGGGAGTCAGCAGGCAATGTCATGCTGTCCCTTGCACTTTGGTTTTGGTCCCCAAAGGACCCCAGCACCTAGATTTTGTAGCACTGACAAAGCATTTCAAAGTGTGTCCCCTCCAGTCCCAGGGATGGTGGGAGAGAACCCCTTCAGCCTGCTCCTTACCTAAACATGGGATCCAGGCATGAAGAACGCCCTCCCTGTCCCCGTTCCCCTGCCAGGCTGGCCACCCAACGCCAGGCTGGGAACCAGGAGAAACATCCAGGTGGGTCTTGGTCCCTGGGGGCTCTGGCCTCCGGTTCCCGTCCACCTGCCCCTTGCTCCCCCCTGACTCCCTGCTGTCCCAGTCTGGGGGCAAGTGTTGGGAGGTTGTTGGAAAAACACACAGCAAACCCACTAATTGCCCAAAGTGGTCATTTGATCTACGTGGGAAAGCATGCCCTCCCGTCGGCTCCCAGGCACCAGGAAGCATGGCCAACAAGCAAGGAAGGCTCAGCACTGGCAGAAATAGCTCCCACATGTCACAGAATGCCTGCTGGTCCCCAGGCACGTCCCATGCTCAGTGTCATTGTTCTCCAGGGCAGCGCCGAGGGAGGCCTTGCAGACTGTTTTACAGATGTCAGAACAGGAGCCAGTGGGGCTAAGGGCACTGCCCAATCCCCTACAGGTACAAGTGGCAAAGGTGGGAAGAGTCTGCTTGGGACTCTGCCATGTCCACCCAGCCACACCCAAACTCAAGTCACTGTGACTGTGGAGCAGAGAGACCGCAACAGCAGAAGGTGTGAGTCATGGAGTCAGGGACTCCAGGTCACACAGACTTCTTTTTTCCAGGCCTCAGAAACTCTCCAGTTGTTGCTTAATATTTGATTATTCTGATAAAACTCAGCAAGAGTTTATGGAGGACCTGCTATGTGACAAACGGTGACCTTACGATGAGGTCATGTATTCCTACTTATACTCTGGGTCCGAGCACCACTCAGAACACCAACCCTGTGATGCTGGGAGAGTGACAGGTCCTCTCCCAACCCCGCTCCACACCTGTGTTCTGAGAACCCAAAAGGTCTAAGGCAAATACCAAGCACCTTCCCAGTCACGGCCCAGCATAGCTGTGACAATTGATACTAGAAGCAGTTATTGTGGCTGTCACTCTTGTTTTTCTCATCTGGTCCCCAGGATCCCTTTCCCATGACTTTCCTCCCCTTCCCTCCAGCCTGGGAATCTGGCCTGTTTGCTTCTCCTCAGTCCTTAAGTTGCTAAGGGCTCTCGGGCTTCCTTTACCCCTAGTAATACCTGAAAAATAGAACTTAGAATTCCTTTCCCACCCCTCTTTTCGTCCATCCAGGGAGACACTCAAGACCCTCTAAAATCTTGGATTTTCCCAAGCATTTGTCCCAGTGTACAGGAAGGTGTTAAAAATGCTTCCAGGCTGAGCATGTCATCGCCTACCCTGGGTGTCCAAGGATATTCTTTTCCACTGTGGCCAGCTGCCCCTGGCTTCATGTCCTATGAGTCTTCCCAAAGCAGTCATTTCTTTCTGATGGTTTCTTGAATTTAAACAGTGACACACACAGTTCCTATCCTGTTAGAACTCATGCAAAGTTTATGTGAACATATCAGAGTTTTGAGATTCTTGCTCTTTGGATCCTTGATTAGATCTGTTGCCCCTTTCTGAATGATTCTAGGGAAGTTTATCTACAGATTTACAAAAATTTATGATGAATCCAGAATAAAAGAACAAAGCATATAAGGTATAACAACTGAGTCAAAGATTACCTCTCAAGGTGCCCTAGAATCTGAAAAACTGGAATCCCACCATTGCTCATCTACAAATTGTGCTAGACTAGTTAGTTGGGAAAGTTAAATCCCTACCTCACACCATATGCATGATCATGAAGTCTAATGATTTTAGAAGAAAACTTGAGTGATTGTCCCCATGTCTTCCGTGAAGGTTTCCACAAATAAGACAAAAATAACATAAACCACGAAGAAAAAATAAACTCTACCAATTTTTTTAAAAATATCAAAGTGAAAATGTCAGTTACATATTGGGAAATTAGTAGCCAACATCATGTTTACTATACAGCTTCTCTGGGAGATTTAAAAGAAGCCATGGGTCACCTAATAATGATTCAAGGAAGGTCTACGTAGACTGACCACTTCAACGCCCCCTCCTCTGTAATTGAGGAAACTGACCACAGCCAGTCTCCCAAGAGTTGAGTAAATGTGTTCATTTGTAGTGGAATCATCTTTGCAGTCACCCCAGGGGCTGGCCTTGTATCTAGACACCCTAGACACAGCTGTATCTGATGCACAGACCCAGCTGATGGGAGCTCATAGGCTATTGAAGGTTGGGGTCCTGATGAGAAAGAAGAAACTACTTTAAGGAGCAGGGAAAAGGAAGGGCGCTGAGTACAGGTTGTGGAAGGGTAGGGTCTAGAGGAGGTCTTACAGACAGAATCAGGTGAACACGAGGTCAGTAGGATGGACCCTAATCAATATGACAAACATCTTTTAAAATGAGTAAATGGACCCAGAGAAAACAGGCCTGGAGCTCACGCGACATGAAGATGCAGGACTGGAGGGTGTATCTGCAAGCCCAGGAGTGCCTGAGGCCTTCAGAAGCCAGGAGAGAGGCCCAGACAGATCCTTCCTGGAGCCTTTGAAGGGAGGAGGGCCTGCTGGAACACCTGACCGTGAGCCCTGCCCTCTGGCTGGGAGGCAACACCCCTCTGTTGTTTAGACCCATCCCCACCCTGTTTGTGGTGGCCCTGGCAAACAGATGCAGGTCTACATTAATCTACCCATGAAAGCCTTTGATGGATTGGAATCTTCAAAAGAGTAGAACCAGGGAGAGTGGACCCTAGTGGTTAGAGTCCAGCTTCTGACATCAGGCCGGCCGCTTTGGGATTCTTGCTCTGCCTCTTTGTAGGTATTTGACTGGTGCCTCGGTTTCCTGATCCATTCAGCGGTGGAGATGCAAACAGCTAAGGGATTAACATCGAGTACTTAGCACAGTGCCTGGCATAGGTCAGTGGCCCACAAATGCCATCCCTCTTTACTGAGCCCCTGTCTTCTTGGGTCCAGCTCAATTAAAACTGTTCTTTGTTTGATATAATTTGCCCACAGGCCGCCTCACTTTGACACAGGCTTCTTAGAAAAGAGTTTGTTTACACGCATCAAATTACCAACATTTTTCCAAGAGAAGTGTTCTCTTTCACTCGGGTATTTACTTGCAAAACTTAGTCCCAGCCCAGAGAAAAATGATGCTTGTGGCTGGTGAACTTGTTCTTGACCCTAAACCCCTTCCTCGTGATTCTGCCCAGCATTTCTAGAATATGTCCCAAAGTAATCAAAAGCACAGACAAGTCTGTAAAGAGAGACATGTGGTTTAGCAGGGAAAAAAAAAAAAAAAAATCAAAGTCTAGCCCGGGACCCATGTTTGAATCCCTCCTTTGCACCTAAATAGCAGTGTGGACTCTGACCTGTGACCCAGGCCTTTGAGCTTCCTCATATGCAAAAGGGACCAGGCATCCTTGGCAAAGAGGCCTGGAGGTTCATGTGGTAAGTCAGTGGAGCACTGCTGGCCCCACACTGGCTATCCCAGTCTCCCTCCCGCTCCTGGCAAGCTCAATGCCAGGGCCAGAGGGAGCCCAGGAAGTGAAAAGGTATCCACTGTTCCATGAGCTCTGGGAGTGATCAAGTTTCCAGCTACCATGCTGCAAATATCTAGGGGCCACCCATGTTATTCCACGTCTGTGAACTAAAGAAGCTGCTCCTCACCAATCTAATTTTAGCATTATTTTTACTGAAACCAAATTCCAAGCTTGAGACATTAGGCTCTTCCCGATGTGTTAGAAACAACTGGCAGCCAGATGCTGGGATTAGGGGTCAGGAGGTTCTGGGTTTGGTAAGAGCAGCAGCTCTCGGAGGAACCCAGGGTGACTCATGCAGGCTGGAGCGGTGTGGAGCTGGACAGGTGGGTGACCTGCAGCCGGGCCTGTGGTTCCAGGGCAGCAGAACCATCCATGCTGAGGGGGAGGGGGCCAGTGTTATCATGATTGCTGTTAGGAAGGACATATCCAGTGTTTCATACAAACAGAAACAGGCTCTGAGGTCAAAAAGTCCTGATCTCCGAGTGCTTCCGTTTTGAAGATGACGTGGTTTCATCTCATGAGCTTCATGGTTCACTCTATACGGAGGGGTGAACAGGGGGTTATGGTGAGGAACTCCAACAGCGCTCCCTGCTGTCTCCCTGCACCGGTGACCCTTCACAGAATCCTCATTGAAGAACTGGACTAATAGTACCGACCCTCTGACCTGTGGCCCCACTGTGAAAGCCAGGGGTGATGGGCATAAACCGAGCACCGTGGAAAATATCTTGTAACTACTTTTATGGAGGGTTTTTCAATAAAGCAACAGCTTCATTAAAATTCTCCAGGGGTCTAGTTTGGGGGGAGGTGAGATGCACAGGAGATGGCTAGGTCTGGCACAGGCCTCACGATATGAAAGGCCCTGGCTGCCAGAGGAGGGGAGCAGAGGAGTGGGTCCAGAGAGCCCACCTGGGCTGACCTCTAAGCACTGGGTCCTGGTGGAGTTCCTGGCCCGTGTTTGACTTGTTTTCTGCCAAGAACCTAAGTCAGAGGACCTCCATGTGGACCTTCACCATGGTCAGGCTCTGGGCAACTCTTGCTGGGCTTCTGAAGTGCCATTCTTTCCCCCAAAGCAATAGCGTGCCATTGAGTGAGTGAGAAGATACTGGAGGCTGACACAGAAGGGCTCAGGTTTCTAAAGAGTACAACCAATCACAGGGCTCAGGGCTGCAGTTTTGGTTACTTACACACACAGATCACCACTGAGGGTGATGAGTGCTGGCCAGGGTGAGGGAAGCTGACAGGCACATGGATGGGCCTGAGCCAAGGTGGATGGGAGTTACCAGTGTCATGGGCATGGCACAGGGAGGGGATATGGGGGCTGGTTCAGGAGAGGAGAGACGTTTCCTATGGAGGAGGAGCAGGGATGTCTCTGGATGCAAAAGGCCAATGGAAATTAAACACAGATTTGGGAAAAAGGCAGAAGGACATGCCAGGTCTTGGAAACGCTGATGTCCAGAGCATGCCTGGTGGACTACGATGGATCTGCTAGAGACACACAGAGGGCTGTGACCGCCCAGATGGGGAATTTGAACTCAAATTGGGAGGTCCCAGGGAGCTCCTGAAAGCATTTGAGCTATTCCTCCTCCTTAGGTCTGCAGAGGCCAGCAAGGAAGGCCAACCAAGGGGGAAGAAGGACACTTGGAGAAAGACACCCAAAAAGGAGAACATCGAGTGAGCCCAGAGGGAGTGACCGGACCTACACAACAGCAAGCCAAGGAACGCCCAGGATTGGCAGGAAGTACCTGGAGCCAGCGGGGAGACCGGCTCTGCCCACAGCTGGGCCGACGGCTGCATTTTGCTTCAAGTTGCCCTCCCTTGAGAGGGTCACTTCTGTTGTCTTCACGAACCCTGCGTGGGTAATAAGTCCCGAGCATGCAGGCTCCCTTCGTAACAAACAAACCTAACTCCTCCATAATGCAAAAAGCCCTTGGGGACCTGGAAGTCCCAGGTTTTATAGGAGCAATGGGGGTAGGGTCCAAATTGCAAAGCCACAAAGGCTGGGCAGTCATGGAGGGAGTGACCAGAGTGTGGACACCTGTTCTTCTTGGTCTTTAGGTAAAATATTTAATGTCTCTAATTCTCAGTTTCCTCATCTCTAGTACAAAGGTAATGACACACAGGTTTGTGGTTAAAAAAAATAAACAAGCCACTGTCAGGTCAGCACTTAGCACTGGACATGAAAGGTGATGAGCAGTTTCATGTTGAATGAATGGAAACAATTTTTAAAGGAATCAAAGGCTAAATACAGACTACAGATTGCGGGGCCTGGGGACATCAATGGAGGTGCAGTAAGCCACCCTCTCACTCACCAAGTACTGAGTTTTATGGGTGCTCGTTACCCTCCTGGGAACTGGGGACACATTCTAGAAGAAGAGGAGACAGGTCCCGCTACCCAGAACTTCACAGAAGAATGAGGTCATTGCTTCCTCTACTGTTAGCAATGCTGCCCGCAGTGCTGGGGACCGAAAGGGAACTGAGGTTGACTTGGCAGGAGAACAACAGCCCCAACTCTGGAGCCCCGTATCTAACAGCAACCTGGGATGAAAACAGAGAGAAATGGACAATAGAGGCCTGAATAACCCATTTTCCAAACCAACAGTGAAAAACAAAAGATGTAGGGCATTATTATTTCAAGAAAGGATCAGATGTCAGAAAGGATCGGGGAGTGGATGCCCTGCTCCACCAACACTGGGATTCCTCAGCCACATCAGGACCAGGGCTTGAGAGGATTGTAGAATAATCATGGTGCAAAAAACACTGGGTAGTGTAAAATCAGGTCACACCAGGCCAGGGAACTACTACCTGATGACAGCATCCCCAGGACACACAACCAGAGCTCTGACGTCAACCCACTGTGCCCTGTTGTCTTGAGGGTCAGCGATCCTTGAAGCTGAGCTTCAGAGACTCCAGAACACCCACTGCACCCTGTCCTCCCTCCTCCCCACTGGCCCTAGACTCCGCCATCTTCTGCCATCCGACTCGGTCGAGGATCATCACTCCATGAGTGGAGGAACAGATGAGGGCTGATGAATGGAAGTGGTGGGGGAAAGAGAGCAAAGGTGACTCGGGGCATTAGAGCTGTCTTCATCCATGCCATGACACAGGATGGGTCTTGAGGGATGGTGAGGAGTTTCCTAAGACAGAAGTGTGAGACCAGCCCTGGACACAGGCAGCTCTGCAGCACAGGTCCGTGGCCAGGAGCAGCACGCCCTCTCCCAGGAACCACGAGGCACAGGAGGTCCCCGAGAAGAAGATGCCATCACGGATTTGCCTGAGACGAACCTGAAAATTAGATCCAGAGGAGGGAGCTTCCATGTCCAAGAAGGAGAATTCTCTGGAAGGTGACTGAGTGTCAAGGATGGATTTTGAGGACTGGATGAAGATAACTGATTTGAAGATTGGAAACACCACTCCAAGGGACAAGGACAGGCCTGGGAACCAGGGGACCAATGAAAAATAACAACATCCTGACCCCAGAGGGTGGACACTGGGCAAAGAGAAGAAAAGCAAGCTGAAGGCACTTCCTAGGTGCTGTTCATGACCAGCACAGGAGTGAGAAACAGGGCTTTAGCTTGCAAGTCGGGCCGAGGTAGTGCCAGTTAGTAAGGTGGGCACCGCTGAAGACGATGTAGCGAGAAGGAGGGCCTGGGGTCCGGCTTGGGTTCATAGAGTTCAAGTCACCTGAAGAACCCCCAACTGGGCGTGTCTGACTCCAGGACCTTACACATGATGCTGGAACTTCAGTGACGTGGGAAGGAAGCCACGGGAGCTGGGCACATGCACCACGGCTTGGAGCCATAGATGCTGTATCCTGTGAAGGAACTCACCACGTGAAGCTAGGTTCTCCACACCTGGGGGTTCACACTTCCGCCTCACTTCACTCTGACACCATCACCACCACCACAGCCCTGGGCATCGACAGCCAAAGTTAAAAATTTTACGCAGTCCAGCTGGGAACTCCAAAGTGGGGAGGTTGCCCTAGGATCCCACGACTCTCAGCAGCCCATCCCCGACTCCACCCAGGAACGATGGGCTCAAGAGAAATTTCTACTCAACTCCCACCCTGGTGTTTGGACCCCTGAATCCACCATGTGCCAGCCACGAGAACCTCAGTAAGGTCTGTCGGTGGTATTCCTGAATACAAATGGCAGGAAAGCTGCCAGGAAAGGTGCTGAGGACTGTAGGGATGGCTTCTCACTTTGCAGAGGGAAAGCTGAGCAAAACTGGCTGGGCACAGGGGCAGGGGCAGCTCGAGGTGTCTTTGCAGGTGAAGAGTTTGGAGAAGTATCACGGCCAACTGAAATCAAAGAGAACATGCATTAGAACTAGACTGAGTCCAAATCCAGGTTCACACTTCTCTGAGAAACTCATTTAAGTCCCTTTCAGACTTGGCTCAAAAAGAGGGTTGTTGGATCTCACCTGCTGAGCTGTTAACCAAGTGCAATTCTCTATATAGTGACTCCGTGACAGTGCTTAGTATGAGTAAATGCTCAGTAAATTCACTTGGCCAGATGAGCAGTGCTACTTGGGCCATGTCCCTTGTGGTGAGATTGCTTTCCTGTGAGTCTGCCCTCATTTATGCCATTTAAGGCACAGGACATTTAAGGCACCAGATGCCCAACAGCTAGTAGGTGCTCAAGAAAAGAAAGAACAATCCCAGTCAGCAAATCAAAGGACAATTTCAAATACGAGCGACAGGAGAACAAAGAATAGAGGAAACATTTGAAAGATCCAGAATCATAACATAAAATCAGAGTGTGTCTGGACCTATAAATAATGGCATGTGCTATGGGAGAGAAATCATTCCCTTCTGATAGGTTTCTAAAACCAGATGAAGGAAGCAGAGGAACACGTGGATTTCCATCTCTTGAAACTGGCACTGGCCAAAGCAGCGCAGATGAGCGCAGTTGCCTGACAATCATGTGCGATGAGAAACAGCCTGAATGTCACGGAATCCGTGGTGTCTGTTGGCTCAGGCGTTTTGTGGACAAGGTTCAGGATAGGGGGGATCTGGAAGGATTCTGCAGCACCATTCAAGTTTGCCAAGGCTGTCCTAAATCGCAGTGGCATGGGAGCATGATCAGAGTGAGAGGCACCGTGCGGGGACCTCATCAGAACTGGGATGACGAGTTCGACATGAGACGCAGCCTGGGAAAATGCAGAGGCTTCTAGGTGGGGAAAGTGATCAGGAGCAACCAGAGAATGCAGCTGGGATTCCAGCAGGAGAATCCGCAGAGATGGACGGAGAAGCAGAGACGAACAAGGGGTGGAATGGGGTGAAGAGCTGGAGGGCATCCAACACTGCCCGCGAGGCCGCCCACGTCAAGGATCAGCATCTTGAACCCAGGAAGGCATCTGTCTGCTCTGCTAGTTGAGACCATCTCAGAGGAAGAACAGGGTGATGGTTGTAGATGTTGAAAGTTCCTGAAACTTAGAGGTGACCTGCGATGGCCTCAGTGACCGTGGACTTGCCACCAAGATTATTGATAGCTCAGTGCCTTCCTCTGTAAAGCGTATATAAAAATAATGGACATTCTTACACCATGAGGTCCTTAGATAGATATGAAAGGGATAATTGGGAACTGTAAAGGCTTTGCAAGAACCAAACATACCTATTATACCTTTAGACAAAGCAAATGATAAGGAAGTTTATAGGTTCCTGGATTTGTCTTCGTGATTTGGGGAGGTTAAATGAATTGACTTGTGTGAAATATGTGACATGGACATGTAGCACACATTGAATTGTATTTGGCAATAGAACAATGTTCAATGCGTGCTCCTAACTTACCCCCATGCCGTGGTAACATCCAACACACAGTGTACCAATATATGTATATATTTTGTAAATTTACCTCTCTAGATCTTAAGCTCCTTGAGGCACAAAGTCACAGAATACTGTGTTTCACCCTGAGCTGCTCCTGAGTGACAATGATAAGATGGCAGCTAATGTTCATTAGTGCCCTCTTTGTATGAGGAACTTTTATTAATTGCTTTACTTTATTTAGTCCTCATAAACCATTTGAATTGGAAACCATCATGAGTCTTATTTTAGTTGATCAGGAAACAGGGACCCAGAAGTAACAGGAGGTCACAAAGCCACAGAGGAAGAGGTAGAGCAGAAAAGGTCGGGCCGGCCCAGGGACCAGCGAGGCCTCTGGTTACTAAAAGTGAACGGCTGAGGCGCGAGTGAGAGAGCGGACCACGGTGGGAGAAAGGAGGGCCATTCTGGAGCGGAAGCCTGCTTCTGGGACCTCAGAATCTGCCTTGGGAACAACGTACACATAGCAATACAAGGACAGCCAGAGGTGGATGATGGGACACTCTCATGTGGCACAGGGAGTCCAGAACAGGCCGGGCAGGGCTGCTCCCATCCCTCTCCCTGTTCTTACAGCCTCATTTGAATTTTTGACACCCACACTCTCTCTCTCTCTCCCCTTTCCTTGACAAACCAGCCACCTGCACACATCCCGAAACACCCCAGAAAGCCCTTCATCAGCGGGGTGTTTCAGCTGGAGAGGCTCAGCCAGGCCCGTTTCCCTGAGAGCTGTTCACCAGATGTTGATGTTTGGTGAAATCAAATTGTTGGAGAAAGTTTTATGAATGTGATAGCAAGAAGGACTTTGGCAAGAGGAGAGCGCAGCCGCTGTCTCCCCAGGTTAAGAACCTCCGTAGCCGTGAGCTCGTGGCGATGCCGACTCTGACACCCACCAAGCACCACCGCAGAGCCGCCCTGGTCCCAGCCCTGGGCTGAGCTTCCCTTCCCCGTCCGGACGCTGAGCTTCCTTCAGATGCAAAACACTCCCAGGCCAAGTTCTCTGCTAGCTCATGTGCCAGGCTAGAAACGAGACCTGATTTTTCCCGTCCTTGGCCTCCCTGCAGCCCCAAGACTCGCTCTAAGCAAGCCACCTTTGTGTCCGTCACTTACTGTCTGGTTCAGATTAGGTTTTTGTTTTGTTTTTTTTTCTTGGCTACTGCTCTTTCTGGTTGTCAATGTTAACACCTCTGAAACGGCACCTTGTTAAGATTTTTATATCTTGCACAGTCTCTCTTTTGGAGTTGATCTTTAACTCTGGGAAAATTTTATTTACGTGTGATTTTTAATAGTCTTCTCACCTTGGAAGTGACGAACAAGTTAACGGGATCATTTGCCCCCTCGCTTGCTTCGGTTTACTTTAGTCCTGCCCTCCCGGCCCTTCCTGCACCACGTTGCGCCACCATGTCCCCTCGTGGAGTCTCATCGGAAGGCACTAACACTGCGCCAGAGCAGCTGCTTTCTCAGTCTCCTTCCCGCCCACCCACCCCAGGGCAGACACGGAGTCCCTGTGAGGTGTCCTAGGAGCTGACCTGCACACGTGCATCTCTGCCTGAGTGACAGGGCTCTGCTCTGCCCTGGGGTCTGCTCCTTTGGGTGCTGTCTGCTGCCATCAGCTCCTGCTGCGGATCTAGAGTGACCTCAGGACTCTGGGTGGAGTCTCTGGGGCTCAGAGCTACGGCCAGGCTGGAGGCCGGCTCCCTGTGCTTCCCAAGCTTCCCTTTTCATCTTCCCCAATTGCCGACCTCAGTCCGAATCCCGCCCTGGAGTCCTGGAGTCCTGTGTCCCTCCTCGGACCCCATGCGGGGCTGTGAGCTGCCGCCCTTCTGACAGGTCACAGTCATGAGCTGGGTGATCCTCACATCTTGGCATCTAGTGGGCTTCGGCTGCCTCTGGCAGCCTCCTCCCCTGAGGCCCTGTGTGCCTGCCGCCTGTGCCCGCTATGCCTGGAGGTGGCCCTCCTGTCCCTGCCAACTGCCTCTCCACTCTGCCCGTGGCTCACTCACAGACCTCCCACCCCCAGACATCTGCCAACCAAGTCCTCCTCCACACTGCAGCCCTTGTCCCTGGCCTGCGCCACCTCTCATCACCTCCACCAGATGCACAGCTGCCACCTGGTGGAAGACCCTACCTGGTGTGCAGTGGGCTCTGCCCACACACACCACCCTACCTGCACCTGCACCCCACCTAGCCCCTCTCCTTCCTGCCTCTCAGAAGGCCTCCCCCGCTCCTGTTCTGACCATTACTTGAGAAAAGGACCCCAAGAGTCCTCTAAATGTGACCTGGGTCTGGAGGAAACACCCACCCCACACCTGAGCTGGAAGGGATGTTCATCGCCAGAACCCACCTCCGTCCTTACACCATCTGGAAGCCCTGGTGACTAACAGATTTGGGGGTGAGACAATTACCCCCATGCCCACAAGACAGCAGAATGCTATGTCCCCCTCTCCTGCTTTGCTCCTAGTCACCATGTCCGAGAGCCTTTGAGGATGTCACCAACGCACCCGCTATTAAAACAGCATGAGGAAGCCCTATGGATCTCTGAGGCACGATGGCCTCTCTTCTGCTGGCCATTCTTGGTGGGCTGGCAAGTTTTTGCCTTGTGGATGCATCACTCGGGTTTCGGCCTCCGTGGTCACCTGGCCTTCTCTGCACCCATCGTCTTTATATCCCCTTCCTCTGTGCATGACCCCGCGTCCAACCACTGCTCTTCTCCCAAGGACACTGGTCAGTGGAGTAAAGGTCTCCAGCCCAATCCATGACCTCATCTTAATTAGATGGCACCTCAACGACCCTACTTCCAAATAAAATCACATTCTGAGGTTCTGAGTGGACACGAGTCTCAGAGAGACAGTATCAGCTCATTACAGAAGAGGAGAGTCCAGGTGAGAGGAATCAAAGACATGGCGGCCAAAGCAAGCATCAAACCCCATGGCAGAGAGACAGCGAGGACCAAGGAAGACGTTGTCCCAGGCCTTGGGCAGAAGTAGAGGCCAGCTGGAGAGACAGGGCACCTTTGAATCCAAAAGTGCACCTCCCCTATGGATTGCACCAATCTTCTCCATATGCCACAAGGTTGGAATCCACCTGAGGTCTCGAGGGAATCTTTGGAACATGACGGCTTTAATGAGCTACAGTCGGGTTATTTTAATGAGAATATATCAAACACACAAACAAAAATATACTCCCTGATGTGCTAATGTCCTTATTCCTTATCCCAAATGAACAGGTGCACAAGCAAAGCTGCGTGTAGGTAAGACAGGTCACTCTAACCTGTGGCAGAGACCCTGGCCACTGCACTCCCACTGGGCCCGTGGCCAGTCCACACTCTGCCCTCGACCCTTGGTGGCAAGGACTCCAGACCCCATTAGTACTTGGCTGGAGAACAAAAGGGAATGTTATTTGTGAAATGAGTAGGAATCAGTCTAAGGCACTGTTTGGGGACTTACATAGATCTTTTAAAAATCCCAGGCTCTGCTAGAGCCACCTAGATGCAAGCTTAGCTCTTGTTCCCTGCAGCAGGGGGTCCTGAAGGAGCTGGTGGCTGGGGGTCTGCAGCGAGCCCCACGGGGCAGGAGAAGGACAGGAGGGTGGAACTGCATGGTCCCAAGTGGAAGGGCTGCCACCATCTGTGCCAGGAGAGTCCTTGGGGCTTGAGCCCTGTGCATCCAGCCTGCTGCTTGTCACTCCTGGGCCTCCGCCCGCTTCTCCTGCAGCCCCACAGATCAGACCTACCCAGCTCTGTCCCCTGGCCTCACAGGGAGCTGAGCGCCACTTCTCCCACGGGCCAGCTGTCCAAACACCAAGAAAAGCACTGCACCCCCATTCTGTAAATGCGAACACTGAAGCCCTGAGGAAGTGGAAGAGCTGGCCCGCTGGTTTCCAGAGGCCTGATTCCTCTCACAAGGCCACTCTTCTCTTCTCTGGCCAGAATAGCGCCATGGCTGCAGATGTCCCATGCATGAACAAGTTAGCTCCCAGGTCACCGTCTTTGGTGATGGCTTGTGGGCTTAACCATGGCTGCTGTGCACACAGGAGAACATCCGCCAACTTGAGCATTGTTTTATGCACAGTTCTGCAGTATTCTCACCCCATGTTTGTAGCAAGGACACTTAGATGTCCTTTTGGCCGAGACAAAAAAGGGCCAAGAGTCCTGCCCATAGTCACAGTACCAATAGGTGACAGGGCCGAGATTGTCACACGGGTTTACCATGGCCTGGGCTCAGAATCGCTTCATGACTTCTGGCTCTGTATCTCTGGTGTGTAGCCGCTTGTGAGGCATAAATAAATACATGTTGAACCAATGAATGAAATAGTTACATTCTGTCATCCAGTACCATCTCATGTCAACAGGATCAGGACAGAGCTGTACACAAATATGAACAACAAATGACTTCAGGATAAAGATCTTGTGCAAGCTTTTTGTCTACTCAGACCATAGTGGCCTGCTCAGGTCTTCACCATATCTGCAAGGTGCTCAGGGTATGTTTGTTGAATGACTGAATGACCAAGCAGTTTGTTAACTAACACAAATACACAATATCACAGACCCAGTGGCAAAACTTCCACAACAGAGCTTGATTCTCTCACAGTTTGGGAGGCTAGATGTCCACTTGGGGCATCAGTAGGTTTGATTTTCCTGAAGCCACTCTCCAGGGTTCATAGGTGACCATGGACTCAGTGTTTTCTCACATGGTCATTCTTTAGTGCCACTAACCAACTGCAGAGCGTAGGGAAGCTGCTTAGTTGTCCAGTGCCTCCCATTTCCCAATCTGTAAAATGGGAATGATAACCAAACCCACCTCCCACTGTGGTTCTGAGGATGAACTTGAGAGACGCCACTTGTTTCAAGCAAAGCCTGGGACATTACAGTTAGTCATAAATAGCAGACCCTTGCTTATTCTTATGTTTATCTTCTGATTACTTCTCCAATGCACATGCATCCCCTGAATAGTTGGTTAAAAAAATGCACAGTGGTACGTGTGGGCAAGATCCTATGTCCAAGTCGTCACGGCTGCCACTGTGGGAAATGACACGCGGTCTCAGAGGCCCTGTCTGGATTTCTGCACTCTTTCTGGATTCGCTGGTTTTCTGAAACCCTGTAGCACCTAGCAGGCCCGTCTCTCCTCAGACAGTCGAGAGCTTTACCGACGGGGACTGACCCAGCTGTTGGCCGGTTGCTCTTGGGAATTTGAGTGTCTTGCAGCCCAGTGGAGTTTCAGGTCAGAGTGGATGAATGGCCGGATGTTTCTGGAGTCCAAACCCTTCCTCTACCAAATGTGTGCAGCGGAGGATCAAAGGCAAGTCAGGTCCTGACTCTCAGATGGAGTCTGGAAGGCACACAGGGCAGGGTGGTCCAGGCAGCTGTGTCAGCTCTGGGACCCTGGCTGACCGTGATGGGGGTCTGCAGGTGGGGAGGACCCCACAGAAGACACCTACAGGAAGTGCCGGGGCAGAGGGAGCCTTGAAGGGGGGCTGGGGCCTTGGGCGGGGACACGGGCGCACACACTCAGGTGGAAGGGAACCAGCAGGGCTCTCTGAGCCACTGAGGGAGTGGGGGGATGAGATGAATTCCACCTCTAGCTTTGGGCGTAATTCAAGGGTGATGGCTACTTCGGGTTCTCCAGGTTTTTCATGTTCTCATCTTCTTTCAAACCTTGATGCTTCCTCGCATTCTGAAGGTTGTTGAGGCTTGGGGCAGGAGTGGCCTCCTCCAGGCAGCCCTCCGTGATGCGCTGGGTTGAGTCATGTGACCTTTCTTGATGGCCACACACCATACTTGTCCTCCATGGTAGCTACCACACTCAACTGTAACGTCTGGTTGACTGTTTTCCACCCCATATCAGGTCTCCTGAGAACGGAGATTTTCCCCCTTCCCTATTTGGGAAGGGTAAGAAATGGCATCATGGAGGTGGTTCAAGAATGTCCAGAAGGCAGATGAGCATGAAGAGCAGAGGGGAGGGACACGGGAGCACGTGGCCCCCAAGCAGAATCACCCCAACTTCAGTCCCTTGCATCAAGGGTTGTCCCTGTCATGAAAACCAGCCCTGTGCTGACCAAATTTCCAATACATATGGATTATGACTTCTCCAGTCAAAGCAATTAAGAGACCATGATGAATTAGGGGTTGATAAAAGGCTCCAGTTCAAGATTTATGGCTCTTCCAGAATTCTTTCAAGTTCTCCCAAATGCACAGGGACGGGCCTCTCTCCTGGAGCTGCCACATCTGACTCCAGTTAGCGCGCTCCTGCCCAGCAGGCAGAGCGCCCCTCCCGCAGGCTGCAAGCCCCATCATGTGGAATATGTTCTGGCCCTGGGAGACAGCCCTGGCCCTGAGAGAGGGTTGCTCTTACATACTTGTCCCCCTTGTCCCCTGTACCTTGGGTTCTTCATCACCTGGGTCCAGCCCGCAGAAGTCAGACCTTGGCTGTTACATGGCTGAGGACAGCCTGAGGTCAGCAGGAGCCTTCTCTGCACATTTTTGTGTGTGCACTTGTGTGTGCATGGATGTGCTTGCATGCTTGAGGTGTTTGGAGGTTGCTCATCTGCAGGGTGGGGTTATCTTTCCTTTATCTTTCAGAACAATGCAAAGATTTGCAATAATGGTTCATAAAGAACCTGAGTCTGGGATAATCCTCCTGCTCTGCAGCAGCACCTGTAGTCAGGTTGACAGCTGTAGAAAATTCTACGGCTAGTTATTGAGCATGTGTCAGGCACTGTCCTAGTTACTGGGCAAACAGAAATTAGGAGGAATGCCACGCTCCCTACCTGGGTAGAATGATATTCTAGTAGAGACTGGAGAAACAGAAAAGCAATATCAAGCAGAAACAATTTGAGCTAATTCCTGAGAGAGGCAGAAGCTGTGGAACGTCGTGTGAGAGAGAGTGACCAGTGACAGGTCATAGGCACGGGTGGACTTCTACAGGCAGCTGATGGACACCCAAGCTGAAGTCACAGGATGAGATGGGACCAGATGATAGTGGACACCAGGAAGGGGCATCATGGGGAGAAGAAAGAGCTGGAGGGACCCCAATGATGGAGACGATGGAGAGGAAAGGAGGAACCTGTTGATGGGCACAATTCAGGTCTACTCATCTGCGTCCCCATTGATGCAGCAAATAAGTACCTGTTGAGCATATAGCCACAGAGCTCTGCACAGGCTCTCTGAGCTAGATTAATTTCTGGCTCCTCAGCAGTTCACCATCTCACAGAGGAACCATGTCCTCCCGAATGTTCCTCTACTTAGCTCTGTTTGGCTTTTCTGTGGACGCTGGCTTCTGTTTTCGTTACCTGCAGCTCCTGCTCTGACCTGTGTGCCTTGTCACTTCAAAACCCCAAACACCCTCCCACCAACGCCAGTCCCGGTTCAGGGATCTCTGACCAGGATACGTGTTCCTAACAGCCTCTGATTGAACCACCCCAGCTACACCCAATTCTTCCCTCTGCAGCTGGGGCCTCAGCTTGGCCACCAGGGGGTTTAGATGGTGAGCTTCATTCTTGAGAGCATTTAGGCAGGGACCTCATTACAGCTATGTGACTTAACAGGTGTGGGTTCTTCTTACACACTTGCTCCAGAGGAAACATCATCAAAGTCTTTTCAGGGATAACAGTCACTTAGCTAAGCTTGCTGGTGCTATCCAGGAATTCATCCTAGCTCCTGGGAAGGATGGGATCACTTCTCAGGGGAGACAGGGCTCCTCTAGCCAAGAGAGTAGATAACCTGCCTTCTGTTACCACCTAATTAGTCCATTCAAACTAGGATAGACTCATTAGGTTGCTGCAGCTCTCATAATCTAACTGGTTCACCTCTGCGTAGACTTGCATCAACACAGGAGATTTTGAGGGATACCTCATATTCAAACCATAGCACCAGTTTTACTGTGAGAATCAGAAGCAAAAAGCAGAACTGAAGGGCTTTTAAAATTGTAATTTGGTCAGGAAAGTGCACATAAAACTGGGGCCACACAAGTTGTGGTTGTTAAAGAGATTATAGCCACTAAAGAGTTGTTAAGTACTTTGCACAGATATACTAGAGGACATCTTAGGAATCAGAAAGACTCCAACCATTTCACACTCTGGTGTGTAAAAGTGACCATTTAAGAGAACATGGGGGGCACCCTGCTTGCACAGAAGATCTTAGGGAGTTGTTTCACCATGCTCAGCTGCCCAGGCTCTCCGAGGCCTCTGCAGCTGTGACACTGGGGGGCCCAGAACTGCTCAAGCTGGTGGCAGACCTTGTGTTTTCCAAGTGGTACTGGTTCTGTGGGGATGCAGGATGCTGGAGTTGGGGGGACATGGAGGCTTCCGCCAAGATTTCAAAGAAAGTTCTTGGAGACCAGGTAATGTGTAGCAGGGTTGGAATCCCTGTGGGTTACCCTTCAAAGGGTGACAGGTAAAGCTACAAAGGTGAAGCCAAAGATGTAATGGAGACCCCTGGAATTGAGAGATGCCAGTAAGGAGAACTGGTTTCTGAGAAAAGTTACTGGCTTTAGAGAGAGCCAGACTAAGAGAAGGCCATGAGGCTGCACCTTCAAGGCCAAAGGAGCAGGGTGCTCAAGTCCTGTGGAGAGCACATCTCACTGCCATGTGTCCTCGATGCTGCACAACCTGTCTGTCTAGCTGGACTTGTTGGGGCCATTTCTTCTTTCAATGCCTCTCTCCCTCACTTCTGGAATAGTAATGTTTATTCTGTGTCATTATATATTAGAGATATATATATATATATATATATATATATATATATATATATATATATATAAAACTTTCTTTTGATCTTTACGAAGACTCACAGCCAAGAGTTGACCTTGAGCTTCAGATGAGACTTTGGATGTGGGCTGATGGGCCATGCTTTGAATGCATTTTGCATTGTGAGATGGACCTGAGATTTGGGGACCCAGAGTCAGAATGTTACAGTTTGGGTGTAAGATGTTCCCCCCAAACTCCTGTGGAGGACTGTTTAGGTGTGAACTGATTAGACTGTAAGTGTGATGACCTCATAGGTTCTTCCTAGTTTGAGTGGACTGGGTGGTAACGATAGGGAGGGGGGCACGACTGGAGGAGGTAGGTCACTGGGGGTGTTCCCTGGAAGGGCCTTCTGCCCTTCAGCTCTCTTTCTCTCTTTCTGCTCCCTGGCTGCCATGAGCAGAACTCCTGTCCCCCATGCCCTTCTGCCATGATGTTCTGCCCCATCTTCGGCCTAGAGCAATGGAGTCAGCCCAACATGGACACAACCTCCGAAGCCATGAGCCAAAATAAAAGAAGGTTCCTCCTCGAAATTTCTCTTGCCATGTGTTCTGGTCCCTGTGATAAAAAGCTGCCCAACATGGACACTCTGGCTATTTCACAGTCACAGGCCAAATCTTGAATAAATGTTTCATGAAGAAACAGGAAGTCGTTCTTTTCTCCATGTATCACAACCAGGAACCTCATGGCTTAGGTGATCTCCAACACCTTACCAACAAGGAACCAGGATACCAACACAGGAAGGTCCACCCCACGTCTCCTTCCATCCCCTTGCAGGCTCTAACTTATGTCTTTGCAGTCACCTCACCAGTTGTGAAATTGTTCCCAACGTGGGCCAGATGTCCCCTTCTGAGGGACCTCAGGGCCTCTCTAGCCTCAGGGCCTTCTCACGGCACATTTTAAAGGTCTATTCCCAAGTGTGTCTTTTCCATTAGAGCAAAAGCTATTCTGGGACAGAATGCGTGTGACTCTCCCAGCTCATGGCCTGACATCATTCAATAGGTTCTGAGATGATATGAAATGGATTTTTAATAGAACGACTTTTTCCATGGTGAGTTCTGTGAATCAAGAGAAGAGGGTTCCATATTCCATTAACTTTGGAGAAGTTCAGATGAGGCACGAGCACGCAGGTCCCTTTCTTGAGAACTTCTTTCAGACATTATGCCAGTGTGCATGGGAATGTTCTAGAAGAGCAGCTCAGGTATCATTTTTTTTTTTTTTTACTGCAGTTACTTTTCGTTCAAAGGACTGGTGTGATATCACAATCTTTGGAAAGTGCTGCGATAGATCAGACCCTTGAGAGCCCAGGACTCCTGCTCCACATGCTCCTCCTCCCCAGCAGCAGCACCTAGCAGACTCCCAGACCTCAGTCAGGCCCATTACCCAGTGTAAAGGCTGGGGGCTTTGGGAGGCAGTCCTGGGTGACGCTGTGCAGGGGAGGTGATGGCTCCATCACGGGACCTCTTCCAGTGCAGGCTGGGCCAGCAGAGCAGAGAGAATCCAAGCTGCAAGTGAATTGGCTCCAGGCTGTGGGTCTTTGAGTGAATTTCTTCCCTTCGTTTGCCACAGTTCTTAGGGAGCTCAGGATAACTAAGTTCCAGGAACCAGCGTTTATTAAAGACTCCCCGTGTTCCAGGCTGTGAGGCTCTTTCCTGCCCTTTTCTCCTTTGATCCTTAGGATGCCAGGTTGCGTACTGGTTGCTCCATTTTAAGAACAATGACACCAAGATGCCTGCAGGCTTATTTGCCCTATTCCAAGCTATCAAAGAACTGAGTAGAGAATGGAAATGGAAGACTGACTTCCCAAATGCCCAAATGGCCAAAACCACAAATCACGCCTGAGGCCCATCCTGCTGACCCACCCCCACCTCCCCGCCTGCCTGTCGTCCTAACAGCTCACCACCTTCCCATGAGTGAGGCAAGTGTTTCCAAGCAAGTTCTCTCTCAGGAGAGCTTCCTCTGTGCTGTGTCGGGGTGAGAGGAGTGGAAGACCATGGGTTTGCGTCCACTTTCCTCTCGCTGACCTCTCTCATTCCAGCTGCACAGGAAGGTGCAGAGGTCCTTTGTCCTCCTGCAGGCAGGCTCCAGACACATGGCGTCAAGTGTTACTGAACTGTCTGGTTCTGCAGCCAGAGGCCCCTTCCCTTTGTCAAGATCTTGCTTCCTCTCAGACCCCAGAACGTGTCTCCCAAGAAGGCAAGGGACCCCCCACCTGCTGTGGAGAGGAAGCTCCCTCTGTGGCCATTAAGGGTCACCTAATACTGAGAGTCCACACGCCCCTAATGTCGGAAGCATGGAATTATTGTTTAGGGGCTGGCAATCTGAGAGTCCCATTCCCATTAGACACCCCAAAGGCCACTTTGATCATCTCCCATCTAAAGTGGGAAGCTGCCCGTGGTACTTCCATATGCCCCCCCCCAGGGGACAGTGGGCGTCTGCTCTCCTGGAGCCCCTCCATTGGAGGGTGCTCACCACCCTGTGGACAGCCGCTGCCTGTGGTGCCAAGTCCACACCGTGGGAAAAGGTTGCTGACATTAAATTTCAGTCTTCCCCTGCCCTCAGTTCTGCGCCCCCAGGCTGCACCCCATGGGGAGACTCTTCCAGCAAGAGGACCGCTGTGTGGAGGGGTCTGCCCTCCATGCTCACATCTCCCCCTCCGCCCGTCTCACACCACATGCTCTGGGCTCCCCTCCTGTCCTGGACATGTCTCTGAGGTAACTCCCATATTGTTCTCCATTCCTATTCAAGCACATGAGCCCCCAAACAAAGATAAACCTCAGGGCTCTCCAACCAGCTCCCACCTTGATTAAAGCAACCCACAGCCAGGCTGGAGACGCAGCTGGACTGCGCCCCCTCCCCAGCAGGGAACGGTCACCCCAGCTCATGATGCCAACACCACAGGCCTCTGAAGAGCCGGCCTCGCGGGATGGCCTAGATGTGGTGTCCCCCGAAGGCTCACATGTAAGACAACGCAAGAAGATCTGGAGGAGAAATGAGGGGGTCACGACCTCAGCCTAATCAGGGAGATAAACCCTGATGGGATTAACTGAGGTGGTGGGTGTGGCTGGAGGAGTGGGAATTGGGGAGTGGCTGTGGTGTATCTGTCTGTATCTGGTGAGGACAGTCTCTGCTTCCGGATCACCATGATGTGAGCTGCTTCCCTCTGCTACTCCACCGTGATGTTCAGCCTCCCCTCGAGCCCCAAGAACTGGAGCCAGCCTTCTGTGGACTAAGACCTCTGTGACATCCGGGACCGGGGTTCCAGAGCCCTCCCGCTCCCTGCCTCCACCACAGGCTGCTTCCTTCTCCCGAGGGCCGCTTCCTGGAGGGCTTGCTTTGGTCTCAAGGCAGCCGGGCCTTTGCACCAGCCTCCTCTGATCCTTCACTCCACCTCCAAAGAAGGTGCTTTGGTTTGACCCATTTCTCTAGGAACACAAAGGAGACCTCTGCAGCAGCCAGGTGACAGGGGAAAGGAGCAAGTGACATCCCTCATGCTGCACCACATACTCCCTGACTCCACGGTACCATCCGGGCCAGGCGTGGTCCTAAGCCATTCACGTGAAGCACTAGCCCCGCGCTCCTCCCCGTGGCCTCTTGAGGTGGGACCACCATTCTGGAGCAAGTGGGTCTTTCCACAATCCCACAGCTAGGAATTGCCATTGCCAATCTGAACTCAGTGTGGACCTTGAACTCAGGGGTTTTGTTTTGTTTTGTTTTGTTTTTTTAAGAAGCAAGTTTCCAGAAGTTTCTAGAGTCCCAGTGGCCTTTGTCAATGGTCCTGACTGTCTGGATGGTATTCTGAAAGCCTTCAGCTCGCCCATTACCCTCCTAGGTCTCGGCCCAGTGGACTCAGCTTCTGACTCAGTGCAGTCACGGATCTCGCCAGCCCCCTCTGCTCCTGCTCTCTGGGGTGTCCCCAGCCTCCCTGGGAAAGACCACTCAATCCACAGTCCACACACACCCAAGCCCATTGGGAGCTCCTGGCCCCAACTTCTGCCTTTGGGTATCCAGGACTTAAGAAAGAGGCCAGAGACCATCAGTGTGTCACCAGATCCCTCCAGGAGTCTGCTACTGTGTCCCCTGCCCTGGGCACCATCCTTCTTTCTTCTGACTTGACCACTCTTCCCAAGGGAAGCAAAATATTCCCTTTGAGAATGATCTTAGCTACATGGGGGTACAGGGGGAAAAAAGAGCCATTTAAACCTGTCAAGGACCCCTGTAGGGAGCATCTCCCAGCCTCTGAAATTTGGATTCAAGCTGATATCATTTCCGTATGTTCATGTTGGAACACAGAAAGGTGGACATGATTGAAATTTGCATTTAAATGGAAATGGTTAAAGGTAAAGGCCCAATGTTGAGGGAAATGAGAGTATCCATTTTTCTAAGAGGGAGGCCGCGTGTTATCGTATACTATTAAGGTGTCACAGAGTCGAAATGTGTTTAGAAATATTAGACACTGCTACTGCCTGTGGAGTGGCGAGTAGCATTTGGAAACGACTCCGCACTGCGAATGAATCTCTGTGAGCCCTGCATGAGGCACCGTGGCTGAGGATGCGGCCCGCCACCATCACCCAAGTCCAGCCCTGCGCACTTAACGCCAGGCGTCTGGTAGACAGCTTTCTATTCTGGGTTGTAATCAATGCCAGAACTAGTTGATCAGCACACAGCTTGAAAACACTCATCGTCTTCCTTTTTTTTTTTTTTTAATTGGTTATTCAAAACATTACAAAGATTGCAGAATCACATCGGTTACACATCCACATTTTTACATAATACCATAATAGTAACTGTTGTATTCTGCTTCCATGAGACCCAGATACTCAGCTCTGGAAATGTATGGCTGGTTCCTCACCAAGAGTCTCACCTGAACTTAATCCACATTGCATGCACAGATAATGGGCGGATTATAATAAACCCAAAGAAAGCAGAGCTGAAGAACATAGCAAGACCGCTTGTCCCGGTCAGTCTGGATAAGCGTACCCACCATGCTGTGGGGACCAGGCCCCCAGACCCCCAATGTCATAGCATCTAAGCTTTATCCCATGCTCCATGTCTGCATGGGCCTCACCTCCTCTCTCCAAGACTCAGATGGTCTTTCTGACAATGCTTGTCACTGAATTGCAGACAGGGAAGGAGGGACGGGGTAGTGGCCTGTGTGAGTGGAAAGGGAGGTCAGTGCACCACCCAGCAGGGGAGCAAAAGCCAGTGTTACGTAGGAACTCATCCTGGGTGCTCTCTGAGGCCTTTTGGGCTGCTGTTACAGAATGCCACAGATTGGATGGCTTATAAATGCAATACGTTTATTCTTCACATATCAGGAAGCTGGGAAGTCCAAGTTTAAGGTGTTAGCTAATCCAGTGTTTGGGGAGGCATTTCCTGATTTATAGATGGCCTGCTGGTGCACCTCACGTGGTGGGAAAGGGCGACCAAGCTCTCCGGGGTCTCTGGTATAAGTGACTAATCCTGTTTATGAAGGCTCCTCCCCTGTGACCCAACCACCTCTCCAAGGTCCCAGCTCTGAAGCCATAATCTTGGGGGGTTAGAATTTCAACATAGAACTTTTGTGGGGAATGAAAATATTTGCTTTATTGTAAGAAGGAAGGACTCTAGTAGAGAAACCAAAACAGCCCCAACAAAGAATGTAAAGCAAAAAAATTTTTAAAAAATGAGTCCAAGTCAACACAGAAGCACTGAGCCAAGAGAAAGATTATAGGTGGGGAATAAGTTCCATAGCTGGGAGGGGCAAATGTGCAGCTAGAGCTGGGATCAAACTCCACAAAACTCCTGCAGAGGGAGTTTCCACCTCATGAGGAGGCCGATCCTGGCTAGTCAGAGTCCGCCCTTGAAGGAGCTGGACAGACCCAGGCAGCAGTCCACCAGACCACGCTCTCTGGGGCATCGGCTGCATTCTGGGGAGAGTGTTTTTTTTGGTTCAAACAAACATAACGGGAAATAAACGGAACACAACTGAGATCATATCACATACCCTGAGTGCCTGGTCAGTCTCCTGGGCATCACCCACAATTTGCAAAGTGAATAATTATTCTTTCATTGATTCAGAAAATATATTTCATCTCTCTCTTCCCAGAACTTAGAATAGTGGCTAATATATACTCAGCATTTAATAGATGTGTGGGAAGGGTTTAAAGAGTGACTCCCATTCAAGGGTGCAGACATGCTGCACCCAAAGGAAAACAGAGTTGGAGGGTGTGGCCAGCGTTGCTGCTCCTCATCAGTCTGGGTAAGGGGGCCACTATTCTGGGATGACAAGAACCCCCCAACAGTCATAAGTTAGCTCACCGAACCTCACTGCTTCCTCGTATCCCAAGTCTGCAGAGGGATTGATGCAGGATAGAAATGAAGTTGATGCCACATCATCCCAGCTCTCGGGGAGCTTATGTGTGGACCCACATCACCATGAGACCAATTCCAATGTGATCCGCGTTGACACAGTGCTGAGATAATGGTGCGATCTATGCCTCACACTCTTCTAACTGCAGTACCTGTGTCCTGTATTTCATTTGCAACATAGCCACACAAGGTAAAGATGGGACATCTACCCACTGTATACAGGAAGAAAACCGGTCGTCTGTACTTCAGTGGCTCACAGGCCCAGCGAGCACAGATGCTGGGCTTTAAACCAAGGCACCCGGCTCCAGGCCCTGGCAGTGAGAAAACACCACAGAGTTGCAGAGTGGGAGGCTTTGACCCTGGAGAATGAGAAATGGTGCTTTACCTTGAAAAGCTCTCAGTGGGAGTTTTATTTTACCTGTGCTGGAAGGGCCAGCAGGTGTGCCTCAGGAGGGAAGGGGCAGTCCTTGGAGATGGTATCTAGAGGGCCTGGAATCCTTTGATAGCAGACTATGGGTCTGTAGGGGCAAAGACTATGTCTGAGCATCTGTGTCCATTTCCAATACGGTTCATGGTTAGAAAGCAAATGTGTTTCATTAGACCTAAGACGCTCTCATTTGTAAGATATACCAATATCTTCTATGCAACTAAGAAAAAATAAGAAAAACAAACATTGAAGATAACTCCAGGATAGTGCTTTCTGATTACTTAGAGATTCCATGTTACAATTATAGGAAGAAATCCTTTAGGTTTAAGTAGACATAGGTTTTCAACATTTGTTACCCATACAATGAAAGAAAAGCCCGCTACTGTATTCTTGAAACTTGTTCAGAAATTGAAACTTTCCTGAATCACCATTTTAGTTAGAGTCTGTTTTTCCCATGTAGTATTCATCCCCACCACCCTGAGGGTGGATGACATGGCATTTCTTACAAAAATTCACTAAAGAATGAAGTTTCCCAGTGTTGGGCAGCGAAGCTGGCTTTGCAGGACTGGTCCATGTGACTCCTGTCTGGGATGCTGCTCAACACAGCTGGTTCACCACTTCTCACAGCAGGTGGGTCCCCCAGATGGCGAAAGGTGCTGCGCCATTCTCTCCACCACCTCTGCTGCTCCAGGAGTGGCGGTGCTGGCCCTTCAATGTGCACATACCTGCAGATTGTGGCCGTTGTGTCCTGAGTACCCCTTGGCACAGAGTGATGGGAATCACCCTGGGAGCGTGCGGTTGATTTTAAGGTGCATCTCAATTATAGAGAAGCTAAAGTTTGCTTCTTAAAATGCTTGATAAGTTGGAAGTAGCAAACCGACACATCTCTGTGCCATGCATCTCGTGAGACTTTGAAAGATACTGAGTATCAGGAAAAGAGAATGGGAACATTATCCTACAGATCTCAGGAGCCCTGAAGTTTATGGAATGGAGGTTCTGGATTGTGCAGGTGTAGAACCTAATCTTAATTTTAAAAATCAAGAAGGACAAATCCCCCAAATCAAAGAATCCCAGTGCATGGAACAATTGGAGATTTTCACATGAAATGAGGTGGAGTTTAGCTGAGCTGAAACCATGGATCTTTCCTGAGGAGAGGGACACATGGGGACTGGCTGCACCCAGGATGCTAGTGGGAGTGAGCCACAGGGTGTCCCCCTTGGAGGGAGGGTCAGGTGACATCCTCCCTTGAGGTCCCCTGGAGCCTGCTGCAGTCATTTGGTAAGCAGAGCTGGATGGCGCTTAAGTTTCCAGAGCAATTGGTGGCAGGGATGATGTGGAGACTCTTGGGAGAGCTCAGGGGAGTCTAAGAAATTTTCAGGACTTCTCAAGGCTCTTGGTGATATCACAAACTTTGTGCTATGGACAGAGTGAGCAGATCCTGATGCAGAGAACAGCTCCAGAAGAATCCAAGTTGGAACGGGTCAGTTTCAATGCAAATGATGTAGGTTTTCGTAGCTCCCCAGGTGACCAGGTGAGGAGAATCAGGACAATCTATGGTTAACGGTAGAATTAGCCAGCATTTAGTGGGCTCCAGTTATGGGCCATAAATTCATTTACTCCTCCACCTTGTCTCTTGAAACAGGCACAATTATCATTCTGTTTGTGGAAACTGAGGCTCCTGGACCTTGGGGGTGCTGTTTCTGTGGCTGACCAACAGTGAGACTTGCTCTGAGCTACTTGACCTGAGTCCCAGAGGAGGACCTCGATGCAGCACTGTGCAGATTTACCACGTGGCCCCAGCCCTGGTGCTTTGTGGAGGCCCTGGCCACCAGCTCGCTCCCCTGCCTGGCACATCACTGAACTTCCTCAGGCCTCAGTTTCTTTGCGGCAGGCGGCAGTGGAAACAAGACCCACCCGGCTCCACCTGTGTGAGGAGAAAGTGTGGAGAAGAGTGTGTGACCTCATGTGGCTTAGTGAGTGCCCAGTAAGTGTGAGCTCAGGAAGACCACTGCCCACCATAGGCCTGTTCCCCGGCCCTCCAACAACTGCTCCAGCTAAGCGTCTGCCTCTTGGGATCTGAAGAGTCAAGGAGCTCTCCTGACCCAGACCATGCGTCTGCAAAGCCACGTCTTTAGCTGTGCCCCTGATGGGGGTCCTGAGCTCCCATCTTTATCCATCTTGGCCAGCTACTGCCAACAGGCTCCATGGGCCCAGGCTGCCTGTGTACTGTCTCTGAGTTAAGAGTCGTTTCTACATGGATTAATGATTGGGAAAAAGTCAAAAAAGAGTAATATTTTTGGACATGTGTGAAAATTTTAATGTCCAGGTCCATAAATAAATTATACTGGGACACAGGCATGATCATCGTTTACATATCTACCACTGCTTCTGTGACATAGTGGCAGACAGGAGCAGTGGCAGCAGAGGCCCCAAGGCCACTGAGCCTGAAATAGTTACTGTCTAGTCCTTCACAGAGAACAGGCAGTGACCTTTGTCTTGGTCATCTGTAGCGAAGCCAGCGTGAGGACCGACACCTCCTGGCTTTGACCTAGAAGGTGGCCCTAATGCCTCCCCCTCGGGTGAGCCTAAGGACCCCCAGCACAGGCAGATGGAGAAAGCCCTCAGGTATCTCCTTGTTCCCCTAAAACCAACCAATGCTTCACAGTTGCCTTAACTTTACTTTGGAAACTAGTTTGCATACCCTCGTATTTAGTTATATTGATTAATTGGATTATTGATTGATTGATCCTTTGCTCAGTGCTTGATTTGGACTGTGATGTAGCCTGGAGTCTGGGTCTCAGCTGTTGGGTTCCTCAAAACGGTTTCAATAGAAATTACTTCCAGGGGGGAACATTCCGTCACTCTGAGCACCGGCTTCTCTCTCGCTGCCTCTCTCTCTTCACCTTGGTTGACATAAACCCCATCCTAAACTCAGGGTTCCGAAAAGGGTTTGGATAAGGAGATACTCAGATAATTCCTAAACTCCTTGTTCTGGCTTTCCCACTCTGCTCCTAGCCATGATTTCCTAAGCACTGGGGGTGAGTTTGCAGATATTCAAATAGGGCTCAGTGAAAAGCATTCACTCTGCAAAGAAGAATTCCTCAGGGTGATACATCCACGGTGACACCACCTGCGTCAGTTTCTCATCTCCTTCAAAACAGTGCTCCTGTCATTTCTCCCCCACATGAAAAGTAGCCATATCACATGTAGAACATGCCCATTAAGGATTTTTGAAACGTCCACCTACTGAAATTGTGGGGTTTTTTTTAACTTGGAAAGACTTCAATGGGTGCACTGCTGGGGACCAAAAATAAGATTTTAATTGAAATACAGATAAGATAGGAGCCTTTAATTTACCTTCTCCCTCAGCACCAGGGCTTTCTTGACTGCATCTGATAGATGGCTTTTCCCTCTTCTTTCTTTTGCAGCCTAGGCTTCAGCAAAATTATCTTATCTCCAGATGAAATATTTTAGGGATTTGGGGATTTTGTGTGCCTCAGGACAAAGGACAGTATTTGTGAAAAGATCACTGTCCTTTTTTGGAGGCAAATTCCGTCCCTATTGAAATTCTGATGTTAGGAAAAGCCTGTCATCTCATTGCCATCCTGCAGGCCACACATTTTCTGTGCTCTTCTGAGTGGCACAAACATACTGGGGCAAGGGAGAGGAACACAGGTTCCCACCGCGGTCATGTCAGGCGAGACATCTCTCCACCAACAGCAGTTGTAGAAAATGTGCTGCTATAAAAGTGAATTATTTTATTCTTACTGGGGGCTCCCAGGGGTGATGCATTCTGGACCTTGAGATCACTGTCTCCACATTGAGAGTAAATAACACAGATTCTTCTCAGCCTCCTGAACGTGTGGGCCCAGGGCTGTCCCTCTTCCAGCCGGCCCAGGGCCACTGCCCTCAGGTCTGACAGAGCAGCAGAGACAAAGGGAAGGGCACACAAACCACGGGGCACAGACCTCCAAGGCTAGGATAATTGAATCACCTGGTTGTCACAGAGATGAATACGCGTCATAGAAGCAGGATGAACAGTCCATCTTGACTGTACTTCTGGCAGCACCTCTAGCTTTTCATTTCCACGCCGGCATCCAATGGCTACAACTCCACTGCAGGACCATTTCTGGCCCATAACCATCTCCCAGGAACCACTCAAGATGAGCTTCGAAATCCTCCATGGGTGCAGGTCCCATGATTAGATACAATGTTGTACTTTATGATTCCATAACTTTTTTAGTTATAAGTTAGTTGAAGATAAATAATGTGTGTTTGCCGCAGTCTGGCTGGGCACAAATAACCGGGAGTTCACGAGCCACTTGTAGGTTCAAACAGGAACTACTGTATTGCCAGAACCCAACAAGAACTCCACTGGAACTCAAGGGGAACTCCGCAAGAACTCAAAAGTAGCGGGCACCCGAGGTAGCAGGAGCCGCCTTATTGCCAGACAGCAGAGGTTTATATATACAACTGAATACACAGCTTGTTTCAATTTAGCATCATCCAGTTACAGCAATCAGTCATTATCTTAATAATTATACACAGCTTAACTTAATTATCATCATCTTAATGGCTCAAGGGTTACTTCTCAACCACTCTTTCTGGCAAAATGCCAGGCGCCATCTTGACTTGGTCGTGGCTCTCAACATGTGTTGATAATGTATGTCCTGGTCTCCTCTTTCATCCCTGCTGATCAGACAGGTCTCCCTCCTTTCATTTGGCAATTTCAACTTTCATTTCTCTGCTATTTGGTCAACTCCATGCAAGGAATCTCCAGTATCAAGAATGTCATTGGCCCTCAATCCAATAAACTTCAGGAGAGCTGGAGGAAATCGTGGTGTATGGGGAAGGTGTTAAGAGTTCAGTGTCAGATCCCAGCTGGATTTGGGTCCCAGCTCTTGGGAAGGCACGAAAACCCACCACTCTCCAAGTTCCAAAATGGCAGACATAAACCTCACCCGAGGGGTTCAAAGAGGGGTGGAAGTGACTTAGCATGATGTTCACACTTGGCATAGGCTCTGGTGCAGGTGACCTATCAAAAGTGAACTCACCCTTTTTCCAATTTTCAGTGGTAGGATTGGTTGATCCAGAAATCACTTCATTCCATAGGCATCTTTCTTTGTTTACAAGCTGATCCCCCCCAGTAGGACTGGGCAGCTGGTGGCCTCTGATCTGTAAGCTCTGAGGCATAATTAAAGATGTGCTTTCTCAGACTGAGTCTCCAGCACCAGGCCGGGTCTGGCACAGGACTCGTTTACACTGAGAGAAGGTGAAGATGACCTTGACGGAAAACACTCCTGCATCCTTTCAATGGACCAAAGGAAGATACAACTCAATGGTCAGTTCTCCTATGATGCAATATATGTGCTCCTGAAAGTCACCTGCTCTGCAAATGACACCATAAAACAACAGGGACCGTGGAGAAACATAGGCTGGGTGTAACATTTAAAAAAAATTGTCACTGGCACATTAAAAAATAAAAGATAAGAACTAATAGAAAAGGTAGGTAGCCCAGTTAAGCACATGTTGAAGAGTTTAGAAATATATTTTAAAACCACTGGAAATATGGACTGTCAGCTGGGAAAGGCATGAAGCTTGCTTGTAGAATTAACAAGGGAAGAACTGCAGCTCTTGGGTTACTGTCTGCAATGAAGGAGGGTGGCCTGAGATCAGAGGATGTGCTATGAATCCCCACCTGACTCCGTCCGGCTGAGAGCAGCCCTCTGTTTTCACCCAGTATTTCTCACGAAGGAAACTACACATGAACAAATTCAAAATTCATGTCATCCTCAAATTGTCCCTTAAATATGTGCATCAAATGGAAAAAAATGTGGATTTTCAAAAGAGAGGATATAGCATAAACAGCTGTATTTTTTAATTATTGGAGGGACTCTGTCGAGGAAAACAATCGGGTGGCGTCTTGGTTTCTCGGAGGGCGAGGTTCTGGGGACGGTAGATGGTAGACAGCTCTGATCCAACATGAAGCTCAACATGGGACATCTAGCGCTGTCTGGCCATCAGCTTCTGGGGGAGGCAGTGGGCATGACATCTCAGAATAGGATCAAGAAAGAGGTGGCCCTCCCCACAGAGCTCTCCAGTGTGGCTACACTCAGGACACCCAGATCCTGAGCCCGCAGATAGCACTACACCCTATACAGATGGTTTTATCCTGTGCATGTTTATATATGATAAAATGTCTTTTAATAATTAGTAAGACCTTGAGAACAATAAATCACACCAGAACAGAACAATTCTAACCCTATGCTATTGCAGATGCTCCGTGAACATGGGCTCTGTTTCTTGCAGGATTCAGGACAAATGTTCATATTTTCAGACAGTGGCTGACCATGGGTAGCTGCAACCAGGAGGAGTGGAAATACAAATACAGGCAATGACTAGGGAAGGGGATTCTCAATCAGCCTTGAAGTCCTTCCAGATTTTTAGGTATGATAGGTTGTGTATGTAGAAGCTAAGAATGTTCACATAAAAATTCAAATATTAAGTTAATAAAATGTCCACTGTGTTCCCAAAAGGCAGAATTTGGGTGTGTATATGAGTGTGTGAATGTGGGTGATTACGTGTGTGTGTATGCGTATGTTGGTATATGATGTCTAAGCATGTTTGACTTTATTGAGCAGCTACATACTCGATTAGGAAGTAACATCATATAAATAAATTCCCAGCCACCGGTGATTGGCCATAACTGAAGTCTTTTTTTTTTTTTTCTTGAGACAATTGTAAACTGAGTATTCCTTATCAAAAGGGTGACTTTCAGATTGATATGGTTGGGATTTTGGGTGTCCCCCAAAAGTTCATGTGTGAGAATGCTTGGAGATGAAATAATTAGATCATTGGAGGTGCAATTAGATTATGAGGGTGGATTAGTCCACTGACCTCAATTAACTGGGTGGTGACTGTGGGCAGGTAGGGTGTGGCTGGAGGAGGTGGGCCACTGGGGTTGTGCCTTGGGGGTTTACATTTTGTCCCTGGGGAGTGGAGCCAGCCCTTCACCATGAAGCTCTGCCTTACCTAGGGCCCAGAAATGTGGAGTCAGCTGACCAAGGACTGGACCTCCGAAACTGTGAACCAAAATGAATTTTTCCTCCTCTAAGTCGTTCTTGTCAGGCTTTTGGTCACAGGGACAAGCAGCTAAAACAGATTTGTCCTCCTTTCCTTCAGTAAGCTGGAGGGGCAAGCATGGAGTCTTAGGCAATGACTTGGAGCAAGGCTGGTCCATAGGGCGGCTGGTCTAGCTGCATTCCCAGACCAAGGAGGGACAGACTTGTCTGTCTTCTGCAGCCCATCTCAGCAGAACTCACATTTCCAGTTCCATCCACCAGTGTCAATATGTTGCTGGACTGCGGGCTCGTGGTGAGCAGAGCCAGGCACATTCCTCCTGACCATGGGAGGAGCAGAACTGTCTTCCCCCTAGGTCCCCGTCACCTGCACATGGTAGCCACGTGTGTGTCACAACTTTCCCTGTGGCCAAAGGCCAGTGGCCGAGAGGTTCACTGCAGGCCTACAATTCACGGGCCACCTGCCCTGCTGCGGTCCCCAGTGCGGCTCCTCCGGGCCCCCTTCTCGGCCCACTAGTGGCCGCTCACCTGAAACACACTGTGCGATGATGTTCACCACCCAACAGGGAAAACATCGCTATTGATGCTAACAGTCAGGATGCCATCCAGGGCGAGTGCCGCGCCCGGCCAGGGCTTCGCCTGATGGTTCCTGCAGAGGCGAGCGCCGCTCTTCACCCCGTCCATCTTGGGAAGAAGTGGGTTGCTTCCCTCAGTAATATCTTTTTAATATTCAGTTCACTGGAAACCAATCTGTGACGAAAGAAAACAGTATTAACGAACTTTGGGCTAAATCTAAGTCTGCAGCCACACATGAAGTCACCACCCTGGGGCACAGAGGCAGGAGGAAGCTCCAGAGCATCACTCCCCACTGGGAAGCAGGAGGGGCCTCCAACCTGGATGAGGCTGGCAGCAGAGATGCAGCCTCTCCACCCGGGTTCTCCACTCAGCACCCCGTGGACAGGGACAGCACAGTCCAGTGACTGCCGGGCCCTGTGACCATCCGTCCCTAAGATCGTAAGGATCCTGGAGGTCACAGGGGATCCCATTCCCATGCGTTGGTTCACTTACCTGTGGATGGAAAACTGGACGAATCGTAATTGGCGACTCCAAAAATGTGCCCGTACCAACCATCTCAATGGTTAGAACCCTTTATACCATGCTGATCCTGAGGTTCCAAATTGGTCAGCCAAAGAAAAAAGCAGCTTGTCATCGTCTTCTCTGAGGGGCTAAACACTCTCTGTGCAAAGGAACGGAATAATCTGGACTTTGTGGGCTACGTCCTCTCTGTTGTGACCACCTATCTCTGATGCTCGGATGCAAATACAGCTGCAGACAATGCGTCCACCACAGGCATGTCCACGTTTGCACTGAATCTCCATCTGCTAAGCAGATCTGAGCTGCAGGCCGTAGTTTTCTGGCCACTAGTCTAAAGTGTCATTTCCTAAAGTGTGAGGCATAGATCCTTAGCCATTCAAGATGTCCTTGACCAATAAATGACTCTCTAGGCGAGGAAACTGAGAAACACTTTGTATTTGGAGGTGGATATTTCTCTTGCACGTTAGTGAATCCTGTTGCAAAGAAACTGCTGATACCAGATTTATCCCAAACTGACCTGACTGTCCTTTGCACCTGCCCCTTGTGCCTGCCCAAAGGACTCTTGCTTCAGGAGATATTGTCCTTTGTGTGTGTTTATCTGTGGGTCCTGAGATGCAAATACACTTTGCTCGGAAAGCCCTCTGTGAGCTATCACGCCGGGGGATAGACTTGGAGCCTGGGAAGTTGAAAGATTCAGCAGGGGAATCATTAAAGCCATCAGCAATTGATAGAAATACCTTGTCTTAATGGGCTGAAGATTCACCCAGCCTGTGCCTTGACGGGAGGGACACTCAGAGTGAACACCGAGACCCGAACCTTGGGTCTTCATTTTTTCTTTAATTAGCTTGGTTGTGGGAAGCTGCTTCACTTTCCTGAGCTTCATCTGCAAAATCACTTTCCTTGGTTGAAAAAGGAAGAGATTCATTTGGAACATCCCTGAGGGTTTTGTTGTTCTGCCGTTACTGCTTTAACTCTAGGGTCCTTTAAGGAGAGACCGACGGCAGGGACAGACGCACAGAAACGAGGGTTTACACTTCCTTCACCATGGACTTCACTTTCACCTTCTGATTGCGTGAGAACAGACTTGGCTAGATTCGGTTTCTGAATCTGGAAGCACAGGGGTCATGCCCCAGGAAGAGGAAGACAAGCTTAGCCCACAGCCATCGATCCTTCCAGGGATCCATCATAGGCCTGGCAACCGGATGACAAGTCCTGGTGGGAACCTTGGTTCCACAATTGTCCCCCGTGGGACCTTGCGCAGTCTACCTGTCCTGCCTCTCCTGGCCTCGGGCCCCCAGTGCCTCGTGGGAAAACAGGAGACCCCAGGGCACTTCATCAGTGCAGTGATGAGCAGAGAACAGCTCCATCCAGATGGTCACCTCCGCCATCTCTGCGGCTGCTGCATACCAGTATCGAAGGTGAAACACTTAGGAGATGAATGTGAGGCACTAACACCATGGGCCAAGCCGTGGAAGAATCAGAGATCGGCTCCGTAGGGCTGCCCGGGCAGCCAGGCCTCTCCTCTGCAGACCCGGAATGCTCTCAGGCCCCTTAACTCAGAGACGTGTTGAGAGAGACTTGTAGTTTCTCCCACACTATTAAATGTGTTTGACATATCATTATACTTAAATATGACAGTGACGATGCTACTAATGGGACATGGCTCACATTGGAACAGGGAGACACCCTCAATTTCTGCACAGAAAATAAGCTAGAAATGGCAGAGCAGTCTCTCTCTTCAAAGGGGAGGAAGAAATTGGCCTTAAATCCAAAAGTTCCCATAGAGTATTAAAAAAAATGCCTTTGCTTTCTTGAAAATTTATCCAATTGAATTTCCTTTCAAAAGAGAACTGAATGATGCCTTCGTTTCTGTTAGCCCGTGCTTCATAAATACCATCTCTGCCCAGTGTACCACGCACATCATTTATTCAGCAGATATCATAATGTATTCAGGGCCTCTCTTAGGCAGAGAAATTTCAATATTAGATAAAAATAGTGAGATGGCAGCGGTAACTGTGTTTGTCTGGTACACAGAGTAAATAGGATTGTTAGCGATTGCTAAAGGCTTCGGGGAAAGATAGGGAAGCAAAGATAGCTCATGCCAGACTTGGAGCCAAGCAGGTGCAGAGGTGCGAGAGAGCTTGATTACCTTCTGCCACCGTGCACTTCTGAGCAGGCCCAGAGACGGGCCTCTCGCTTCTATCTTCTCATAAGAATGGCTGAATGTTATCCTAATTAGAAATCTGCTCAGATTTGGAAACAGGCTGGTTGTCTCTCCCCATCCCTCCATCCTCCCCACCGGGCTCTGTCTCCCTCTGTCACACACAAACACACATACACACACGCGTGCGCACACACACATAGTCATGCATTCATGACGCTCAGTGTCACAGCCAAAGGTCTTTTCTGAGTCCCGACCCTCAAGCTGGCCTGGTTTGGGCCCTCACCCCTCTGAACAGTCACCCCATCTGCAGGGGAGGGTCTGGGCTCTGTCTTCTCCCTCGAGTCTTCCACTGGTCAGAGCTGACCCCACCCCCACCCCACCCCTGCTGAACAGCAGCAGTGTCAGGGCCTTCACTCTGCCTTTTCCTTACAGTTCACTCAACCTCAGAACACTCTAGTCCTGGGCCATATCTACCTCTGAGCTGGATGAGGAATCTCTCCATCTGACGAACCCAAGGAGGCAAAGGGCATCTCAGTGACTGGCTCAAGGTCACATCTAAGAAGCTGCCCAGCCACAGTTCCTCCCGGGCTAGATGGTTCCAAAGTGCAGAGCAGAGGCACAGAGGGGCAGCGCTTCCCCTCCCCCTCCAGAGGTGCCACAGCTGTGCCTCCTGTGTCTTCTCCGACCTGCCGATGCACACATGCCCACCCCTGGGCACAACACTGCCTGGCACCATGCAGAACTGAGAAGTGCAGACACATCCTGTCCTGTCAACGGGAACCCAAAGGAGCAGCTGGAAAGGCCTGCCCAGGGCAGGAAGAGGGCACCTTCAAGGAGGAAGGCTCTGCAGAAGAGTAGGCCAGCAGAGGCCCAGCATCAGAGTGACCTCCAGTGATGACGGGGACAGAGCTGCTCCTGAAGGACACATTTGCAATGGACCGCAAAGGGAGGTGGGAACGTAGACAGGAGGCACCGCAGGGAAGGCCGGAGAGCAGGCAGGACGGTGAGGGGCAGGGCTGAGCTGGACGCAGCTTCCTGCAAGGGAAGGGAGTCCAGGAGCAGACGACCTGGACCTCCATGCTGTTCTGTGTTTAACAAGGCTGAGTGCCCGGGCAGGGCTTGCGGGGGCCTTGGGAAGTCTGGTTGAGAGGCTGAAGAGCATGCAGGTGACCATCAAGGCCAGAGGCCCAAACTCTAACTAACCGAGCCCTACCAAAGCTTTGCAGTGCAGGCCCTGCGTCCCTTCATGATTTGGAGCTGGACCACCTGGACCAATATCGAAGTCAGGGTGTTGCTGGCATTCCCTGTGCACAGCCACCGGTCTCTTCCTCTTTGCTCCTCCTCCCGGCCCGTCCACGGGAGGAGCAGAGCACGTGGGAACGCAGCAGCTGGGGACCGGAACCCACTCTAGCAGCCATTGTTTCTGCCTCCGTGAGAACCCGCCTGTTTCTGTGCCCACCAGTAACAGTTTTTGCCTTGTTGTTTTCTCAAGCATCCTGACAGTTTCAGACCTGGGAAGCATGAGTCAGTCCTAGTGGGGGCTCAGTTTGAATCTCCTGAATGAAGAGAAGGAAATTACATACGTAGGAAGATCCTTTCATCTCTCTTTATCTGCTCTGCTCGCCCACCCTCGGAACCAGGCTGCACGCGGCAGGCCAGCAGGGGCCCACAGGCATCTTTCCCTCACCCTGGCCTCCTGGAGAGCCGCCTCCTCTGGTGTGGGCTGGACACCTTCCTCTGCCTATTCCTGCTCAGCCCCCGTTATTTCTGCAAGGCCAGCTTCCTAATTCCCATGGACAGATGAGAGACTGAATTCAGAATCATATACAGGGCTGAGAATTGGGTTAAAAAAAAAAAAAGAGAGAGAGAGAAGTAAAGCAGACACACACCTGATTCCAAAGTGGGTGTTCTTACCACACTGCTCAGTGCGTGTGCCCTGAGTCAAGGGAATGAAGTACCTTGCAGGAAGCTCCAGGTTCAGCCTCACCGTCCATAGTGGGATCACAAAAGGGATCTCCAAAGCTGACTTGGGTGAATTGAATAATGGGATTAAATATTGAGGAAGATGAGGCAGGTGTCCTGGTTGAATTTAAATCTAGATTTTCTAAAGGAGGAAGGAGGGAAATCTTTGAGCAGGGGCCGGGGGGGAGATGAAGGCAAACTGGCTGGAGCAGCCACAGAGTGCTGGGTTTCGCCAGCTCCCCCTGATCTTTTGATTCCTGGTCCAGAGCTCATAGCTCCGCTCCTCTAGGGCCTCAGTTCTACTTTTCCTGTTCCTTATCTTTGGATCCTCTTCTCGCTCATCCCCTGCCTATGAAAGAGTGGGTACAGGATGGAGGAAAACAAATGAAAGTCAGGAGACCTAGGTTTGGGGTTTCCCTCCTCTTTTTGCTCTGTGAGTCCAGGAAAGTCTCTATAACTCTCTGAGCTTCAGTTTTTTCCTACATAAAAGGAAGCGATTGATCTAAATGATCTTATTATTTTAAGATTACCTGGATCCCCCTTTCGAATTCTCCAGATAGATTCAGGGTCAAACTTTTCAAATCAGAAAGAGGGATTCCAGACATCAAATCCTCCCAGCGTGTGGATATCCTGGTCAGCACGTGGCTCTGGACCGAGTGTCCCAGCCACACTGGCCTAACGCAGACACCCTCAGAGCTGCAGAGGCCGTCATCCTCCCTGGGGGCCAGCAAAGTGCCTCCTTCTGCTCCCTTCTGGGTGCCGCCTTCCTCCCCCGACAAGGACAGCACAAAGCCCGCGAGAGCAGGAGCGGCAGGAATCAGAAAAGGAAAGGCAGAGAGAAACCAGGGGCAGGAAACAGGAGCCAGGTCACAAAAACCAGCGAGCGGGGAGGGAGGGGAGGCAGAGGCCCCAGAGAGGCCCAGAAAGAGGAGCAAACCGGAGACCAGAGCACACTGGGAGACGCAGAAGCTCAGGGGGGCCAGTGTGAGCCTCTGGGCTGTGCCTCCTGCAGTCCTCACATCTATCATTTCCACTGAATGAGGCTAGAACCTATTCTGCACTGACAAGACAAGCCACCACCCTCCCCAACTCAGTCTCCAAGAGGAGTGGCCATTCCCACTCAAGACCATTTCCCTGAAGCTGATTAAGAGGTAAGTCCAGAGCCAGTTCCCTGGATTCTAGAGTCCAGAACTGTCCCGGCCTGGCTGCTCCTCTTCAGGTTTAACCCTGTGTTCACCCCCAGAAACCCCAGTGTCATAGCTGCATCCAAAAGCATGAAAATCAATTGGTATGCACCAGGGACCGCGAGATGCACCGATAGACCTGGGGGCCAGGACACAAAAGCCCCCAGATCTTCCTTTTTTATATTACAGGTCGGTGCCATCAAGTCCTGCTGAGAAATTCACATGACAGAAGCTGGCAAGACTCTAACCCTAGCAAGGAATACACTCTGTCATCTCCAACCCGTCATCAGCCACAGGCGCACAGAGAGCTGGCGGGCACACAGGAAGAGAAATCCGGACCAGCTCCTGCCCTCTGGAAGCTCACCCACCATGGTGTGAAAGACTTAGCACACATATTTAAATGTCTCTAAAAGATTTTTAAAGAGAGAGAAGAGAAGTACCCGCAGGCGGCATGGGTTTGGCAAAGAGGGCATGACTTTTATTTAGCAGTGGACTGTCTCTTTAGTAATTAGTGCAGGGGTCAACTCAGTCTTCCAGAGCCTCAGTTTTCTCATCTACACAGTGAGACAAATGGGAGCCGGGGCACCAGATACTGTTCAGAGTTAGGTGCTCACACTCTGCCCAGAACCCTTGCCGGCTCCCCAGGTGCTCTCCACAGGCATGTGTGCCCACTGTCTTCCAAATGATGTCTGCATTTTTTTCTTCCATCTCTGCTTCTTAGGAGAATTGACTAAAAGGGACAGTGAACTAGAAAGGGAAAACATGTCAAAATGCTGAGAATTCTGAAAATACATCTCTCCAAAAGGTGCCGCCTGGTTCTGGCAAGATGACAAGGTCCCCTGCAACCTGGTGCAGACACAGCGCTGCAAAATCCCACGGCTTGAGCGCGCAGTAAGTCTATGGGCTCCGGGTGCCAAGTGCGAAGCAAGTGCTTCTAAACACATGACAACTATGATGAGAAGCTCAGGATCAGGCCAAGGGAGCACGGGGGGTTTTCTAGATGGAGATGCCGATGCGGGGTTCATCTTTTTCACCGGGGACCACTCCCACCAGACCCCTCTCCCTGCCAGGTCCAGGGCCAGGGCACCCACCATTCAGAAACTGCAGCTCCATGCCTCACGTCTAGCACCTGGGCTGTGGAGCATCGGGGGGCCCTTTCCCCCCCCATCAACTTCATAAACATAACTAATAATTTCGCTCGGCCCAAGAGGAGCCCACGAGCTCAATGCCAAAAGCAACTTAAACAAAACGGGTCATAAAAATCCCCTTCTTATGCCTGTGCTTGATGCCATCATTAAAAAAGAGAAGGGATGACAAAGTGAAAAGGAGAAGGCTGCGATTCTTTTATGTGAAGATTACATTTAAAAATAACCGACGAACCGTCTGCACTTTTCGGGGCCTGACGTCTCGAAACGCATTTAGATTGATGCAGACGGGGGCTGAAGTTCCCGTGCCGAGTAAACAGTCAAGTGTTCTTAATAGGAATTGCAGTTTTTCGACATCTGTTAGGGAAAAGGGAATGGCGAAACAACAATTTAGAGTGAGATTGGTTTTGTTAAATGCATTTAAATTCCAAGATTAGTGGTGTTCTTTCTTTTTCAATTAGCATTCACTTGGAGAAAGGTTACAGATGAAGGGGCTGGGGAAGACAGGCTGGAATGTTCTCCTCCCTGAGAGGGCACTCCAAAGCACAGTAAAGCTGAAATAGGGAGAAAATGCAGAGGGAGAGGAACTTAGCACCCGTGCCAAGCCCGGGATGCAAAATCTTGCAGGGAAAGCATTAAAAAAATAATAATAAAATAAAAATAAAATAAAGTTGCGTCTGGATTTGATGATCCTTTTCTCTAGGCAGCAAAATCATGAATTGCTTTGAGGGGAAAAAAAAAAAAAAAAAACGAAGATTTGCATTTTTCAAGCCAGTTACTAAGCAAAATTTGTGTTATTTCTCAAATACATGCCACGGCTCTGTTTGAGTGTGTAAAGAGCTGAAACTAGCTCAATTTTTTTAGGGATTTTTTTTTTTCGATAGAAACATAAACAGAGACAAAAAAAAATGTAGGGAATGTTTCACCTGTTTTACTGCCATTAAATAAACCTCATCTGCTACCAAGCTGTTTTGGGTGACATTTGTTAAATAAATACATTTTGTGGGAGGCTGGAACTCTGAAGTACCGAGACACGAAGCCAATGTTCTCAGATAATTCAGTTTGCTTCCTGGTGCCCTTACCCCTGCCCCAAGGGGAAAGAGAACGCTAAATTCAGATTTATCCTTTCACACCCGTACCTTATATTCAAACTTACACAGCTGTGACAAAAAGTGCATCCTTTTCATTCTCTCTCTGCTCCCTTTCCCTGTTCTCCTCTTTCTCTTTCTGTCCCTCCACAAGATATCTTCACCCCCTCACCACCAATTTTTGTGATTAGGAACAAAATCACTTTTGTTGACACTTCTGTAGGGATTCCATTTGTAACGCTATCAATGTACATATTTTGTGCATTCCTGTGGCCTTTAAAGTATGTCCACTCTTCATGATCACTTGAAAATATGCACACTGAGAATTCGTTTAATGTAAAGCCAGTAGTACCATTTCTAATTGAAAAGCTAATAAATCAATTTTAAAAATAGCATCAATCCAGACAGTTCTTTAAAGTATCTCTGTGGACACATTAGAAGGCACCAAAATGGATTCCTGTTGAGCATGATTTCCTGTGCACTGGGTCTTTGCGATTTTGCAGAGATCCTAACTGGAAAAAACGGGGCAGTTTTAAACACAGGGCACTGTGACTGCAGGGGCTATACAACTGCATAGAGCTCTTTTCAGTCCTGGCAAACAGAGAACCCACTTATAACTAAAAAAGTATATACAGTTCTAGAACATTCTGCAGCCAGACTTGGTGCACTGGGGTGCCTCCGTAGGCAGGGTTCTGCTGGCTTCTGTTGGCTTCCTCTGAGAAATTTCCTATGCTGATTCCTTTCAATTATCTGTCAATTTTCAAAATGCAAATAGAAACAAGCCGACATCGCTTTGGTCCTCACCAACTGATTTCTTCCAAGCACCCAGACCATAAGCAAATGCAGTTCAATATGTTCTCTTCCCCTTTTTTAAGTGGAATTAATATTACTGAGCAGATTTTGGTCAGCTTCCAGGAACCTAGTGTGTGGAGAGGCAGAATTTTATTTTAGAAGCACAAGTTGGTTTGAAAAATGTGAACTTAGCCCAACTCTTTCTTTGTTTCATCTTTCTTGCTAGACATGATTTATTTTTCTTAAAAAAATAAATCCTTCATGGACACACACTTGAGCACACACACAATTTATGCCAAATTACAATTGCTACTTAGGATATTTTTTTAAATTATTTTTTAACACAAAATTGTATAAAAAAGAAAACAGCAGCCTGCAGTCTCAAGATCAGAAGTAACCACTGAGGAATGGCATGTATACTGAGGCACGGCATCCGCCGACCCTCTGGCCCTGCGAGTCTTAGGGTAGAGATCATGCCATTCGCACGACTCTGAATTCTGCACTTTGTCTTTATTTTCATCAATAAGTATTTTCTTTCCATCATTGACACCTCTTTATTAGCATAAGATATTAGGTATTTTACAAAATTTTACGGAATCATTCACCTATTGGAGGCTTTTGTAGTTTCCACTGTTTTTTTTTTCTTTGTGATTTCAGGTAATGCTTAAATAAACCAATTGATGTAAAATAGCTATCTACATTGGATTACTTGCTCAGAATGGGTTCCTGGAAATAGAATTACTAAGTCAAAGGATCCCAACATATTTAATGTTCCCGACATACATTGGCAAATTGCCCTCCGTAAAAATTGTACCAATTTACCCTCCTGCAACTGGCATATCAGACTGCCTGCTTTACAGCATCTCCCTGCTCCAAGATCTTTTTTGAATCTCTGCAAATTCAAAAAGATTTTTTTTAAAAAAATGATAACTTTTGCCTGGAACAATTTGTTAAGACATGCATTGAGCAAGAGATTCATTTTTAAAAATAGCTTAATTCATAAAGAAATACAAAAGCTTATATCTAGGATGTTTTCTGACCCATAAATATTACAAAGCCATAATGCTTCATCATACATAGTAGATATTTTGTTAGAAACCCTAGTACATTTTGCATATGCTAGAGAGGTTTTTCCAGTTCAGAAAGCATCAGTAGAACAGAGACAGTCTTAATTTATCGCATGCAGTTTAAGGCAGCTCACACAGACTGCAGGGCAGGGGACACCTGGAAGAGTGGACTTCTGATTGCTCCCATCACCAGGTGTGGTGTCAGGCCAAAGGAGAAGTGCCCTCAGTCTTTGCATAGACCTTTCAAGTTCAAGGGGAAAAGGGCAGACCCTGCTGAAAAGTCCCCCAAACCTAACAACAGAATGAGAAAAATGAAGAAGAGCCCTGTCAGGCCAAAGACAACCCAGGAGGCATGGAGAAGCACAGTCGTGCTCCCACAGTCTAAGGTTCAAGAAGAGAAGGCGCAGAGGATATGCTGCTTTGTCTAAATGTGCTCTCCCCCGGGCTTTGCTTTTTCTGAGTTAATGAAGTCAATTTCATTCCTTGACAATTTTCTGGTAGACATTTGAGTTTTCTCAAGTCAGCCTAGGACAAATCCTAAAGATCTCAGAATAGCTCTAATGACAGGAGGTGGATTTCCAGGGCCACGTGCAGAGGCCACTCCCGACTGGGCACCAACCACAGTGTCTCCACGTAGACGCCCCTCCTCGTGGCAGGGTTGATCAGAAGTTGCCACAGTTAACAGTTAAGGACGCGTCCCTGCACTGCTAATTATTCAAAATCAAAATGCCAGGGTGGGGAACAAGGAAGAGAAAGAAAGAAACCAAAGATCCACCAACTCTAGGATGCTCCCCCACCTCCCCAAATCCTCAATTCCCTTAACTGTCAGCTTTTTCACAAAACTGAGCACACCCTTCCTTCCGAGAGGATGGCATTTCTCATTGTAAGAATATTCCTTCTAGTGATCCATTCCCACTTAATGAAGTGCTCCCTAAATTAAATCTACCCTTTCTGAAAGGTTACTCCCCAAACAAAATGAACAAGGAAATGCCTGCAGTCCATATAAATGTCATCCTGCCCTCCAGTAAATCTATGTTAATCACTATTTTTAAGGAGGCAGCCCAATCGAATGGGAGAGAAACTCAATTATCCTGCATAGGGAGACAACTGTCAGAGGGGGTCACAACAGCGTCTTTCGGAGGAGCCTTCCTCTGGAGAGATGCTCGACACCCTGTTCCACACATGGTTTGCCCTTTCCCTGTGTTCTCACCAGAGCCACGTCCCACTGGTGAAAAGAAGAGGAGGACACTGGTATCGATGGAGCCCGTCCTGTGTCGAGGGTCTCACGTATGTTTTCTCTTAATTCCTTACCACAAGATGATCAAAGAACGAATTCCCTTCTCTGCACAGAGATACAAATGGAGTGAGTCCCAGAGGAGCTAATCCATGGCGAAGGGGTGCTCCCTCAATTCTGATGAGCCCAAAGAAGCCCCTACCTGAGGGGCGGTAGCTCTGTTTCACCAGAGGTCTACAAGCTCATTTTAAAGAAATAGTCAAGAGTTGAGCAAAACCTGCCTCCTTTTTAGAAGCCAGTCCTTCAGCAGAGTTCCAGTGGCCTCCAGAGGTGGGTGAAACACAGGTCTCAGGCGGGCTGACCCCACACCACCATTTAAACGTCAACCCAAGAGGGCTGTCCATTACTAATCCAGAGAATTTTCGTGGAAAGTGATAAGCAGGGGCACCTCTGGATGCCGATTCCAAGCAGGCGTGGCCTAGGACTGGGTTTCTGCAGAGGCGAGCGCAGGCTGCACAAAGCTAATGAGCAGAGGCAGGGCTCAGCGCTTATGTTTTTTGGAATTAAGTTGCATGACTGTGCCTCGCTCTCTAAAATGTGTAAATGTGTAAATTATGCTAAAACAGATTGCCAAGGCTAGCTGAAGAAATGAGAAATATGGTGCACTCTCACGGTGAGGGTGCAAGGGTGCAGGCGTGTGGCTTGCGCCTGACGTCAAAGGCAGCCTCCAGCTCTCCACTCCTGGGGGTTCTGGAAGCGATTATTGGGAAGGAGTAGTGAAAGGAAAAGAAGGTAGTTGGTCTTTTCACGAACTCCACCACAGCTAAGCACTATCTCTTTTACTGGCACAAAAGAGATTATGCAAATTATGCACATTACCCAAGTCCTATTCCCAAGCCATATTTAATTTCTCCAATTCACCACATCCTAAAAGAAATGCCATAGTCCCATGCCAAGTCTTGATCCTAAAGATGTCCAAGAAGGAAAAGAGAGGGGGAAAAATGCTCCTGTGGTCTCTCCACAACTCCATATCTACCATCCCTCCACTGGGGGAGTGTGTGTGCACAGATTTGTGTGTGTGTATGTGTGTGTGGGTGTGTGTGGGTGTGTGTGCGCGCGCAGTTGTGTTTGTGCACATTTGTGTCATGCAGTTTTGTGTTCATGGGATTCATTTTAAAGTTGCTTCCAGTTATTGTGACAGGAAAACCAGTCCCATCAGGGACAATAGCATAAAGCCATGAGATGACACCTTCCTTCAAGGAAAAGGGAATGCAGTCATTTTTGTGGTTTAAGATTCTCTCATAAAATGAAGAAATTATATGAAAATGACATTAGGCCAATAGTGACTTTGTGAGTCACCAAGGCCAAACATTATCTGTTATTGATGGGGAACCTACTGAAAGATATTCAGGGTCCCATCCACTCATTTTGGGAATAGGAAAACTGAAAATGCCCAGGAACCTCCTAGAACACACAGCAAGAGCCTGCTAGGCTGCAGCCGGCACCCCTGCTAGCCCCTGACCCTGTGTGTTCCGCACGGGCCGTTATCTGGAGATTCAACCACATACTTCTGCAAACTGAGACCACATTTCCTCAGCGTTCCAAAATGCTCCCAGACTGAGTTAAGACTCTACTTTTCAATTAAATGGATAAGGAACATTGCAAATTCTCCTCAAGGTCACCAGATGCACAATAAAAAGGAAGAAATGTAGATACCGCATTTAAAGGCAGGTTTTTGCAACTGAGTCAAGAGGCAGCAACTTGTTTCCGTAGAAACTCATCAACACACGCAGGCCTGTCTCATTGGGAGGGAGGTCTGAGCCAGGAAGGCTGAAAATAGTGATGTCTAATTGCGGACAAAGATTCCGGGTGGTGTCAGGAGCCCTCCAGATTTGCAATTTCCATTCTCCTGCTTCTCCCTCCCTTCCTTGTCTATTGTTCCCTCTCCTCTCCTTTTATCTGCCATGATGAGAAAGAGACAAAGACACAGAGGTGACGTGATGAATTGTCAGTGCCCTGAAGATTTTCCCCCCTCTACTTTTAATACAGAACACTGTCTGTCTTGCAAAGAGTGATCACGGATTCACGAAATTAACCAATATGTCTGGTTAAATTCTTAAAATAATTGGGCCTTACAGAAGAAGAAGAACAAGTTTGTTTGCGCTGATTACTCTGGAGCCTGCATGACGTTAGTGACTTGAGTCCGGAAGGCCCATTTATTGGTCATAGATACAGTGCAAAGCAAGGCCTGGGTTCACTGTGTTTACATTAAAATATAGCATCGCCTGTTGACACACAGGGTAGGAAGGAGCTGACCGGGGCACTGCACTCCTGGTTTTGTGAAGGATTCTCCCAGCAGTGCTGGAAGGGGCTCAGAGCAAGTCAATAAAGATGACCCATGACACCTAAGGAGACCACCAGCCCAGCAATACCATCTTCCACTTCCTAAGCTGGTGATGCATGACCCAGGATCTGTCATGCTTCCAGACCCTGGAAATTATCTGGAAACTTTGAAAGAGCCTCCAAGTGGATTCGACCTTAAGCTACCATCACTTACAAATAAATATAATTATGATATGAAAATGATTCGTCTCCACATCTGTTTAACAGCTATTCAGAAACTCCCTTGAGATCAAAGAGTATGGCTTTTGCCTTGATTTCTTCTTTAAAAAGTTCTATATTCTCATCACCTTGCACATTGCCTGTCCTTTAATAAGCATTTAACAAATATTAGGTAAATAAACGAATTCCACCAAACATCAATCAAATGGAAAAAGACTAGTTTTTACGGCCATCAGGTGCTTTGAGCCTCTGATCATTTGCAATCCTTCTCTGCTGTGTTGCTATTTCTATTCTGTAAATTATTTTTTTTTAAATTTGCAAACTCTAAATGCGGTTTGGTTCATCCAACCTTTCAATTTAAACATCAAAAATTAAGACTCAAGTGATAATCATGAAAATTAATGAATTTATTGATAAGTGTGTCCTGTAAGTTCTTTTAGTATTTTATTTTGAATGAAGGTAGGTAACAATAAATAACTCTAGGAAATTATTTTTTTAAGCTATGGGGCACATACTGTGTGGCAGGTGTTGTCCTGAGCATTTTAATATATATCATTTAATAATCCTACCTCTGCATATCATGTCAACGGCATCCCTCCTCCTGACATCTCTCTCCAGAATGAAGGACCACGTCCAAGGTCATTGAGTTGGTGGTGCAACTGGAATTTGAATCCATGTGTGTCGTTCATGGCAACCGCATATAAATATAAAAATGAAATATTCTCTTAAAAATAACTCAAGATTCTTGAGGATCAATCACGAGTGCACCGTATTTATCCAGACGCTCTGTCAAAGAATGCCATTTATCAGGAAACTACTTCACAAGAACTTTAACAATTTAGTTTCTCAAGTGATTGATTTCAGAGTTGACTCTCATTAGATTCTTGCAGGCTATGTTTAGCAAAATGGATTATGTAATCCATTTTTTGAACTGAATTTTTATTATCAAATATATTTTCTAGTCAACTCGTCATGATTGAACTTTTTGATGGCTCCAACTTCAAAACTACATCTTACATAATTTTAAAATCTGGTACTAAAAAATACGTGGAGGAACATAAATTAGCATTTCTAGAGGGGTAGAAGGATGCACCCTCTTCCAGTTTTCTCTGGAAGGGTTGAAATATGAGGACCCATACAAAAGAACTGCTCTCACAACCATAGATAGGTGATTTGTCAACAAGTCAGGCTGTATCTTTAGGACTGCCTCAGTTTTCTCATCTATAAATTGGGAATGATAAAAACACGCATCTTTTCAAACTGCTTTTCAAATTGCCAAGAGTCCCCAGAGGAAATGGTTGTAAAAACAGTTTATGAAGCTCTAAATCAAATGAAATTTCTAGAGCACTTCTGCTATTGTAGGTCAAAACTGCTTTCGGTGTTGGCAGGAACAGATCTGGTTTGGACTGGGAGCCCAGTCACCAGCAATACTCTAAATGCATCCACTTGTGTCAGTAATTTTGAAAAAGTCAATCAAAAGTATGTGATTACTGATTAGCCACATGCTCTGAATCCATTGTTTGCAATAGTGGAGACTAGTATTTTTTGCTGCTAATCCTGAAAAGTTAAAGGGTCTTTTATTGAAAAAATATTATAGTTATTCACATCCTCATCATTACTTCATAGTGATCAAGATGATCATAATTATGCTCTCATCCCATCTCCTGCTTAAAACACTGTCTACATGGGCAAGAGCCTCACGGGGCCTCTCCATGGTCCATGGTCGGGTGTGCGCTCTCCTCACCTGGCCCCTTTCCAGCCAGGGTAATTTCATTCTGCTTACCAAAAACTCCCTGTAGTTTCCCCCCAGAGAGGGTCTCCCTCGCTTCCTGTTCAAAGCCAGCTGTGCTGTGGGGCTGGCAAACAGATGCCACTCTCTACCCTGAAGTGTCTGTCTATCCTCGTGGGTTCCAGCAAGGCTGGGGTATTGCTACAGCCAAGGCTTTGGAGAAAACCAGCAAGTATTTAGCCTTTCCTTTTACGTACTCCCCAGTAGATGCTGCAATGTGAGGGCCAACATATTCCTTTATGTTTGCACATTTTAAAGTTAGAAAAAAAAAAAAAAAACTCCTCCGTTATGTAAGATCAAGTATCTCCAGCTGCCGCCTCTCCGATCGGGGAACTCATAGTCTACTTGATACTGATCATTCGTAGTTAAAGATGACCTATTACACCTCCTAATTAGTTACTGAGGTTCCTGCAAGACTCTTCAGTTAGAACCAAAGCAGAGAGGAAAACTGGACTTACTTCTGCACTACAATTCTTGCAGAACTGTGTATGAACGAGAACACAATCCTATTTACACGACATTTGGTGAAAGGAACCATGTAGATGCTTGTGGCTTCATGCAGGCCTCCATAAAACCCCATGCAGAAGATGAAACATGACACCTGCTTTGTAAGCCATCCAAGACCCCTACCCCCAGTCCATACGCTTCATATGTATGTAATCAACTTTTATTGGTTCTTGAATTACAGTCTGTGAGCACAGAACTCCCCTTTGCCAATCAAAGCACAATAACAGAGCTTGGAAGTGTCATTAATAAAGGGCTTGCGGTTTGAACATAGAGAAATGTTTATAAAACTCCTGCTTCTTTCAGAGTTGATTTTGGTGGCAATAAAGATTTAGAGAAAATATTTCACACAAAAGTATGACATCAAAATTAGAACCTTTTTGAACTCAAGTGAGCAGACTTCCTTCCATCCATCCATCCATTCTCTACCCAGTGCTTCCTGTGTGGAAGCCACAATGTGAGCCTACACCAGCTCCATCTGTCTAGGAAAGTGACCCACCTCTGTGCAGGCAAGACATCAGGAAGTACTACCATCTGAAACAAAGCACGTGAAGTCAGAAGGCTATTTCTAGAAATACCATATCATGAACCACCATGGTCCTAACCAGAATTTGCCAACCACATTTGCACATTCAGGTACTCAAGCAAGTTTTTCCACATCTGCACTCAAGCCAACCAAGCCCCAAAAGTCAGATGCATAGTCAACAAAATAACTGATCCAGTTTCAAAGAGAAATTGACCAGCCTGTGAGAAAATGCTCGTGTCACGTGTAGTACTCACTTTTCAAATGTAAGCATACTGGGGCAGCTACTGAGGCCCCAGAATTTTGCTTAGTGAGCAGAGGATCAAGGGCCCAGAGAAAGCTTGGGTGGCTCTGATCTCTGGCCAGGACAGTTTCCCAGGGAAAGCTCTGCTCAGGGTCTGCTTTTCCTGGGACTATTCCGGCAGGTCACGATGCTAACATACCATATTTGTGTCTTGAGCTGTTCTTTTTGGTCCCCTGATCACGTGTTCCTGATGAGCATAACAAAGCCCACCAGGTGCCCAACTCTTCAGTGATGACCTCATTCATTCCTACTTCTCAGACATGACTGTTGGTCCCCTGGATTGGGGTTTGAGCTGTATCCAAGCTTCAGTGCACATTTACACATAGTTTTCCTTGGTTTGTGTCCACAGAGGGACAGTCCAGTCATTGTGTGTGGATTTGATGACTTAGAGTCTCAGATGAAAACACTGATTCCAAGGCTAGTGACCACGTGTGGTCATCTCAAGGAAGGAGCAAGTTTTTGCAGCATCCAGACCTCCTCTGTGGTGCCTAAGCTAAGCCCACACACCTGACAGCTGTCTCTCTTTCCCTGTGTTCCGCTCCATCCGGTCCTTAGTTCTTAATCCTGCATGTGAGGTGGCAAGCCATTGACATCTCCCAGGCCTATTTTTTTTTTTTTTTTTTTTTTGCCTTTGATGACTTCTCTGAATGACCTTTCCTCCAAATATGTCTTTTATCTGCCTCTTCCTGACTATCCCATCAGGTCACCGGGAGACAGGTACAAGCCACTGAACTACCATGGACATTTTATTTCCACGGAATCAAGCCTCTGCCTCCATCAAGTCACTCCCCAGCAGGAAAATCTTCCCTGAACCCTGCACCCTGCCTGCAGGCTGCCCTCCTCCTTGGCCTGGGCTCCAGACCCTCCGCCTTCTACCCACAAACTACATACAAAGACGAACAGCCTCCCTCAGGGTTGGAAGATCTGGTTTCTAATCCACCTCTGCAGGATGGAAGCTTCAGGGAGAAGTGAGTTGCCTCCAATCACAAGGCTGTTGGTGGCGGCCTGGGATGTCCATTTGTGGATGAACCTCCTCAGGTTCAGAGATCCCCGCTGTCCCTCCCCTCCTGGTCGCCTTGCCATGTTCCTAATGGGCCAGGGATGTGGCCACTTGAAAAGGAATTTACCCTGTCGTTCCTCTTCCTAGAAAGTTCTTCCCCGGCTGCTTACGTTGTCTGCTCTCTGGGGTCAACTTACTGCTCAAATGTCTCCTCTGACACCTGTGCTGACCGCAGTTTCTGAAACAGACATCTCTCCCCGTCCTGCTTTATGTTCTCTATGGCGTCTCTAACACCTGAAAAGGCATTTCCGATTGCTTTGTTAGTTTCCGTCCTCATTCCCTACCAGAATGCCCGCTCCACGGCAGACGCGGGCTTCACCCCAGGTGGGCATCCAGTGAATATTTGACCAATGAAGCCTGGAGAGCGGGGCAGTGGGATCCCATGATGAGGGATCACCAAAATCCAACACGCTCTTCAACTCATGAAATGCACCTAAAATTAGGAAGTCTCAGTTGCATTTAGTTCAGTTTCTCCACAAAAATCTACAAATCAGGATCTTAAAAGTAATGATCTTGTGTCTAGCCAAAGCAGCTTTGGGCCTTTGGCCGTGCATCTTGCCGACTTTCCCAGTGGCTCCTCCAGAAGCTTCGTGCCCTAACAGAAGCCCAAACATCTTGGAGTCAGCAGCTGTGGCCAAGATCCTCCAATGTCTGGTCCCCTCCCAGCCCTGAGGATTAGCTGTCGTCTTCCTTGATGGACAGAGGAATTCACCTAGCTGGTGACAGTGAGGCCTGGTGAACTGAGAGGGCACCAGAAATGAAATGATGAGCATGGGACACAGCAGTGGCCCTCAGAAAGCCTTTGGGAAAGGGAGGATGGAAATGGCTCAACACCGGAAGCCATAGGTGTCACCTCTTTTGGTCCAGCTCTCTACCTGTGCTTAACAACTTGTCAGTCACCAAGAAATATCGGAAGTGTCCTTTGTGCAAAGAGCCTTGTACCTGATATCAGAAGACCTATATTCTGACCACAGCTCTGCCTCAGAAGCCATGCCTCCTTAGGGAGCCTCCGTCTCCTCATCTGCAAAATGGCCTTATTTGAACAACTCTTGCCTGACCTAAGTCAGAAAGGCGGGGAACTCACGAGCTGATTTTCTAACTCTCTCTGAAGTCATGAAGTCCTGCACAAATGAAGTCTTGCTTGTCCCTCACAAAAATCTTATTAAATGGCGTCTTGCTTGTTTGGTTTAGTTGTTTGGGGGAAAAAAAAAAATGTTCATCCTGATCTTGCGTTCTGAGAGTTCACAGGAATTCTAAATCTAAGGTGATTTCTCTGATTCTGGCTTTCTCTCGACTTCCTATTTCAAGAGTGAAACTAAAGGAGGATCTATTTCTCTCTGGTTCCAGGTTCCAACAGTGGGGTGTTTTAGCATTCCGACTGCACGCACAGCCTAACAAAGCCATATTGAAATGCAGGGAAATGTCACTTCCATGTTAAAAAGCTCACAGAAGCAAGTCTGTCTCTGCTTAATCTTTGAAGACACCGCTTAATAAAACCGAGAGATCTTTCTAACGCTGTCCAACAAAACCTCTGGTAGATTTGCTCTGTGCATATTTTTGACGATAATGATAAAGGGGGGGGGGATAGGGGAAGCGGGGTGCATCACAACAATCGTTTTTCATTACAGTCAGATATCCCCAAGCTTTAGTGCAGCCGAGTCGATCAGAAAAGATTGGGTATTAATTATGAAAGTGCACTTCAATTTATCAGCAAAGGATATCAAGCAGGCCAAACGCCACAGCCTCTCATATAATTTATCTCTTCCTTGTAGGGAGGCAGATAGCAACGATTTGCAAATTGCTTCCTCTGCAGAAAGAAGGGAGAAAAACATACACACACAACACACAATTAAAAGCAGATAAGCATCAAGCCATGTGTCACATTTTCAGTAGAAAGCCAAAAGTGGAGGTCTTAATCTCCGGGGTTGGTGTGTGGGGAGTGTGCGGGCTGCTACTCCCCTTGATGTCACTACTTAACTCCTATTAAAATTAATAGGGGTCAGGCCTAATCATCAAGGGAGAAAGGGCTTCCCGGTGCGGGTAGGCTTCAAGTAATAAGGATTTGGTGATTACTATATTATTTGTCCGTTCATTTTCAGATTATCTTGTAAGTGTGTGCTCTTTGTGATCTTTGGTCCAATTATAAAGAATAACATGTCGCGCAGGATCTATTTTTATTAAAGCAGCCTTCTTCTCTCGAGAAGCATATAATTTGAGAGGGCATATTGACAGGATCTTAATGCAGAGAGCTCAAAACTTTCTTCCTCCTCCCCCAAATAAAGAGCATTACTTGTTCTAAACTGGGAGTATGTTTACGGATCAGCTGGGACCTCTGACCCAAAGAATGGAGGCACATGGATTCTTAGAAAAACCTCAACTCAGCCTGGCCTGGGTGGCGGGAGAAGCATATGAGTTTTCTGGGGAGAAAAAATGTCGGGGGGGAACTTGAACTTGGAGATCAAATGCTGAATGGGAGAAATCCCTGATATCAGGGGTTCATAAAATTCTCTGAAACTCAGTCCACTCGACTCTTCTACTAAATAGGGGACCGGGGGGATAAAGAGCATTACCATCAGGGGCATCACAAGGAAGATCATGTCTGTAAAAGTGCCTGAAATGAGGTCACGGTCAACTCCAGCAGCCTGCACGTCACCCAGCAGCACAGACACGCTCCATCCTTGGGGGAATCAGAAAAAAAATAGAAAAAAATGGAGTTCATTTGCATTTTTAAAATATTTCAGACTTTGAACTTTGTCCACTAAAGAAAGAAATTAGAGCAATAGCAATAATTAATACAGGAACAACAATAGCAGCATTTCGTGGGGCAGGGTGCGGTCAACAAGGGCGTCTCTTAAACAGTTCCTGTCGTCAGAGGTGAGAGTCATGCTGTATCTCACTTGGTTTTGGTTTGGTTTGGTTTGGTTTTCGCTGCAGGTTGAAGAAATCAACCTCTCATATCACCTCCATCCACAGATAAACATTAGATGCCTCTAAAACCGACCATAAGTAAGGCCACACAGAAGTTCAGCAGCTCACAGAGAAAGCTCACCTGCAATACGCAGATGTGTTTGAGCCTTACCTTCCCATCTTCAGATCAAAATGCCGAGTCTTGTGTGCCTCTAAATGACCACTTACATTTCTACATGTTCTGTCAACTCTGATCTCCTCTCACATGCATGTCATTGGATCAAGTTTGTTCTATTTACTCACTTATTTAATATTATTTTTGTAAGTACTAGGGATCTAAACTAGGGACCCTGAAAGCACTAAGCAAAAGTTCTACCACTGAGCTCCATCTCAGCCCCAAAGCATGTTATTTTGTCTGCTTGAATTTTCCATAATGAATTTTCCTCTGCCTGAGCTCTTTGTATTACTGTTACAGTTTCACCCACTTTTCCAATTTTGAGAGCATGTTGTTAGGTACATAGAGATTCAGGATTGTTAGAGCCTCCCACAGAACTGTTGTTGTTTTAATCATTATCTAACACAATTCTGTTTCCCTCAAGATTTTTTTTTCCCTCAAAGTCTATTTTATCTAATATTGATAGTGCTATTCCACTTTTCCTTTGGATTCTACTTTTACTGATTTTTAAGTCTTTCTCAAGATTTCTATATCTTTAACGGGTGCAGTGGTTCATCCCTGTAATCCCAGCAGCTTGGGAGGCTAACGCTGAAGGATCGAAAGTTCAAAGCCAGCTTCAGCAATGGTAAGATGCTAAGCAACTCAGTGAGACCCTGTCTCTAAATAAAATACAAAATAGGGCTGGAGATGGGACTCGGTGGTTGAGTAGCCCTGAGTTCAATCCCTGGTACCAAAAGAAAAGAAAAAAAAAAAGATTTTATGTGTTCTTGTAAATAGAAAACAGATGGAAATCACTTGCTTGTTTGTTTAATGAGGCTTTTTATTTTAAAATAATTGTAGATTCACATACAGTTGTAAGAAATCATAAGGAGAGAAACCTGATACTCTTTATCCAATTCCATCCAATGTTAATATCTTGTAGTTATGCAAGTTATTAACATCCTGGCCAGGATATTAACACTTATACAGTCAAAATTTGGAACACTTCCATCAACACAAGGTTGTGTGCTACCATTGAGAGCTCTACCCATTTCTCTCCTGCCCTCGCCTCTCTGTAAGTACTGCTAACCACTGATCTCTTCTCCTACCCTCCACTGTTCTCATTTCTACAACATTACATAGATAGGATCGTATGGATTATAACCTTTGGAGACCAACTGTTTTCACGTGTCATAATTCTTTTGTGATCCTCCATGTTGTGTGAATCTATAGTCCTTTCTATGGCTCACTAGTGTCCCTCAGTGTGCAGCCACCACGGTTAGCCATTCACTTGCTGAAAGACGTCCAGGTTACTTGCAGTTTGGGGCTATTTATTACTACAAATAAAAACCACCATAAGCATTTGTGTATAGATTTTTGTGTGAACTCCTTAGTTCTCTGGTATAGATTGCCCACTCAACATGGAATGGATCAGAGAGCAATTGCATGTTGAGTGTTTAAGAAACTACCATGCTATTTTCCAGAGTGGCTGTTCCATGGCACAATCCCACCGAGAGTGTCTGAGTGATCCAGTTTCTCCACATCCCCACCAGAATTTAGTGCTGTTGTTATCTTTCAGTAGCCATCATCTCTATCTGTAGCTGTTCTGATAGGTAGACTGACATCTCATTGCTGTTTTAATTTGCATTTCCCTAATAAGGTGTTGAACACCTTTTTATATGCTCATTTGCTCTAAGAGCATCCTTCTTAGTGAAAAGTCTCTTTATGTCTCTGACCATTTTCCAATTGAGCTGTTTATTTGTTTTATAATTGAATTTTGATATTTCTTTAGTACACCAGATAACAGTCCTTTATCAGATATGTGGTATGCAAAGATTTTCTCCTTCTCTTCTGCTTATCTTTTCATCCTCTTAACAGAATCTTTGGCAAAGCAAGAATTTTTAATTTTTCTGAAGTCCAACTGTTGGATTCTTCCTGTTACAGATTGTATTGTTGATATCAAATCTTTGCCAAGACCTACCTACTGAGGACATCCCCACAGTAATTTTCTTTAAAATGTGGTTTTGCACTTAAGTCCTTCACCTCTTTGGGATTTAATTTTTGGTAAGATGCAAGACAGGTCACTTGGGGTTGATTTATTTGTTTAATTGTTTATTTATCTATGAATGTCTGATTACTTCAGCTCCATTTGTTGAGAAGTTTATTCTCCTGCACCAAGTTGCTTTTCCACTTTAAAAAAAAATTATTGGGCATATTTGTGTCAGTTTATTTCTGAGTTCTCTCCTCTGTTGCATGGATCTATGTGTCTGTCTGTTTCTCTGCCAACATCATGTCGTTTTGATTACTTCAGCTGGATAATAAGTCCTGAAATTGAGTAGACAGGGTCCTCCCACCTTATTCTTGGGAAAAAAAAAAATGGTTTCAGCTATTTTGGTTCCTCTGCATTTCCATATAAATTTTAAAATAATCTTTTCTGTATCTACTGGAAAATCTCACTGGGATTTTGATTGGAATGACATTAAACTTTTCTATCACCATGTGGATCACTGGTATCTTTACTATATCAAATCTCACAAGCCACGGAGGCAGGAGGACTCTCCAACTTTTAGGTTTCTGTTTATTTCACCCATCATTGTTGTACCACATTTATTGTACAAGTTCTGCATATATACTAGTTTTACACCTAAGTTTGTTTGTTTTTCTGAGTTGTTATAAAGGGTACTGGATTTTAAAATTTTGGCGCCTATACCTTCACTGCTAGTATACGGAAACAATCGATTTTACTGTTTGTCTTCTCTCTTATGACTTCAGTGAACTTCTTATTTCTAGGAATACTTTGTAGATTCCTTGGCATTTTCACTAAAACCATTTATCCTTACTTTCTTTTTTTAAAAAATCTGTTTATTTGTAATATTTCTATGTCACTACCCTTATGCATTTATTTTACAAATAGGATGTAGCTGGAAGTTATTTGGTTTACTCCAATATACATACATTACTTAAAACTAGCAAGCTTCATTAGTTGACATTCATTGTGACTCAAGATATATTCAAATTTATTCTAATAACTTTTTATTACCATGTTTTCCAATTATTATTTTATATTTTGCATTTATTGAGTTATTTGTATTGTCTTTATAATATTCATTCTCTTTTTTGGTGTTTAACCTTTAAAATCCATATTTCACTAAGCAGTCTATTTAGCTTGATTATTGAGTATTACAAAAGACTATGCAGCGTTTTGCTCCCTCTTCTGTCTTTTGTCATGTTTTAGTATTCTGTTATTTTGGATCCCCTTCCAATCCATCCTTGTGATAACTCCTCTGCAGGTTAGAAATCTGCATGGATGGTCAACCTACATCTGAGCTTAGCCTTAGTATCATGTCCTTCTTTTTTTTCTAAGCGTATGTACTTACTGTGCTGATTTTACTTGTTGGGAGCTTGTGAAGTTGGATCTTAGCCTTCGCTCTCTTGTAGTCTCATCATGTGTGCCTAAGTGTAAATTGGTTTTAATTTTCCTGCACAGGCTCAATATGCTATGGCCCAGAATGCAGACTCCTGGAACTTCCATTTCCTCTCCGGGCCCCTTTAATTGGCCCCGTCTATGGATTTACAGTGCAGGACTCACCCTGGAATTTTAAAAGGAACACCTACCCTTTACAGGGGACGCTTGACTTAGTGCCCTGTTGAGCTACCTCTGTTTATGATCCAGGGTGTGTTCCTTTTCTCAGTTGTACTATTTATTTAAAAAAAAAAAAAAAAAAAAAAAAAAGGCCCATAAGACAATCTTCAAGTACCTTTGCACTGTTAACATTCTGTGACTTTTGCAGGGACTCAAAACTCTTTCCGGGGCTGGGTGGATCCTTCTACCTCTTCCAAGTGGTTAACCAGGTGGAGTTGCTTATTTGGGGCTGAGAATGGCAAGGCCTCCTTGGTGCCCACCTTATCAGGGAAAGCTGCACTCTGGCACCCAGCTGCTCTGCCTCCTCCCCATCTAAAGCAGTGCTAAGGGTCCTCATCTCATTTCCTCGACAAAAATGTCATCAGCATTATCTTATGCATGTGTTGCACAGATAAGAGAAAGCCACATGGAGCCACCAGCTCCATTCTCTTTGGGTTTACCAGCTTAGATCTTGATTTTTAGTTCAGCAAAGTGGTGGTTTTTGTCCTGGAGGTGACAAAGCTAATCCATGTCATCTGCTCCTTAGGTGAGAGGGTCCCAATCTAGTGTGGGATTTTGTGACTCACTTAAGGAATTCTGCTGTCAATCAGAAGGAATGGGACACTCATCCTTCCTCCAGGGAAAACATATCTTAGAAATTTTTGCACAAAATAATGAGCTTTCTGCACCCAGCCTGGTGGGTCCCACGTGGACCGGAGAATAAGATGTATCTTCGTGAACTTGACCATGGGCCTACATGACAATAATAAATTTTGTCCAACTATTTTGATGACAGGACTAGAACAGTCAATATTCACTGAGCACTTACTGTGTCGAGCACACTGAGTGCCGTGGACCCTCTAAGCATATCACCATCTCTCAGCCCTCACCACAACCCTGCAGGATGGGTTCTGTTATCTTCTCCTCATGCAGAAGAACTGCAGATCATTAAACTTGCCTAAAACCATCTACCTGTTGGGCGGGATTTTGACTCCAGGTCTGTCTAAACACAAAATCAAGCTGCTACCTGCATCTAACTCCAATACGTGAAGACTTGGTACTGTCCCTGTCCTGACGGCTCCGTGTACATGCCACTTTCCTCCTGATGAGGCAGCAGAGGGGAAATGTGAGATGCAGAGCCCCTCACCCAGGGTCTGGCAGAGACGTGGGCTCAGCTCACTTGACTGCTAGGCCCCTCTTCTAGCCACTGCACTGCATGGTGCAGAGGGGGATTCTCTCCTGGGGGAATGGTAGCAAGATCAAATTCTGTTCACTTTTAGAATTTTTTAAAAGAAAGAAAATGCCTCTGGATGAACAAGAGCCACCATCCTTCCCAATTTAGCTCAGAATATTAAGTGGAAAGGAAATGGGCAAGTTTTCTTGCTTTGCAGAGAGGATGTGTACAGCCAGTAGAGGTAACCAGGTGCATAAGAACATGTTAAGTCTTCTTAGCAATGGAAGCAGGTGGGTGAAGGCAGGTGAACTGGGGGAGTGAATTGTGGGTTGCCGAGGGCTCACGTGGGAACTTTGCCCAGCATTGCTGTGGAATCTTCAAGGACCTTGAGCCCAAGTCACATGCATAATTGCAGCAAGATCCCTGCAGGTTTTCATAACAAAATAAATAAAGAGATGGCTTCGCAGGCAGAAGCAAGAACCTAGAAACCCCACCTTTAGAAACGCATTCCATGTATCACACGATGCTGTAAAAGGTATGTTTGTGGCACCTCAGTGTGTGTCGTGTGCAATAGTAAAAAAAACTACTAACAAACTAAATGGGCTTCATCAAGTAATCACTGTATAAGCGTGGTCTGGGACACCAGGTAGCTGAGACAGACGGAGGAGCGAGGTCTCACGTGGAAAGGGTCTCCCAGGCCACTGGCAAAAGTCAATTATGGAACAAAGTGCATAGTTGAATTCCAATTATGCACAAAATTAAAATAAATCAACAACATGCATAAATGTGAATACACACATGCACGCACACACATACACACTTGAAAATGTGTAAGGAGAAGCCTGAAAGGCACAAGGGGGCCTCTGGTGACCTCCAGAGCAGAGTCCCACAGCAGCCATGGCAGGGACAGCCTCTGCTCTTCCACCTGGCACTATTCATGATGAGGCGAAATGCGCTCTGTTCTAACACTTTACAAGTATAGCTGTGTCGTTAAAACTTCACTCACTCATATTTCTAAAAATTGAGCTAAAAATCCAGATCTAAAGCTTTCTTTTATGCATAAGGTATAGCAAAGTGATAGTGGGCCGTATAACTTTCTCTCCTCTGACATCAAGATCCCACACCATTTTAAAGGAATCACAAATTATCTAAGCATCATAATAAAATCGTGAATCCAAAGTTCCATGAATTATAGTATGGGACGCAGATGGAACCAGAGGTCAACCATGATTTGAACACAATTTGGTCATTGGAGCGTAGTCCCCTACTTTTTTACTGTATGGGCTGTTCAAAAACTTCAGCTGAAACCGTTTTACATCTCAATTACTCCTGATTAATGTAATCAGATGGAATCAATTAATAAAGTCAAAATATAGAGGGAGAATTAAAAAGCACAACCAACACACGCAGTTACGCAGGTATAAACAGGAGAGGAGGGAGCAGCTATACCGCCTAGCAATGAGCACTCAGGAGTGATTTGAAAAGTAACTTTGCAAGGTTAATTACCGGTGCATTATGCAGAACACAATCATTTTGTTGGGAATGCAATATTTTATTTTAATAGGCATGTGGGACAACATCGTAAAGCAGGTAAGGTGAAACCACCAGGGATTTGGCAAACTCTGGTCGCGGAGACTGGCAGTCACAGAGGGAATAAACAAGGATTCATGTGTGTCAGCAGCCCTGCCTTCCTGCAGTCTTTCAGAAGGTTGGTGGGGCCTCCTGCAGCAGGCAGTTCATCCTCTGATTAGTGAGAGTTTGCTACACGTTTGAGTAAGGCAGCAATGGAGGGCACCAGCTGGCAATGGTGCCAGCCTTCACTGGGCACGAGTCTAGCAGGATGAATGTCCACCCAGTAGGGACTCAGGTGCACATTAGAATTACAAAACACAACAGCCTCCACAAAAGAGTGTTCAACTAAAGCAAAGAGTTGGACGTGAAAGATGGCATCCTTCCAAAATGGCATCCTAACCCGGGCTCAAAAATGGATGGAGAATTAACTGTATGAAGACACGAATGGTGTGACTCTACGTTGTGTTCACCCAGAGACATGAAAAATTGTGCTCTGTATGTGTACTATGAGTTGAAATGCATTCTGCTGTCATATACAACAAGTGAGGATAAATAAATAAATTTTCAAAAAAATGGACAGAGAAATTTTAGACCCCTTTTGGCAGCTATTTTGAAATATGCAATGTGTTATTGTCAAATATACTCAACTTTCCGGGCTGGGAAAACTGGAAATCCATATGCAAGAAAATGAAATTAAACCTCTGTGACGTATTCCTCTTATTGTAACTTCCTACATGTTGTGGACCACCCTCCTTCCCTCATCTCTCCAATATTACTGCTCTCTCTGCTTCCACTAGACCTATCAGACCCATGTTTTTAGATCAGTCTTGAATGTTATCACCATAAAGCAATAGTAAAGGTTTGAGGTAAAGAGTGTACTCGTTACCCTTATGTGATTGTCACACAAGGTACAGATGCGTGAAAATGCCACATTGTACCTATAGTATGCAAAGTTATTATGTATTAATTTAAAATACATAAATAAAACTTGGAAAAGAATATCTATGGAAAATCAAAAAATATAGAGGGACAGAATGAATTAGGTGAGGGAGGAGAGTGTGAGTGTCCATGGGAAGAATGTTCCAGCTACAGAGAACAAGATGTTCAAAGGGAGATTTTGAAAAACAGGAGGCATCACAATACCAGACCTTAAACTATACTACAGAGCAATAATAACAAAAATGGCATGGTATTGGCACCAAAATAGAAATGTAGACCAATGGTACAAAATAGAAGACACAGAGACTACCCCACACAAATATGCTTATCTCATACTAGACAAAGGCACTGGAAACATACATTGTAGAAAAAACAGCCCATTCAACAAATGGTGCTGGGAAAACTGGAAATCCATATGCAAGAAAATGAAATTAAACAGCTATCTCTCACCTTACCTAAAAATCAACTCATACAGGATCAAAGACTTAGGCACTGGAACAGAGACCATGCACCTAATAGAAAAAAAAGTTGGCCCAAATCTTCACCATTTCTTCTTAAGAAGCAAAATTAAGGATCAATAAGTGGGATGGATTCAAACTAAAGAGCTTCTTCTCAGCAAAGGAAACAACCAAAATGGGAGAAAGTCTTTACCACATGCACCTCAGATAGAGCACTAATCTCCAGGATATATAAAGAACTCAAAAACTTAACATCATAAACAAATAACCCAATCAATAAATGGGGTAAGAAACTGACACTTCAGAGAAAATATACATACGGATCAACAAACATATGACAAAATGTTCATCATCTCTAATGATTAGAGAAATGCAAATCAAAAGTACTCTAAGATTTTTTTCTCACTCCAGTCAGAATGGCAATTATCAAGAATACAAGAATAATAAGTAATGATGAGGATGTGGGGAAAAATGTACACTCATACATTGCTGGTGGAACTGCAAACTGGTGCAATCACTATGGGAAACAGTATGGAGATTCCTCAGAAAACTTGGAATGGAACCACCATTTGACCCACCTATCCCACCACTCAGTTTATACCCAAAAGACCTAAAATCAGCCTACTATACTGACACAGCCACATCAATGTTTATAGCAGCTCAATTTACAATAGCTAAACTATGAAAACAGCCTAAATGCCCTTCAACAGATGAATGGATCAAGAAAATGTGGTACATATGCACAATGGAATATTGCTCAGCCTTAAAGAAAAATGAAATTATGGCATTTGCTGGTAAATGGATGGAACTAGAGAATATTACACTAAGTGATATAAGCCAATCCCCCAAAACCAAAGACAGAATATTTTCTCTGATAAGCGAATGCTGATATGAAGTAGAGGTGTGGGGAGGGAAAAATGAACGAACTTAAGTTTTGTAGAGAGGAGTGAAGGAAGGGGTGGGTCTGTGGGGATGGGAAGGATGGTAGAATGAGACAGATGTCACCACCATTTATACATGTATGATGACACTACTGGTGTAACTCAGCACCATGTACAGCCAAAGGAATGAGAAGTTATGCTCCATCTGTGTACAATATGTCAAAATGCATTCTACTGTCAGGTATAACTAATTAGAACACATTTTACAAAAAAGTTCACATTTACACTTACCAACTCAGACCTTCCCACTGCTCTCTCAGGCAGGTAGGGAACTCAGTTTTCTCATTTTACCAATGAGGAAACTGAGGCAGAGAGATTTAGTAATTTACCCAATGTTCACACAGTGGATCCGCGCAGTTCCTGGATCAGAACCCAGCACCACTTCCTTATAACTGGGTGCCCTTCCAGACGGCTGAACAGCAGCCCTGCACACACTCTGTCCCTCAGTGAACCCATGGTGAGAGCCAAGCCTGGGTCCTCGGGGCTAGGGCATGACAGTCTTCCCCAGGACTCACTATAGAGGGTGCAGAGCAGTGCCTTACCCAGGCTTGCCTTGGGCATCTCTTCCTTTCTGCATGTACCTGGGAGCCATCCTGACAGCAAGCCCTTGAAATTCCCCTCCTGGCTCCAACTCAGAAGGAGGCAGGACCGGGTTAGGGAAAGACCCTCCATGGCACAGGAGCTCTGAGCTGCAGATCAAGCTCCAGCAGGACATGCACACTCCTGGGCAGTGGGAGCATCCTCTGCTGTGCCCACGCCCCCACCAGGAGCAACGAGGGCTAAGTGCCAGGATGCGGCTGTCAGAAGGAAAATCCACGCTGAGAGCAGTGTGATGAGCTTACGGAAGGGGGATTGGAACTTGTGAACCAAAGGAGTTCACAAGGGGAAGGAAGATGGAGGAGCAGAGGTTCAGGCGTGGATGCGGAGCAGAGACCAAGAGTACGAATCTTAATGTCTCCCTCCACCAGCTCTGTAAGTGGGGGATAGTTCTTTCAACTGTCTAAGTCTCGTTTTCTCAACTGTAAAAGGAGTTCCCGGTGACAATGGAATTGTTCAAATGAAATCTTTAGAACACCTGGGGCATCTGCATAGAGTGGTACCCACCGCTGTATTAGCACTTGCTCACCCCACCAGGGTGAACACTACAAATTCAAATGACATTACAAATGCCCTGGCCTCTGATGCCCCTTTTTTGTTGCTAAATCCAGAATATTCTTTCTATGACCAATGTCCATGTCCCCTCTTCCAGGAAGACTTCCCGGAGGACCCAGGCTTGGGCTAGGGGACTCTTCTCTGGAATCCCCTAACAATTCTGATGAATAGCACTCACTCCACAGTGTCACATTCAGGAGCTAACTTATCTTCTGTGAGATTGTACAAACAGGGACTGCATTGTATTGATTTCTGTCTTTAGAGTCCAGTACCAGCTTTTTCATGCAGCAAGTACTCTACCAGTACCTACCTCATGGAAAGGGTGAACCAATGAGGACAGACATTCTGGAACAGGAGAGTGCTGACCCAAGCAGCATGAGTTCCTGGGGCAGCCACTTGGGCCAGTCATTTGGCCACTGTCTCTAGATGAGCTTGTAAAGCAGAAAATTATGCTAATCTAATCTTCATTGCCAAGGTCCTTTAGAACAACTAATAACTGATCCCAAAAGTACTGCCTCTTCAGTTCTGCAGAGGGGAGGTTCCTGTAGGGCCGATGGCGGCCTCGCTGACACCATGCTCAGTCACAGTGAGGACGACGTCAGCCCCCACTAATAGAAAGCCAGCACCCTCTGCTCTCTCCAAACCCCTGGCATGATTTTCTTCTGCAACCTTTCGTCAACCTTGGGGGAGCTGATTGCCAATCGGAAGCAGGTGCCAGGGGTAGGAGATATTTACGGCAATGGATTCTCCTGATGCAGAAAGTAAGAGTTACCAATCCTTTTGATCTGCCTCTCACTGGCACTTCCTTGCTGAAAAGTTCTGCAGGTAAAGGCTGGGCCACCAGAATTTAGGTCAATGACATTCATGCTGCCTCTTAGAACAAAACCTTTCTGCAGCAAGTGCACGGTTTCCTGTTATGACTGTGGATCCCGCCAGCAGCACCAGGGGAGTGGTATAAAGACTTCCACCCTGTTTGTTTATAATTCTTAACAATGGGCTTTTGGGGAAGGAGGGACCAAGGCAGCCGACACTCTGACTCGCACTGCACAGAGCTCGCCGTGCTGCCTGAATAATGCATGCCCACTTTGTGTGTGTGCCCGACTCGGCCCGAACGCAGGGGACGCCGAAGGCTTTGAAGCACCTGTTCTGAACAGCTCGTATGACAGCCCAAGAGTCCAGATAAGATCTGAGCTCTGCCCCTCCCCATGCCCCGCTACCATGCTGCCCCATTTCCCTTTTGGCTTTTAAAATAAGCTCTGAGACTGAGTCACCCAGAGATCCTGTCAAAGACGGGGCTTTTGTGTGGCTCCTGTGAGTCCCTTCCTGTCTAGCCCTGATGATGCCTCCCAATGGCTGTGTCATTGATCCCCGAGCTGACCCCTCCAAGCCAGCCTTACACAGGCCTGGCTAGTACCAAGTGGTGCCTGGGGACAATACAGCCCCCAAGTGCATGGCTCAGATCTCAGACCCTGTCCCTGTCCCCCACAAGAGCAGCTCACTCCTCCAATACCCTTCAGTGAGAGTTCCTCGTCTTTTCTGGTCACACTGTAGCTTCTTAACCCAGCATGTGAAGATTTTAGTGATCTGAACCCTGCTCATCCCTGCAGCCAAGCTCTGCCCTGTCCCTCAAGGGGCCCCTGGAGTTCCCACCAGCCAGTGCTGCTCTCCACTCCCTCCATCTCACCTGGATCACACACCTCTATACTCAGGTGCCGCAGTCTGGTTGGGCCAAATAACTGGGAGGTGACAAGCAATTTGAAGGATGAAGCAGGAACTACTTTATTGCCTGCGAGGGAACTCAAAGTAGCGGGCACCCAAGGTAGCAGGAGCCGCCTCTCTGCCAGACAGCAGAGGTATATATACCTAACTAATTACACACAGCTTGACTCAAATAACATCATCTAGATACAGCAGACAGCCAATAAGGAATCCTCAACATCTTAATGGCTCTGTGGCGTTGCTTCACAAACCATTCCTCCTGGTAAACTGCCAGGCGCCATCTTGACTTGATTTGCATCCCCAACACTCAGGTGTGACGCATCCTTTCTGTCCATCAAGCCCCACAGCAAACACAACCACCACAATCAAACAGTGACCACCACTCACTGCTGATGAGTCTGATCCAGGCACGTCACGGGCATCCACTTATTAAGCCCTCAAAACTACACCATGTTCCTATCTCCATCATGCACAAAGGGACATCAGACCTCCAGACGATAAATGACGTACCCAAGGTCACACAGCTACCAAGTCACTGGACAGAGGATTCAAACGGGAGTCCATTATCAACCTCAGCATCACACAGACCCGAACTTGCCACCGTTTGGACAAATCCCTATTTGTTCTTGAAGTTGATCAAAGTGCAGCTACTCTGAAATGTTCTTTTTGAATAGAAGGATGTTTCAAAGTATACCATCCCACTTCAGAATTTCACTCTCCCTCTCCTGCCCAAGCTGAGCTTCCTTCCTCACCATGGACACAACGAATCTTCCATCTCCATTAACCCCTCGTTCCTCAAGGAAGCCTCACAGGGTCCCTGGGACACAGGCAAAGCCACATGTCTGCAGTACGTTCATCAATATGGTCAGGGTCACCGTCAATCAGCTCTCTCAAGTCTACTTTTTACTGCAGTATGGAAATATGCAGTATTCTTTGTATAGATTACTGAAAGCAAACACACGTTTTTCTAAAATGTAAAAATAACAGGGAAAGGCTGTTTCCCATTTAACCATTAGAACCTCACGCTCTGCCCCATCCTGCCCTCCCTTCCCACGTTCAGAGGGAGCAGCTCTCGGATCTTTTTGGTCAACACGCCCTTATTTTCTTTAGAGATTTACCACTTGCTTGGATTCCTAAAAGTCAGTGTTGAGTGTTGGGTGTTTCTGAGCTTTACGTAAACAGCATCATACCCCAAGAATTCTCCTGACGGCATGTGCTGCTCTGCAGCGGTTGCCGCTCGTGTGTTTTGGATATGTTCTGAGACTCACCCCCGATGTCATATGTACCTGTCCCTCATTTGTCCACAGAGCTGAATGTGTTCTGTTGTGTGATTCCAAAGCAATCACCTCAATATTGTGCTTCTAATGTGCTTCTGGGTTGTTTCCAGGGTTTGGCAGCCGAGCTTCTCTGCACTGATTATCCTACCTGTCTCCAGATGCAGGAGATTCTCCAGGGTGTGCACCTGAGAGAGAGAGGAAGTGCCAGGACGGAGGACTGCCACTCCGAATCACAAGACAACTTCAAGGTCCTTATGAAGGACCTGGTCTGTGTATAAAAATATTATTTTTGAAGATTGAAGAGTACATGTGTCTTTCCAATGGCACTAGACAATGGCATTTGTTTTCCAAGGTGATTGCACAAATTTGTGCCCTCTTGAGGAATACAGGAGAGTGTCCCCTGCTCCCCATCATAACTGAGACCTGTTACTGGCAGGTCTGATCCCCTGTGCCCATAGGGCAGATTCTCAATGGCATCTCCTCATGGTTTCATCTGCACTTCCCTGAAGTTAGGGGATACCTCCGGCTCTGTCATGTGAACTGCCTGTTCAGGTCTTCTGCTCATTTTCCTGTGAGGTCCCTGACATGTCGGTCAATAGGAACTCTTTGCCTGTGTACTAACATCTTTTCTATTAGACACATAATAAACACCTTTTACATTTTTAAAGTTCATTTTTTCCCATTATTTTGCTATTTCTTTAATGTATTAATCTTTTTTTTAAAAAAAAAAACTTGTTGGTGCCTTAAGAAATACTTCCTCGTACAAATTAATTAATATATTATTCTATATGCTCTTTTATTGCTTCTATTAATTTTGCTTTTGGCAGGTCTTTTTTAACCCCCAAATTCATTTTTTGTTATATTGTGGCATACAGATGTATGATTGTTTTTAAAAAAATCTACTTCTTTCCCACAGGTCTGTAAAGCCACATTTGCTTGTACATTGTATTGTCTTTCTCTCCATTTCTCTTAATCTGTTTCATTGATAGGTTTCTCTAACCCAGGAAAAATATCACACTCTCTTAATTACTATTATTAAAGCAATTATTGATATCTGGCAAGCCATCCAGTCAACTGGTTTGCCTGGTTCAGGAGATTCTCCCTTTGCTACCAATTGCAATTCTATATGGATTATAGAATCTGCCTGTCAATTTCCACACACACCCACGTGCCCGTGAAGTCTACTGGGATACCATTTGAATTCCAATGAATCTGTAGATCAATTTAGGGAGGATTTCCACAATACTGGCCCATGTAGGGTCCTGATCTGCCAATCCATACATCCACATCCCATCAGTTTTTGTAGGTTCTTAAAGTCTCATAATAGTTGTTCTCCCATTTTCTTTACAAGGACCTTGAAGTTGTCTTGTGAAGTTCATTCCTAAATTCCTTACAGTTTTGATGCTGTTAGCAATAATGCATCCATTTAAATTATGTTATCATCTGCCTGTTCCTGGTCTGTGTTTAAAAATATTATTTTTGTAGATTGATGTTGGGTCCAGAAACCTAAGCCTTCCTACAAATTCTGTAGGTCTTTGGGGACTTTTCAAATCGGCAATCATTTTATTCAGGAAAGATGTCAGGGGTGCCACTCCCATTTGAACAGTATCTTTTTTCTTTTATCTTGCCAAATGTACCTCTGTGGGGACCCTGGTACCATGACGGCGGGGTGGCAGGCAGCAGAGGAAGGGCTTTTGTCTCCACCCTAAGGGGAGGGTGCCCTGTTCCACATGAAGCACGAGAGTGTGGCAGGATTGGTGACTCTAGCTCCCTTCGACCCCTGGTTTACTGAGACATTGCCCTCAGGGATGGATACAGTTTTCATCAAATGATTTTTTTTTCTGTCAATGATTGACATCATTTAATTTTTCCTTTATGATGATGTAGTTCATTATTTCCCAAATCATTATCTGTCTTTCTGCCACTATAACAAAGTATCCACAGTCAAGTTATAAAACACTGTGTTGTTTTGGGAGCACAGTTTGGGAGGTTCCGTTCCATGCTGGGTTGGCCCATGGTTCTGGGCCTGTGACCAGGCAGCACAAGGCAAGGGCCCATGACACAGCAGAGCCACTCCCCTGGGGGCCCAGGAAGCAGAGGAGAGAGGAAAGAACTGGAGTCCCACCCCCTTCAAGGACTTTCCCCACAGGTTCCAGCAGCTCCCAAGAACACGCTCTGGGGACAACTTGGAACTTCAGGAGACACAAGATCCAACCATGACACCAGCGTTAGACTCAACTTCCCTTTCTAACTCGACCCCTCTCGGGCGCAGGGGATGCTTGGCGTCACACGGGGCTGCTGTCTGTGCCATCTTTTGTTTGTTACTTTTGTATACGTGTTCCCAGGCAGATTGTTCTGTGGTCCCAAGGTCCTGGTGAATTCTGGTGGCAAGCTGTTGGAGTAGGCTCTCTCCTAGCCTGTAATCTACAACAGCTGTGCGAAGCTCAATTACTGACCACTTGACTTCGTGGGAGAGCCTATTAGTGAGTCCCTGGGGCCGGAGTGTTTGGGGAGAAGTGTCTTCAGGAGGACCTCACTTCCTTACCTGTCCCAGGACCTCATCTTGCGGTTCCTTCCTGTTGGGTCAATGTCAACCAACCCTGCTTTTTCTAAGAATGTTTCCATCCACCTGAAGTTCAATGTCCACCATGCAGAGTTGCTCACGGCGACTCGCTGTCAGTCTGGAGCCTTTGACTTGGTGGCCACGTTGTCTTCTCATCTCTCACTTCTCTGCCACCTTTGTCCGCATTCCAGGATTTTAATGAAATTCCGTAATTTTGCTTCTTATAAAAATGATTTTGTAACTTTGTAACTTCTTGGGTTCATGGTTTTCAACCTCCTACTTGGAAAATAAGTTCATCGCCCTTCTTCCTTCCTTCTTTTATAGAAGATATGCCAAGGACAGGATGTCCCTCTCCGTCCTGCTTGGACCATGTCACACACACTCTGAATGGCTTGTCTCCTTACTGTTCCCCTCCAAGTATGTCCTATTTCCAGTAAAGCTACTCTTTGGTAAATGCATGGCTTAAACCTACATCTCTAAATGTTTGAAGATGTGGTGATTTTTCCAGATATATTTTTTTTCTGTTTTGTAACACTACTTTTATTTGCTCTATTTATATCTGAGGATTGTCTATCCAAAATCAAACCTACTTGTCCACTTAATATAAAGTTTTTAAATGTACTTTTATGGGTGCATTATAATTACATGTAATCGTGGGATTCATTGTTATATTTGTACATGCACACAATATAACAATATATAAATTCTAATTTGCTTACATTGGAGTCAGACAACATAGTCTAAAAGAGATTTACTTTTAGCCTAGTATGTGATCAATTTTTCTATATGTTTTGTATATGTTTGGAAAAATATGCATTCTACAGTTGTTGGCAGTAATATTCTATGTGTGTCCATTGATTAACTAAAAGTATTATATATGTAAATATTGTATATATGTAATATTATATATGTACATATATGCACACACATATGTATAACAAATACTCATCAGCTAACATTTTAAATGCTTTATATACACACATATGAGTGTTTATCTACATGTGTATATGTATCAACTCAGATAATTTCCACAAACATTACTTCCCCCTTTATAGAGCAGACACAGAGAGGCTGAATAACTTTCCCAGAACACACAGCCAGTGAATACTGCGGTTCAGACCCGAGGCCAGGTACAAGCAATGATGGCTGAGCAGGCTCGGTGCGTGGTGTTGGAATCGTCCCTATGGATGTTTCTTCCATGTCCATGACTAGGAGACGCACAGTGGCCACCTCCTACTGTAAGGACGGTCTGCCCGGCTCTCCTTGAGGTTCTGTTTTTCCTCTCTGCCTGCTGAGTCTGTCTTCTAGGACACTGGCTCATGCCACTCGAGCCTTTCGTCATTTCCTTTAAGGATTGCCTCTTATGACCGGTCCTTGCCAGGCGCACCCTTCCCATCCACCTGCTCCCCAGTGATCCCCACCCGGGGTGTCGACTTCGCTCTTTTAAACAGTGACGCCGGACGCTCTTTTCCCTCATCTGAGATCCTGGGTCTCTGAATCGCAGCATTTGTGAATGCTCATCTACCATAATCGCTGTGCACTTAGCTTCCTTTGGCATCGACCTGTTCTGTGGATCTGGAGACCTGGCTTTTCTTCTTGAGTTTACCTGAGGGCTTGCCTCCTGACTGGGGCCACCTGATCTCTCCCCTCTCCTCCTCGGAGCATCCCGTTTTCTTTCTTTTGATAAATGTTAAGATTCGGACTCAGCTGACCACACAGAGGGCCATGTTAGAGTCTGTAAACAAGTCAGGATGGCGCCTGGCATTTTGCCAGGGGGAGTGGTTTGTGAGGTGGAGCCAGCGAGCCATTAAGTGTGGAGATTCCTGATTGGTTGACTGCTGTATCTAGTTTATGCTAATTAAGATAAGCTGTGTGGAATGTATATATACCCCTCCTGTCCTACAATAAAGGGCTCCCACTCCTGCTGTATCAATCTACACAAGTTGCTCGTCACCCCCCGGCTATTTTGCCCAGCCAGCCGGGCTGCGGCAGGGCCACTGGTGCCTCTGCCCCCCTCCTGGCCACACCAGGACTGCCACACAGGACCCCGGGCTTTCTTCCCCTGTTGTGTGTCCCCTTGGTGTGTTCTGCATCTTTCTGAAGTGCCCATGTCTTGGCTGGTCTCATGCAGCCCAGGGTGGACAATGTCCCCACAGATGGCACTGCACTTGCCTGGCATTCCTCTCTGAATCTCAGGTCCCTCCTGGACCCACTCCACCTGGCCTCAGGCACAACCTTTAGATTTCCCTTTAGATGACCCACAGTGGTGACTAAGCTCTCTCTGTTGTTGTTGTTGTCTTAGTACCTAGGACTAAACCCAGGGGCACTTAACCACTGAGGCACATCCCGAGCCTTTTTTGTATTTTAGTTAGAGTCAGGGTCTCACTGAGTTACTTAGTGCCTTGCAATTACTGAGGCTGGCTTTGAACTTGTGATCCTCCTGCCTCAGCCTCCCAGCTGCTGAGATTACAGGTGTGCGCCATTGGGCCTGGCTCATTCTTGAAATATATTGTCTCTGGTAATCCACAAGACTTGATTTTTAGTTGACACTTTTTTTTCAGCACTTTTTTTTTTCAGACACTTTTTTTTTTACAGTCATTTGGCTTCATTTCTTGCTCCTAATATCTTCACATTCATTTTTAATTTTCTAAGTTTTTTTTAATTTGTTCTTTTTAGAACAGTAGAGTCTATTTTGACATATCATAATACATTGAGTCTAACTTCCCATTCTTGTGGTTGTACAGGATGTGGAGTTTCACTGTTGTGTGTTCATGAACATAGGAAAGTTATGTCTGACTCATTCTACTGTCTTTCCTATTCTCATTCCTCTCTTCCCTTCATTCCCCTTTGTCTAATCCAGTGAACATCTATTCTTCCCTCTCTGGTCCTTATTATTGTTAGCATCCACATATCAGAAGGAACATTCAGCCTTGGTTTTATGAGATTGGCTTATTGCACTTAGCATGATAGTCTTCAGCTCCATTCATTTACCAGCAAAAGTCATAAAGTCATTTTTTGTATGGCTGAGTAATATTCCATTGTGTGCAGATACCACATTTTCTTTATCCATTCATCTACTGAAGAGCACCTAGGTTGGTTCCATAGCTTAGCTATTGTAGATTGAGCTGCTATAATCATTCCTCCAGCTGCTTTTAAAATTTTCTCTTTGTCTTTGGTGTTCTGGCTTTAATATGTCTGTGGATTTGTAGATTTTTTTCATTCAAGCTGTTTGGGATTCATTGAGCTTGCTGAATTTGTACCTTGGTATCAATTCATCAGCTGTGGGGAAATTGGGGGTATTATCTCTTAAAGTCACCTCTTCCACACCCTTGCACACTGAGCTTCCAGGACCCTGAGCAGGTGTGGCTAACCTACGCCATCCTCGGTTCTCACCGACACTCTTTCTACCTCGTTATCTTTCCAGTGTGAGTTCTGGACCAGTTTTTCCAGTCTGTCTTCCAGTTCATTGGGCCATTTATCATCTCTGCTCAGCAACAGCTAAACAGCCCTTGAGTCTTGAATTCTAATTATTACTTTTTAAATTTCTTATCTACTTGATCAGTTGCTTTTATTATGTCTTGTTCTTGTCAACTTTTGATGTCTTCTTGGACTTTTAAATACATGAAAGTACATATTTTTACAGTCTCATTGAGGTATAAATTGCATGTAATGAACTTCCCATGATTCAGTGTACAATCTGAGAAGTCGGACACAGGTACAGTCACGAAGCCACCATGACAACCAAGAGAGGGACACATCCGGCCACTGCAAAGCACCCTCACTTGGTTTCTCTCTCCCAGGCAACCACGGACTCGTGTTTTTGTCATTATAGATTAATTGACAAAAAAGAGTGCTTATTCTCTGGGTCAGATCATTTCAGTGTCTAACTTTTTTATATATTGTTTCTGCTGTCTGTAGTATTGCTGGAAATTACGAATAAAGATTTGTTTCCTTCTATTTTTTGATGTTTTAAAATCATGAATTCACTTTTAATGAAAACATGGTGGGGATCCCTTAAAGCTATTGCAACGGTTTCCTCTAAAAACGATTCCTGGTGGCTTTACCAGGCGCCTGACTATGGGGTCAATCTGAAGCCACCTCGGGTTCTAGTCCAAGAGGCCTTTTAGTTTTACCTCCCCCCCACCCCCGCCTTATGTCAAGATTTAGGACAGGCACTTCTGCTCCACGTTGCTGGGAAAGCCGGCTGGGTCTAGTTCACTCCTACAGGGAGGATGGGCGTGTTCTGGATCCAGGCCCACGTGAACGTGGGTCCCTTCGAACTTGCGATCTTGACTCTGGGTGCTGGGGTACAGGACTGGAAGCTCCCCTTGGTTTCACAAGTGCGCTGGAGGGTGCATGGAGCCCTGCTGCTCCGCTGGCTCCGCGTTCCACCTCCACCCGAGGGCCAGCGTCCCAGCATCTCCGCATCCCCACCAGTGTGATAGGTGACAGTGGCATCTAGGGTTCACATTTCTGTGCCCTGCCCACCAGCTAGAAGGGAGATGCCCTCTTCATCTCTGTATTCGGACTCCACCCGCCCCTCCCTGGCTCACATTGGAGGTAACAGAGCCCCTCTTGCATTCAGTTCCCCGCTGTCCTTTTCTAGAAATGAACCCTAACTGGTGCCATTCCGAAGGGCTTCACCACGGGGGGGAGAGGGACTCCACCAATGTCCACCAACTCAGCCTTGGTCCAGGGTCCCATGCTTTCTCTCCTCTGTGGAAGATGGAGAGGAACAAAAGAAATTTAAAAAGAGAAAAGTTCCTTCTAGAATGAAAATAAAAGAGAAACCAATAGAGAAAAAGAGGGGAATTGAGAGAGAGGGAGCGGGAGGGCCTGGGGAATGAAATCTACCACATTATGTTCCACCCATGTATGAATGTACCACAGTGAATCCCGCTTATATATAATTATAATGCACTAATTAAAATGATAATAATAATAATAATAATGCAAGCAGATCAGGGATGGCTCTGGGGAACGAGAAGGATCAAATGATATAATGTGCATGTTAAAAAATGGCAAAATGAATCCCACTATTATGTATTATTATAATACACCAATAAAAATATGTTCTACCTCAGTGTCTCTGTTCTTTATTCTCTGTTTACAAATTCATGTGCTAGAATTTCACCTAGGTTTATTTTATTTTGATTGGCATCTTACTGCCCAATCTATACAAGTGTTCAAATATTCAAAGAAAAGGGAGGCCCCTGCTCCACCTAGGGCAGCACCTTGCACATGCCTATTCTGTAGGTGGAGCCTCCTGGACAGGCGCCGTGCCTTCTGTATAGTGTCATTAGTCTCATGCAGCGAGGCACAGCTCGTCATCTCTATCAGCAATGGGGCTGTGCACCTGGGGCTCTGTGCTTTGTTTTATTGTGACATCAAACTAGGCCCTTTCTTCCTCTCAAACTGCATTCATCATCATAACAGTAATGATCGTTTATTTTTGAGGGTTTTCCTCGAGGTCTGGACAATAAGCTAAGAGTTTAAAATGAGCTCGTATATCCAATCACCATGGCAACACTATCACCATCCTCAGGTTTATGTGGGGAAATTGAGGCCAGAGAAGTTATTTACCTAAACCCATAAAATCCACCCAAGGCAGATCCAGGACCCACGTAGCCCAACGCCCTGGCCAGGTGGTCTGTACTGTATTCCCTGATTTGATTTCCAGAGTCTGATTTTTATGTAATGTTCAGCCTCATTGAAGCCGACCACTTCTGGGCTTCTGAAACCATCCTAATGCCAGGCAATGGTCCTTCCACCAATGGGGCATTTTTCATCTTACGTAATCTGGTGGAAACTCTGCCATCCTTCAGGTAGTTCAACAAGCCCATTGACAAAGAGCAAGGCTGAGACTCGCAGTGCTGGTCACCTGTCGGGGTTTAGAGCGGGAATTCAGCAGCAGCGTAGCGCCTTGGGACAGCTCAGGGTGCTGGGAAAGCACAGATAAGAGGCATGGAGATCCACTGAGCTGCAGATGGGGGTCCCAGCAGTCTCCTGGGGCAGCTAAGCACAGAGCTGAGGATTGAAGAAGGAGGAAAGATGACCCCCCAAAGCTGCGGCTGGATACGCACAAAGGACGAGAACATGTTGCAGAGACACCAGGCAGAGATCAGGGTTTGGCCCTCATCTCAGAACGGATCTGGAACCAAAGAAAGATTGTAAGCGGTATGTGTCTTAAGCAGAAGGTATCTTAAGAAAAAAATATACACAATCATGAATATACAGGTGGGTTCAAAAAATACCTAGTTATTTATCAAAAGGAAGAAGAGACATTAGAAGGAGCCCCACCAATGCAGGACTGTGAACGTGAGCACCACCGTCTGCTTCCTGGTCATCAGGCAAGGCAGAGAGGCTCAGGGCACTGCATGGTGGCCTTTTCTATCCTCCTGTTTTTTTTTGTCATTGAGAGTTGAGGATGTAGAAATTGTCCAGAAGGGTATTGTGACAGTCCATCTGAATGGATGAACACCCGAAGGGCCTGGTGGTTATCATCCCAGGCTGGATGGAGAGAGGAGGGGTTTGAGAATGTGGGGGAGGCTAACTGACAGGGTACAGCGAGGGAGTGTTCTGCAGGGAGGGAGCTGAGAGCCAGCGCAGTGTTCCCAGTGTTCCCAGGCTGGCTGGCCTTGGGGGGACAGTATGGTCAGGAATTGAGGAGTAAGGCTGGGTTTGAGCTGTCTGATGGGCATGTAAAGCAAGAAACCCGGCAGGTCCTTGGACTCCGGCACTCAGGGGAGAGCTTGGGGCACAGGCATGAATCTGGGGCTGCACGGTGTTCCTATAGCCCCAAATGCCAAGGGCACACACCAAGAGAGAAGTGAGGCTGACAGGCATCCTCGGGGACAACACATGTGCAAGGGGCAGGCAGAGAAAGCAAGTCACAAAGGTGATGCACAATAGCTGGAAAGACAGAAAGTCAGCGAGGAGTGTCATGAAAGATTAAGGAGACACTTGAGGAGAAGGATGTTCAACAGCACCCTGGGCCCAAAGGACATCCAAGTTGACTGCTGGAATGTGTCCCATGGACTTTGGTGACTTGGAGGAGAGCAATTTCACTCCAAGTCTGCAGCTTTTCTTATAAGATAATATCTAAAGAGTTGCACACTTGATAATGTGGTTTTTAAATGGTCTTGTATTGGTTATCTACAGCTGCACAACAAATTACCACAAATTTATCAGCCCGGAAAAACATACATTGATTATCTCATGGTTTCTGCAGGTCAGAAGTCTGAACACAGCCCTGCTGGGCAACCCGCCTCCGGTCCTTATACCAGGCTGTGGTCAGGTGTCAACCAGAACTGTCATCTCATCTGAGGCCTGACCAGAGACAGACCTGCCTCCGCATTCACATGATGGTTGGCAGCACTTAGTCCCTTGAAGACCATGAGACTGTGACCCCAGTGTCTTTCTGGGGATCTGTGAGAGGCTGCCCTGGGTTCCTTGCCAAGTGGCCCTCTGTCCCAGGCAGCGGAAAGCAGGGAAACCTGCTTCTTCAAAGCCAGGTGGGGAAGGAACATCTTTCTGTAACACAGATATTGTGACCTTATAATGAAATCGTGGAAGTGACAGCCCATCAAACTGCTTGTTTTCTTTTGGTTAGAAGCAAGTTAAATCCTGCAACTTGTTTCTAATCAAAGGAGTCCCTTTGAGGGGGGTGCTCCCATCCATGCTCGGTGGGATCACCCGTGGACATGAGCACCAGGAAGTGGGAATCATGGGGGCATCTTAGAGACTGCTTGTCGTGCATTCCCTTGTCAGAATGACCCTACCCTCTCATATGTCCCTACCAGCTGCTACTCTTTCATGCTGCCATTTTTAGTTTGTTGGCACCCAAAAGAATTAAGACACTTCCCAAACTTGCCCTTAATGCAAAACTCAAATTTTATCTAAACATTAAAAATGGCTCCGGTTATCCACACAAGATCACTGGAGGTATTTAATCCTGTTTCAATATGGATCCCTCTGGGCATATTTCTTAATTTTTCTGAACTTCAGATTTCTATTTTCTAATAGAGAATAAAACTCTATACATCCCAGGGTTCCTGTCAGATGACAGCATTAGTCACAGTGTTTCATGTAAATGGCTTAGCAGTGCCCAGCTCCCATAACATGATTCTTGGGAACCGGTGCCATTTCCAAATAAGAGAACAAAAATGAATAGAAGGCAAAATGGGTGCCGTGTTTATCCCTGCAGAATAATTTTTCAGAGGTAAAAAAAGCTATGGGCCTCAGTGGTGAATTCCCACAGCTATGTGACTCAGGCAGGGCTGGGGGGCAGGGAGTTCTGCAATGCAATCTGAGAAATGAATGTTAAACGCTATAGGCCAACCCAGGAAGTCCCCCAGCTGGATCTGCCCCTTCACTATGTGTATCCTTACAGACTCTTTTTAAGTTGATCTTTCCCTGGCTGACATACAAGTGGGAAGTTTGGGCCATTACTAAATGAAGACTGTGTTTTGCATAATGAGTTCAAGTTGGAGAGGCTGAAAAATGGAGAGGCCTGAGCCGTCTCTGTCTCCTGAAGCCCAAACAAAACTGTGTGGATGATAAAAGCACACAGGAGCATGATTTCATCCTGATTTGGGGAGTGTGCACCCACATGCATGAGTGCCCGTGTAAGCGCGTGGCTGGAGTGGGCCTGGACCATGCACACCCAGATGAGATGAAGATCAATCTTTGAATATGCAGGTGATATTGACTGGATAATTGGAGACATTTTAAAATCCAAATAAAAATCGAGTTTTGCATTAGAGCCAAGTTGACCCCAGAGGTGGTTCAGTGATCTCGTCTTCCATATTCATAGTCCACCTTCAGAGTGTGGGTAGAACTCTGTTAACTTTTTAAATTGATGGCTTATGATTAGTGTCAGCAAGAAATATGAAGTCCAGGGGTCTGACTTAGTGGAGGGCTGAATGCCTAAAGAGAGGGGAAGGACGAAATCTTTAGAATGAGGTCTCAAATCCAAATGCACAAAAAATATATATATATCATTTCTGTTTTTATTTAGTTCCAAGAAAATTATACATAGGGGATATTTTTTTGATCACAGATAAGAATGAATTCATCACTTCCCCAGTCTCAGGTCCTAGGCCATCTTTATATTCATTATCTCAAGAGCCCAAGGAGGCAGCAGCTCTTAATCATTCCCATTGTATAAGTGAGGAAACTAAAGCTTTGAGCACTCAAGGAGCTATCTTGGGGTCACCCTCCCAGAAAGAGGCAAAGCCAGAGCCTGAAGCCAGATGTCTCCAATCCAGAACAGCATGTCCAATCAATTCAGGCCAATTCAATCATACCACTGAAGGCATACCACAGGTATAATTTCTATTCTGGAGGATTCATAAAGTTTTGAAATAAAGGTAACAATCATCAAAACAATGGTAGAACACTAGTTGAGGGCCTGTCTCCACTCTTTGTGTGCCTGAGGTTGAAGTAGAGTCTGTATGCTTAACAACCTATATGCACCCCTCCCTGCATGCTTCAATTGCAGCAGCAACTTCCGTCCTACGTTATATTGAGATGGTCAAGAGGCTCCAGGTGAAGACGGAGCAAGTGGAGATGTACAACTAGGGGAAACTTCCTCAAGGGGCCGTCCACAATTCCAGGCTGACTGGGGCAGGCGAACAGTAGGAGGCTGGCCAACTTAGTTAGATGAGGAGAAAGAGCTCACATTGCTGCCCCTTCTGCGTCCTACAGAAGCCCAAGTAGGAGGATGTCCGTGGCCAGGGCGTCATCCATGAAATGCCTACTTCCTGCCTCCCCAGTCTCCCCAGATCCATTAGATCAGTAGGTCCAATCAGGACATGACTACCATATGCAATGATGTACCCCTTGTGACGACTTTCACCCAGGCCCCAGTCATCACCAGCTATGATCATCGCCATGGCCCTCAGCCTGGCCTCTGGCCCTTCCCTCTGTCCCTAATTCCCATCCTATTGTTGGGGTCATCTTTCCAAGTCATCTATAAAGTCAGCTTCACTCAAATTAAAGCCATCACTTGATGGCAATCCCAAGTAATTGAAAGCAATTTAGACCCTCAGTCCAGCCTGTTGAAAAAATGCAAATGGTGTGGGTAAGTGGCCTTAAGGGGAGGAGTGGCTACTGGGAAAACTCTGATCACTGAGCAGCTCATCATTTCTCCTCTCGTGCCTGCTGTAATCATAGAGCAATGAAGTAGCATTTTGCATTGCATAAACCTCCCAACAGTTCTCAGACCCAGCTGAAGCACAAGCAAATTAAATGAAACACTGGTTCTACAGTGTCGAGAAAGATCCCTCTCCTTTCTTGCATCCAATGACCCATTCTTCCCCTCATTCACGTTTGGAGAGGGACAAACTCTTTGGCAAGTTGATTCCACTTTCTGGAAACCTCCTACCCAAGAGTGGCCCTCTGAAGAACAAGCAGGGCAGTGCCCATTCATTCTCCAGTGTTTAGGTCCTCAGTGCCCCTGCAGAGTCTGGTATATGACAGATGCTCAATGAACACTCAGTGAATGGATGAGTGAATCAGTCCATGAGAGAATTAATCTTTTGTACATATTTTAGTCTTCATTGTTTTATTCCTTAAAATGCACACAACCCAATAGCAAACCACGTAAACTCTGCTTTCCTCCTTTAGCCCTGGGGATATGACTCCAAGGTGATTTCAACAAATAATAATTGCAGCATTGAACACACTGTATTCTAGGAAGTTAATTGTTATGCACCTCTGGACTCAAACTAGCAATTGATAAAGTGGAAAAGCCCTGTGCTCTGTGACCCCATCCTGCTAGGATAGAAAGTACATGGATACTAAGAAGAAGATGCTAGCCCCAGGCCACGGGCACTGCAAGTCCCAGCTGATTGTGACATGAGGACCTCCACCTCTGCACTTTCCAAGCCTCTCTAGACAGGGTGGGGTACATAGTGAATGCCAGTCATGACCTCTCTAGATTGTCCTATCCCAGGCCTTACTGGGGATCTTCTGCCCATTTTGACTTTGCTTTGGAAAATGTGACAGAATTATCTGGCCCTGTACCTCTAGAGCTTTATAGATCTGGAGGAGCCCACAAAAGGAAAACCTGGTTGGGTTCCCCTACAATAATAAAGAGTATACCTAAGGTGCATATTTAGAAAAAAAGATAACTTTCTCCAAAGTTTTGGAAATTCCCTTCATTTGGGTTCTGAGCCTGCATTGCAATATGAGAAACTCAAGGAAGAGAAAATCCAACTTTTCCTCAAAGATTTTTGAGGATTTATCCCCCTAGTGTTCTTTGCCAAATATGCAACTATTTTAGGAGGGGGTCCCAAATAATTCCTGATACCTATGTGGGTTGTGTCTTGTATTTATAAGGCTTGACACCTGTCCATGATACCACTTTACCAAAAGCTGAGTATCCAGTCGGGTCTCCTGCACTTGAAAGCAGGTGCTGATTTCTTTGACAGGGACAGGGACAGGGGAAGATAATTTGAAACTCATTTTAGAATTTCCCCTTTCACAGACACTGTCCCAAAGCTTCCATAAATCAAAAGTGCATACCTTGAGGCACCATCACACACCCCTTCAAGGTGCTTTCCAGGTTTCCTGGCTTCCAAGCTGGGAACAATTTTCCAGATCTTTCTCTCTCTTTAGGAGAAAATTGGTGATTCTGGGAAGGCTGCTTTGGGTGAATTCCTTGAGGAACCAAAATAGAAAATGAAAAATTAAATTAAAGTCATCCATTCCATCTGATAGAAAAGGTCCTCACTCCTTAGATGGCTCTTCGGTGATGGCATAGGACACATTTTCATTGTGACCAACAAGTCTTATTGCAAATCAGCCACCGTAGTCAACATGGCATTCCTTACATGGCTCAGTTACGTGATGAGGGAGCAAGGAACTGGTCAGGATCATCATATAAGATCATCATATAAGATCATCAACAGATCTGATTCTGATCCATGTGTCATTCAATATAAAAGGCATGCCTCCATATCTCCAGCATATCTAGGTGTTTCTGTATTCCCTCCCAAATATGCTCATCCTCTCTTGCTGGGTTTGTTGTCTCCCTTCAGCAAAGAATTAAAGAGCAGGACACAGAGAGAGCAAGCAAGCAGCAGGTTTATTGCCAAAGCCACAGAGACAGACTCCTCTACAGAGAAAAGGCCCCAGGGCTGGGAGTCCAGTGCAGAGTTTGGCCTGTTCTTTTTATGATCTCTGGAATTTCCTCCTTTCCTTATTTCACCCCCACCCTCCACGCTCTCGTCACTATTACTGACAGGTGCCCCCTCTATCCACATGCTTATGTTAGTTTTTCTGTTGGATCCCCCACTTAGGAGCACAGGTAGGGAAGTGCCGCAGTTTGGCTGGGCACAAATCAGGAGCCACTCAAGCAGGAACAAACTTTATTTCTGAACTCCACCAGCACACTCCACACACGTTCCCTGGGAACTCTCCCAAACGCCACCCACGCGGCTCCTCCAGGAACCACCAACCGGAAATCCCTCCTCCGGCACTTCCCCAACCAATTCGAACTCTCCAGGAATCCCAGGAACTCCAAAGTAGCCTGAGAACTCCAAAGTAGCAGGCCTGAGGTGGACAGTAAAGGTCTAATATACAATTGAATCAATCCAGCATCATCTTAATGGCTCCCCTCTCAACCAATACTATTGGCAAAATGCCAGGGGCCATTCCGACTGGCTGTGGCTCTCAGCAGGGAAGTGTCTGTCTGAGTGGGTCCCCTGCTGTGTCCAGGAGGGCTTTCATCAAGCAGGAAGTTGACCTCATTGGAAGGCCCTCTCCAGGCTCCTTTGTTCTGGCCCTGCCCCGACCTCCTCACTGCCATCTCACCCTGGATGTCTTCTAGATCTTCCTTGCATCCTTTAGCAGATCACCACTCACTTATTCTAATTGCCAGACTCGACTTCCCATGTGCTCGTCCATACGTTTCTTTACTATTCATTGCCTCTCTTCATTAACTGACTGCCCCGCACCAGCATTCATTGATTCATGAACTTGCTCATTCTTTCCTCTTGTAAACATTTACTGAGGGGTGTAGCATGGACAATACGGGGATAGGTTCCGGGGCCTAGGCTCTTGGGTTCCTTCCTCCCAAGCTGGTGGGGAAGATGGGTACAGATCATACAATATAAAGTGCTCTGTGTTTTTGCTTTGACCAAAATATAAACATGGAGTATAAGGGAGAGAGTGAGTTAATCAATGTTTTATTTATATGGTTGTTTGGAGCTTGACCTGATGTATTTGCCTCTAGGGAATAGAGAGAGAGTCATCATCAGGCAGCAGAAGCAACATCACAAAGACTTAGGGTCATGGAAGTTCTCAGTGTGTCCAAGGAGGGAGGGATATCCCCGTGTGGCTCAAGCGAGGATGAATTATTGGGAGATATGGGAGATGAAGGTCAAAGTCCGAACTGGGTCATGCATGCTCTTTGAAGGTACAAGAAAATTCTTAGGTTTTATCATTTTAAGAAATGGTAGAAGGCTGTCTTTTATGGAATGCTGTCCCTATGCAGAAATTTCTGGGTTCAGATCACATTGCATACTCGGGTCATCAGCAACTGTTCCTCACTTAGCTTTCCAGCCGCCTCTCCCAGGGCTCTCCTATGTCAGCAGACACCCAGAGGCCTGGGGAATTTGAGACTTAGGAGAATATTTCTTTAACTCTGCATGTTAGACAAACTTTATGCAGATGGGAATGTCCTGAGAATCCTTATGTAAAGTTCCCATCTCTTACCCCAGTGGTCAGAGGTCGATAGAGCCAGCCATCCAGCGGAAGCACCCTGGAGAAGCTGAAAGCGTGTGGAGTTGGTCCTTCATCCCCCTGGAAGATGTAAGATGGCAGCCACGTAGAGAGGTGGAAATGAGAACCCGGGCAGGGTGAAGATGTTCCTATATGAGGATGGAACCCTGAGGAAGAAGGAGTTGGTGGGCAAGTTGTGGCACACCAGTGACCATGAGAAGGCTTCTGTGGGGAGGGTACTCCTTGACTGGATGCTTGAGAAAGTTTGGCTGGGTTCACCAAACCTACCAAGCCCCCTTGGGCATCCAGAAGGCCACACGGGAATGAAACACAGAGCTGTCCTAGGTGGTTTCTGGATTGGTCACTCACACTCAGTGAGTGAACTGCAGCAACTGGATCAGCCCTGTCAACATCAAATGCCCCCAGAGCATCTTGTTTGTTCTGTTTGCATGTTTCACTAATGGTCCCCACCCTCTGGTCACCATTCTGACGTCCTTCCCTCTTCTGTCCTGACCATCTCTGATGCCAACTCATCCAAGATGTAATTTCTGCTCAGACAGACTTTCTCTCCTCTGGTCCCTTGTAACTCCTTCTGACAAAGGTGCTTCTGGAGTTCTAGAGAGGCAGTGTGGTTGGAAATGGCTGGTCCCAAATACCACAGGAGTCAGCTAAAAAAGACTTAGAAGTAAGCCTGCTGTTCATTGGTGCAGCCTATGCCAAGGTCAGTGAGAGTCCAGGGAGGCCCATGTGACCCAAGAGAGTACCAGGGAACAAGTACTGAAAGTCAGAGGACAGAGCAGAGAGGTCACTTGAGTGGTGGCCAATCTCAGAGGGTGGGCAAGGCCAACCTGTACCTGCCCATGAGTGTATCATGCAGATGACCCTGTGTGCCAGGGCTGTCTTTCCCTGATGTTGGAGGTCACTGTTGGTCCACACAAGCAGAACAATCTGAAAGGTTCCACTAGAATTGCCTCTCTATTTATTCCCTGTCTCCATGGGGGCATATCCCTCAAGAATACTCCTAAATACACAGAGCACAGGTTCCATTTGCTTACCTGATAGATAAGGAAGAGACCATACCTGAACAGGGTCAGAGAAGATGCCTGACTTCTCTGTTCTGCTACTTTAGTAGCTGAGTCAAAAGTCAAAGGCCAAGAGTTCATTGTCTCAAATCTTATGATCTCCCTAAAAGCTGTTCAAAGCTGTTCTGCCAAGACCCGTCCAATGCTACAAAAGCAAAGCCGCCTCCCATTCACAGATTCTGAATTTGAGTTGGTGAAATGACATCAATTAACCAGATCTGCTTGATCAAAATGCTATGGTTAACCATTGCAAATGAGGCTTAAGAGAGAGCTGTGGCTTCCTCTCCTGCTCTTGCATGCACCCCCAGCCATCCAACCCTCCCATGCACCTGCCCCCTCATTCACACCTGTATCCACCGGTGCATAATTGACTGACTCATTAATCCACTCATTATACTTTTAGTCATCCATCAATTCACTCACCCACTCCTCATCCAACCAATGTCTTCCCAGGGTCTGTCTTGGTCAAGGTGTTGTGCTGGACACCCTGTTATAACAGGTTCAGCACCTGGGGGCTAAGGGGAAGGAGTGAGGGGAGGGAAAGAGGTGGACTTCCACCCATAAGCAAGTCCTTGAAGCCCAACTATAAGGGCCATGGCAGAGAGTAGCACAAAGTGCCCAGGGAGCACACCACCCTCTTCCGCATTTAATGCAGCACTTTCAGAGAGTTCTAAAAAATTCAGTGCTTATAAATTCAAGGTCCTCAGGGGAGGAAAAGAAAGATCAGAGGGAGAAAATAAATCTTGGCAAATGAAGAGATCTGGAGGAAATCTCCTCCTTCCACGGACTGTGGAGCATAAAAGGAAACTCCAGGAGCGGACATGGCTTCCCCACCGCAGCACGGAGGCTGGCAGGCAGGGACAGGGACACTGCTCTCACCCAGAAGGGCCAGCCCTGCTCTCCCCGTCCTTGGGGTCCGCATGCTCCGTTGACGCTGCGATTCTCCTCCTGTTCCCGGGGATCTCTGTGTGCAGCGAGAGCACACTGGACTTCTGTTGTCTTTCTTGTGCTCGGGGGACTTTGAGCTGGTCTGCCCACCCCGGTTTACTCTAAGGTGTGAAATGTAGCCTCAAACCAGGGACAACCTGGGCTCTTAGAACACATATCCTGACTTTATTATGACCTTACAATCTACCCCCCAGAGCCAGATAGGTTCCCTGGTTTCCATTGGAAAGAAAGGAATTGGGACAATATGAATTTGAATCACAACTCCCCACCCACCACTGTGTGATCCCAGACAACTTACATAACCTTTTCGAACACCGAATGAAACATTATTGCTATTAATAATAAATCACCCAGTTCATTAATCCCTAACTGGGTCCTAACTTTCTATTAAGCATATTACCTTACTTTTTACACAAAATTCTCAAAACAATCCCAGAAGGTAGCCAGCTTAGTAGATTAGACTGTTGCTCAGAAACATGTATTCCTTCCCCTACTCCAGGCCCAGGAGGCAGCCTCTACTCCTCCACTGAATGACTCCTCCGTGAGGCTTGGTCATGGGACTTGGTTTGGCCAATGGACCACCATGTTGTAACCTGACCCAAGTAAGTGGACATGTGTGTCTGCCATGGACACATGAGAAGAACGTGTCTTAGCGAACTCATCTGCCCAAGGAAAATGAAGGGCACGTGCCACCCTTTCCACCCATGGACCCACGTGAGAATGAAACGTGGTTCTGCTGCAGTAGAACCACCCTCAGAGCCCAGCCTGGGTCAGAGGTGTGCCAGAGGAACCACAGGAGTAGAAGTGGTAATACATGGTTCCAAAAGCTGTGGTGGCCAATTATGAACTCAAACTCACAACGATGCTACGATAATCTCTAAATCGTAGACAAGCACAGTGGACAACAGAAGATTGGGTGGCCAAGGTCGCTTAGCTGAGTGGCTGAGCTAGGCCTCAATCTTCTAATCAGTCTGCAGGTCGCCTCGCTCTAAGCTTCACCTGCTTCATGCTATGTCTCCATGAGATGGAGACACACTAGTACAAAACACCCACCTGGGCCTGAGCCTTATTGAATCTGTGACATATGCCCATTACTACCGGAAGAGCCATGCTGGATCACAATAAGGAACTACCTGCCACTCTGGTGGCTTGTGGGATTGATGGCCATTCCCATGCTCTTGCTGGAGCATCCCCAGTGGATTATGGGGCCACAGAGCCCAGGAACCATGACCTGTGCATCTTGGCATGGCCGGGTCCTCCATGGTGCCTAGCAGCCGGCAGACTGGAAGAATGTTTCAAGAATTAACTGGATATTTGGGTGTCTCTTTGACAGCATCTAAGGAGATCTGTGACAACAGTGAGTCTCAACAGCTTTCTAATCTAAATTTCTTATCCCTCTTTTATTGCTCTCTCTTCCTTAAAAAAGTATATATATTGCTTTATTTTTTTTTTCTACTTGCTTCCTTATCCTCCCAGACACAACCACACACATATACTATTTTGTCAAAACAGTAGCTCTACAATAACAGGCTGCACCTTGGCAAACTTGCACCCGTGCTAAAATTACACAGAGTGAAGTTTGTTGTTGGTTACATTTTTTAAGAAGACACAATATCCCGTCTCATCAACTTGGAGTTACAAATCACTTGGAAACTTGGGCAGCAGCAGAGAGCACCACGCGTGTGCACGCGCACACACACAAAGCCTGCGTTTTGCACCTCACGGAACTCTGTCATATCAGCTGCCAACACAGAAGCGGCACATGCCTGAGTCTCCGCGCTGCTCCTAATTACACTGCCGCAGGAGCGCTGGCGTCCTCCGCCTGGGAGAGCTGTTTTTCCCCAAGGTCCAAAGAGAGTTCCACTGCCTTTGTCCTCTGGTTTGGCTGAGCGTGGGCACTTAGCTGTGCCCCTTGCTTTGCCTGCGATGTGCCAAACAGGAGCTGGAGATGGCCGTGTCCTTGGCAGGGCTGCGGCTTTGTCTGCCGCACAAAGAGCAGGGGTGGTGCCGGTGGGGCCAGGGGCTGCAGCCTCGACCTGCCCACTGCTGCCAGAGAGTCCTCGCTGAGCCCAGGGCCCCAACCCACGGTCCCTGCACTGAACCAGCCTCTGATGGCGGCTTGTGTGGCCTGATTGTTTTTTCCCATTTGATGCGATATTTAAAAGGGAAATTTTCCATCTCAATTTTCAGCTTTTCTTGAAAAGCTGAACCATGAGAACACGGTGACCTGCTTCGGGCTGGAACTGCAGAGGGCTGAGTCCCGAGGACCTCGCTGCACTCACCCCACTGGGCACAACCCCAGCCTCCCTCCATCTCCCCTCAGGGTGTTCTGGGCTTCTGGCTCTCCTTGTGTGTGTGTTTTTTTTCTCTTATGATAGAAAATATTTCTCTTCTCCTTGTCACCAAAAGAAGAGAATAGGTCAACTAGAGATACTGCTTGGGGAAAGTCAAGGAGCAGAGTTCCTTATGAGAAAGATGCATTCCTGAGCACCTGCTATCGTCCTCGAGGGAGACCTGCCCTGGCCTTGCTCCTCAAGGTGCTTCCTGGCTTCTTGATGGCAAAACCCTCTCCTGCTCCCACTGGGGCGGGCGCAGCTGGTAGAGCTAACCGGGGTGATCTGGGTTCCAATCTCACGTGAGCAGTCTCACACCTCTGAATGCTGAACCAACTTGCTTTTGCAGCCTCGCGGCTGTGAAGAAAGAGTAGCAGAGCCCACCTCCTGGAATTCCTGTGAGGAGCCCAAAGCCATGTGCACGGTTTACCATGCAGAATCCAGGCACATCTTGAATCCTGGAAAGTAATATTTCTCTCTCCTTACCAGGAATGAAAAAAAAAAAAAAATAAGTAGAAAGAAAATACTAACAGGATCTTGTGAGACTTTAGCAAGTTAAATAATCATGGATTGCAGTGATTTTTAAAATGTTTATATCTGCCATATTTGTGATATTGAATCAGATTCATGTTGGAAAAAAATATTGTGTCTCTCTCACACACACACACACACACACACACACACACACACACTGTGGGGGCAGAGAGGGAAAGCTGCTCCCCAAGAGCTTCCTTTTCCTCCTCTGCTCACGGCCCTTCCGCACCTCCATGTCTCCTTTCCAGCAGAAAGAGCTGACCTGTGGCTTCCGGTGGCTTCTGCTGGGCCTCTAAGAAACAGGGGGGCACTTCACCCTCTCCGTCCCCTTCTGGAAGATGGATGCAGGTGATGAGATCAAGGTGCAGGAAGACAGCAGCGGATGGCAGAGCCTCAGGTCTGAAGGAACCTGGGTTTCCAAGTCACAGCATGGATCCTGCTGACCGCAGACCAGGCCGACTCACCTCAGGGGTTATTCTGCAGCCCTCACAAATATGGGGGTCTATTTGTTTCAATATTCAACTGGTCCTAACTGGGCTCAGGGGATGCACTCAGCGCATAGTTACGAGACTTGGGGCCTCTCAGAACACCATGATCATTGTTGAAGATCACTGGCAAGTCGCAAAGGTCTTTGGACCACATCTGAGAATCACCCATGAAAAGGACTTTAACTTCCAGCTGTAACCAACACTGAACAAAGATTCCCCCTGGTCAGTCGGGCAGTCAGCAAATACCAATAAAGATTTACTTTAGGAGATTAGGAATCAGGCTAGAGGATACAAAAAGAAAGAAACATTTCAGTCAGAGAATTTACATTCCAATGATAATGACCTGGCTGGTTTTGATCATCTAGTTCTGGTCCTCGATGGCTTTGATCTCTGTTGACTTCGCTTGTGGTTAGCATTGTTGATCTTCTGGTGAAAACATTGGAATAGCTCTGTGAGAGTGGTTAGAGATGACATGCCATATATTTGCATATTGGGTGCTCAACTCCACACTTGTCTTTTTCTCTTTATTACTGGGAGCTAGACGTAGAGACTGTATTTCTAGTCTCTTGCAACCTGATTCCAGCAATGTTCTGTCAGTGGGAAGGACCAGAAGAAGGCTAAAAGGCAGGGTGGAAGACTAAGAGTATCAGCAGATCTCGGCAATGATAAGTCCAGCAGGTCGGTGAAGCTGAAGGCTCCTAGGGTACCTTAGCTGGGATGGGAATTCCTGCACCCTTCTGTGGACCTGGGCAGCAGGAGCTCCCTGACTGTCTCTAAGCACCTCTGCCAAGATGGACCAGCTCCACTTCAGACATGGTGCCAGCTCTCCTCTGAAGATGCTGCATCACAGACATAGTACCTGATTGGCTTAGCTCTAGCTAACTCCACATGTCACAAAGAAGAGGGTCCAGGTACCCTTAATGACAGACACCAGTATAGAAATAATGGAGGAATGGTGTGGTCTTCAACTGCAAACCAAGATGTTAACAGTGGAAGGCACAAGAGTGCCTCAACGGTGATCTGAGTCCAGCCATGTTACTCCTCTGCCCAAAATCTTACCATGGCTCCCCATCCTGTTCAGGGTCAGGCCTGGGCCTTAACATGGCCCATAATAAACCATGTCTGCCCTTCTCTCACTGCATCCTTAGCTGCTTCCCATGTCCCTGCCTTTTAAATCCAGCAACACTTACAGTTTGCCAGCTTTATTTTTGTGGTGTCACACCAGTGTACCAGGATCCATGCTGCTGCCTCTCAGTCTTCCCACCTCCAACTCTCTCGGTTCTTGTGATTGGTTTTTCAACTCCTAGCTCGGTTATCTCCTTCTCCAGAAATTCTCTTCCAACTTCCTCTTCAGGTAACTTTGATATTCTCCTTCTGGTCTACAGAGTCTCATAATTGTCTTCTTAAACCATATTAAAATATACTATAAATGTCACCTCGGGGCCCAGGACAGTGTCTGGTCGTCGTGATATACACCAATCATGACAAAGACAGCGGTCAATATTAATTTATTCATTCAGTCAACAAATATTTGTTGAATTCAGTACTTCATGTTGAATACTGCTCTAGGGAGCAAACAAAAGTTATTGTGTGCTTATTCAGGAGTAGATACTGTGCAAAGATTTTACATGTATTACCCCTAGCAATACCCATTAACATTCAGAGTAATGCTCTGAGGATTATGGCATTATTGGTCCCAATTTAGAGATGCAGAGACTAAGGTTTATAAAGTAAATGTTTAGTAAATAAGTAGAATAACAATTTAGTCTGTTTTTCCAACTATATAATAGTCTTTCAAAAACTGAATCTTAGTTCTGTTTCTCAAATGCTTAAATTCATACATGAAAAGGTCATCCCACTTCCCAGTCCACCTAGTATAGTTTACATTTAATTAAAACTTGTCCTCCAGAATAAGTATGCATGGCGCCCCCTTTCCTTCTCCAGGGTGTCCAAATTACCCAGTCTTGTGCAACGTTGCTATTGGCTCAACTGAACAGACTGGGCCAAGGTAAAAAGTAAGTCAAAGTGAGAAATCACCCCCATCCCTTCTGCAGATCTCTCCCCCAACATTGTCAGAAGGAAATTAATCAAATCTGCGAAGACTTCGCATTCAGCACAACGGAAGAAGGAAATCCATAGGTCTCTTCTCACACTCAGCTGAGAAGAGACCCTTCACTGAACATACCACACTCCTCTTGTGTTAGAGACAAGTCATCTGAGCCCAGAGGTCAACCAAGTGCAACAATCCAGGGCAAAGCAGGACTGGAATGCTGGCTTCCCCACCCTGCCCCAGGGGACTCTGGCACCCACACCCAGTGTGTCATCTGTCATCCTCTTTCATGCCCCCAGGTCTTTTCTCACACATTCCTTCTTTCTAGTATGTTCTTGTACCTGTTGCAAGAGCCTGCCCCCCCACACACTAAACCTCTATTCTTGTGACCCAAAGCCTATTCCTGTGACCCAAAGCCTCACTTCTGGGTCTTCCAGCCTCCTCTTTCTAGGGCTCACCCCTTCCTCACGTTGCTGAGACATAACAGAGTCACCATGGCAGGCTGCTTTGTCCCTGGAGGGAAACCCTCAGAACAGAGCTCATGCCCCATAGGTTCCTTACATCCCACACCCCAACCTCTTCCCACCCTCCTGGTGCTTGGCATTGGCTAAGTGTGTGTGTCGAATTACTCAAAATAAGATTTTAACTATATTATCATCTCTAAAATGCCTGTCTCAAAATTAAGCGTTTGGTCTCTCCGTGTCTCTTGTCTCATTATAGATTTAAGATTCCTAGTCAGTGTATTTATGATTCATAGAGTGTTTACTTTCCACGGTTCTCTACCCAGACATTCACTGAGCACCATGTTGGTGTCAAAGTCTGCGTGCTGAGGAGGGTCTGTCATTCCAGTGGGAGAGTCAAGGAGAAAAGCCACCCGGGTCAAGTCCTGCCTGCCCTGTGCTGGGGAGCCTGCCAGGGCACTGCAGTATGTGCAGTCCTTAGTTATTGTGGAAGTCTGGCAGCTTCCTATCCTTTAGAAGTTCAGGAAAGTTCCGTGGAGGAGGTGATCTTTGATCTGTTCCCCAAAAGCTAAGCAAGAAATTTCTGCCCATAATTAACCCCTGCAGGAACTCTTTTAGTCTATCCATGCAAGAAAATACTTGGGATCCTTCAGGATTTTTTGTTTGTTTGTTTGTTTGTTTGTTTGTTTTTGAGTCTTGCTCATCTCTGAGCTGTCAGTCAGGGTCTGCAGGAGCTGAGATGATTTTTACCAATTCGCACAACTCATCTTGTGATTTTGTACCCACTGGGCCAAGGAGTCCAAGTCACCTTCTAGATAGTAGATTTAGGGCATCAATCTTAAATTCTGTTGTGACTTTCTGTTGTTGTTGTTTCTGTTTTTGGTGTTTTGTGGTGCTGGGGATCAAACCCAGGGCCTTGTGCATGTCATGTGAGGCAAGCACTCTACCAACTGAGCTACATCCCCAGCCCGTCAATCTTAAATTCTACCATCCATGGAGCCATTGGGTAATTTGCTCTAATTCAGGTGGTAAAATGACAGACCCTCCCTGACTGCACAGTCCACACCGGGCATCTCCCAGCCAATCCTAAAATCTCTTACTGGTTGTCTGACCCCAAAGTCACTGACCTTTCTTGAGCATCCATGTCCTCATCTTTAGAGTGGGGATGATAATGATGATGCCTGCTCATGTAGGTTGTCATGAGCATTAAGTGAAATAAAGATAGAAAGACCAAGGATAGTGCCCCGCCCACGTCAGGTACCGCTTCAAGCGAATGTCTGTCTCTGTGGCCGTCCTCATTAGCAACAGCCACAGTCCCATCACGAAACCTGCAGGCTGGGTGCTTTAATACTTTAGGGGTTCTGCCCACCAAGGTACATACTTCATTTAACACAGCATCTCTCTCCAATATCATCATTTCCATTTTACACACGAAGGTACTGATTCTCAAAAGGGTTAAATTCTGTTCTAAAGTAGTAAACAATGAGGACCAGGAAAAGTGTCACCTAGGTCTACACCCAAGTCTCTTTGCTGGTGCACAAGCGCTTCAGCCACCAAAAATGCTCCTTGGACCCCACAGAGACTGCAGTGCCTGTGCCACATCTCTTACCTACAGCTTAAGTGACATTTCCCTCCCATAACCACCCCAAACTCTTCAAAGGAGTGACTTCCACAGTGCCCTGGTGCTGGTAGGTGTCACAGCTGAATCTTCTCAGAGCCCTCAGCTTGGCTCTGGCTTCCAGCTAGAGGCTCGAGGAGATTCAAAGTTGGGGGTCCGGTGGCAGAGGGATCTCAGCATTCCCACAGACCTTTGGGGTAGACCCTCCTGACACGTGGTGAGCGCATGGCTGAGCCCAAGGCTGGATGAGATCTCAAACCCAATGTGTGGACCCTGGTGCCTCCCGTTAGGCGGGGACACTGTTCTTAGCTCCGCCCCTCAGCACAGTAGTCCCCTCCCATAGAGCACACAGCAGGAGCTGGGGCATGCCCCATGGCATTCAGTCCCCCTGTGAGTTGAGCGGCTGCACAAACGCCACCACTTCTGCAGGAGATGAAACTGAGGCACAAAGTGTGAAGTGACAGCCTGGGTCACTCAGCGACGCACTCCAGCGCTAAGTCCCTGGCTCCTCTCCCATCACAGGGGTCCCTGCAGGGAGGAGGTACTGACTGAGACCATGCGTCACCACAAGGGCCCCTCCCTGGGAGTAAGTATCTCCTTAAGAACATTGTGAAGCAGAGTTGGCCTCACATTCTGCTCTCGGGTTCTGCCTCCTGAATCCAGAAAGGCTCAAATCGCACAGAGCTGCAGCGTCTCCATTGCTTCTTCCCCAAATTGCCACGGTGAAGCTGTGAGCCTCAGGACCTCAGAGGGCTGCTATACTTGGAGACGGGGCATTAACGGAGATTATTAAGGTAAAATGGGGTCCTGAGGGTGGAGCCCTGAGCCAACAGGACTGCTGTCCTCATAGGAAGAGGAAGAGACGAAGGAGGAGCAGGCATGGAGGACAGCCAGTGAGGATGAAGAAGAAGGCCATCTGGCAGCCAGAAGAGAGCCTTGGGAGCAACCAGTCCTACTGCCCCTGGATCTTGAACTTTCCGCCTCCAGAACTGTGGGAAAATGGATTTCTGTTGGTGAAGCCATCCAGTGTGCGGTATTTTCTTACTACAGCCTGTGCTGACTAATACATGGCAAACAGCAGCGCGGCCTACAGGGTGTCCACAAGGGAGACTGAGTCTATTTTTAGGAAGAAAGGTGATCTCCACAGATCTGCATGTGACAGTCTTGCACTGGAGAGGCAGGGAGCCCCCATGGAGGCCCAAGGAGCCTGGGCCTCCTTCCCCCGTACGCAGGCGCACTGCATTCTCAATGATGAACGCAGGCCACCAGCCTCCAGAATGCAAGCACCTTGCTCTGTCCAGCCCGCGCCTTCCGGCTCTACTTGTGTGTCTGTCAAACCAGGCTCCTCTCCCTCCAAAGGACAAGTCGAAGCCATCTTTCAGGAGTTTGCTTCCCCTGACAGAAATCAGCAGGGTTAGAATAAACTGCATAAGTTATCAGCTCCTCAGGAAAAGAACATGAAAAAGGCCCTTCTATCACTTAATGAAAAATAGCTTCTTTTTTGGACAGAACTTCATAGGCCTGCAATCAAGCCGTGGCTCCTCTCCCTTCCCTGACGTGCCATGCAGGCAAAGCAAGTCGGCATCTATTAATAATATTTTCTCCTGTTCCTTTCATTTTTCTGCATGTCCTTACCACTGTCAGGCCCCGTGATGCAGCCGAGCCTTTATCTCGTCCGAGTCTGGCCTGTCAGGGTGATAAACAATTCTAACAAGAATCAGAATAAAGATCTTCCCAGTAGACTCTGCCGAGAGATAGAGGCTTTTCTCATTTTCTCGACGGAAAAAAAAAAAAAAAAATTTAATCTAGCGGCTCTGGCTTTTTTCAAGCGTCACATTCAAAGAGATGCAAATTTGTCAGAGCCGAGACCCCAGCTGACTCTGAGCACGGCATGAATGTCAAAGGGGGGAGGCAGTGTCTTTGACATGGCTGCCTTTTTTGGGGGGTGGGGGTGAGGAGCTCTCTGCCGAATGTTAAAAAAAAAAATAAGGTTTGCTTTGTAGTATGCGTTTCAACAATTTTCATAAGTTTTCTTCTGAAATACAAAAAAAAAAACTGCCACTGGGAAGGAAAAGACAGGAGAAAAGGGACAGATGGAGATTTGGGGTGAAGGAAGAAGGACCCCCAGGAACAACTCTGTGGCAGTGTCTGGCTAGACTGCAACGTGCATTGGCGGAATAGGTGGCCCCCATGGGCACCGAATGAGCAAGCTGGTGAGCGGGTGGAGGAAGGAGTGAAGGTGCATGTGTTGCGGCTGGAGCGTGGGGTCCTGCCTTTTTGTTAGGTGGAGTCATTATCCTCCCTTTGTTTCTTCTGGATGTTTCTTCCCCTGTTGGGCATCAGCAAGAGCACATCTGCATTTCTCGTCTGCAGCTCTGTAGTTTGCCTGGATTCAGAGCCTTGCGTGACCAATCCAGCTCAAACGGGGTTGAAGCAGGAGACCAAGCTGGAGAGACTGGAAGGTCAGGGTGCTGGTAGGCTGCAGAGGAACAGGGAGGGGGCCAGCATGGCCTCCTTGGGTCCCTAGGTCTGGAGGAGGCCCAGGCTTGTTGCAGGAGCATGCTCCTAGCTCATCTGAGGCCTTTGTGGACTCTGCAGGCACGCTGAGCTGGGCTGGGCCTGATGGCCACAGAGTCTTGTTTAGTCTGGTAAATGACCAGCACCAATCGACCTTGCCCTCATCTCAGGTTCCGTGAGCACTCAGATCCTCCATGGTGGTTTAGGACAGCGAGTACACGTTGCCCCACTCCCAAGTGCACTCCGTCCTCGGCACCACTGGCCTTACCTGGGTCTCCATTGTTCCCAGCACATCTTTCCTCCTGACCATGCCCTGGGCTCTTGCTCAGCTCCAGAGCCCAGCGTTTCAACCCCAGAGCACCACTGTGACTTGGGCCTTCATGCAGTCCATGTGAGCCAAAGGCCAAGGTTGGCACAGGATTAGCAAAGACGGAGGAGCAGGCAGTCTGGCTAGCAGAGGAGACCAAGCCAAGCCCCAGCCATCACCCAAGTGACCCTCCCACACTGGTTGACAGGGCTTCCCTCCCTCGCAGGGTCTGTGAGAACCAGAGCTCTGTGCCCACTCTCCTTCACTGGATAGAGGGAGTTGCAAAGCACCTGAGCAGCTGTATGCAGGAGGGCAGACAGACACCCAGGACTCAGTGAATGATCCGTCTCTGGGGAGTCCCCACTCCATTCCACAGCCCTGGTGCATCTGAGAAGCAGCAATCATAGAGGTTTTCCCTTCTCTTGAGACTTTGGAAATGTTAAAACTTCTCCCCTTGGGGTTTGAGGAACATGCAGGTGGGGAATAGTTTTGGCCACTCAATACTAAGCCCTCTGTGAGGAAACGAGTCATCGCAGAGTCTCAGAAGGAGCAAAAGAGGAAGAGGGACCTATAGCTGCTTGTTTAGTTCAGCATCTACATGGGGCCACCAGCAAGAGCTGAGCCCAGAGCCTCAATCCACAAGCCCAGGTTCAAGACATGTCACTGCTGCTAGTCAAGTGCCCTTAAGAAAAACATGCCACTTCTATGATTTTCAATTCCTCTGTCAAAACCAAGCAAGCAGACACCAAGGACAGTGCCAGCAGCCCTTCCTCTAGCTCACAGGATGGCCAAGCCCTAGTAGAGTAAGTGCTGTCTGGAACCCAAAGGAGAGCACTCACAGGCGGATTCTTTCTGACTTCCCTCCCTTTCCCTCTCGCTGGTATTATTTTACCCCCAAAGCCGGAGACACATGTGAATCTCCTTCTCCTGCCTTTCTGCATCTCCACCAAAGGCTGTGCTTCTTTGAGGCCTCCCTTGGGCTGGTCTGAACGTGTCTCCTCTCGCTGCCCGATGCTCCTCCAAGGCTAGGATCTCACTTTCCCCCATGGAGTCTGGCACAGAGGAGGGGCTCAGAAAGGACCCATAGGTGGGATAAATTTAAATTTGCAGGAGTAAAATGACACATGCCATTGAATGCAAACCCAGAAATCACAGAAAGCAGCTCCCTTCTTCACGTGACCCCAGGGTCTGGAAGAGGAACAACTCCACACTTATTGACTGTACCCTTAGAAAAAGATCGTATTGTGTTTAACTTGAATTAGCTCATCAGTGTTAAAAAATGCCACTGAGTGTGTTATTATTCATGATTTATTCAAGGAAAAAAATCAGTAACTGCTTTAAGATATTTGATTAAATCTGAACGAAATCTCAGTTGTCTGTGTTTCAGATGGCGGAATAACCACCCCTTCGATCGCCACATGCTTGTGGGGGCCCACTGCATGCCAACATCGGGCTCGTTACTGGGAGAAACACTGGCGAGCCCCACGTCATGGTGTCTACCCACAGTGGGCTTGCACTCCAGTAGAGGAAGGGATTTTTTTTTTTTTTTTTTGAGAGAGAGAGAGAGAGAATTTTTTTTTAATATTTATTTTTCAGTTTTTGGTGGACACAACATCTTTTTTTATTTTATGTGGTGCTGAGGATCGAACCCAGTGCCCTGTGCATGCCAGGCAAGTGCGTTACCACTTGAGCCACATCCCCAGCCCCAGAGAAGGGATTTTTAACACCTAAGCCTAAAGAATCTGTAAGCTGATCACCACTACGATAGGTTCTATAAAGAATGAAGTGCTGGGTCAGGGGAAAACCCAAGGCTTCTCTGAGGAAGGTCAGTAGTCTCAGAGTAAAGGGTCTCAAAGATGCCAAGGAAGGAAGAGAAGAAGGAAGAACGTTGTAGGCAGAGGGCATGGCACATGGGAAGGCCTCGAGGTATGAAAGAGCTTCAGTTCGTGCAGGGACACAGAGTCACATGGTCAGGAAGGCAGGCCTGAGTTTGGAGAAGAGTTGGGAGTCAGAATCCCCAGGAGATCTGCGAGTAGCCAGGCACACCATCCAAGTGGTCCCCCACAGTTAGTGGAGCCACACCAGTAGTTGACACCAGACATGGTCCAATGATATTTCAAGGTCACGCTTGTTATAGTATGGCGAATGAACTGAAGGATTGAAGACAGGAAGAAGTCAGGAGTCTACTGCAGCTCTCTGGTCTGGGGACAAAGGAGGTCTTCCTAGACTCATGTAGCTGCAGCACACATGGACAGAGGGAAGAAAAGAAAGAAATGGGGGGAGTAAGATGGGCAGAATTTGTTGGTGAAATCGGTTGAGAAGGGGCAGAAATGAAATTATGACAACGCTCAGGCCTTCCGCTGGGACAATGAGAGGAAGGGTGATCCTTTATGAAGTTAAGGCAAACTGGAGGGCAGGTTTCCTAGATGAGGAATCAAGCCATGGATTCAAGCTTTCTCTTGCTGTAACTCAATGTCCACCAGAATAACGAACATGACCCACAGAATGAGCATATGCATTTGATGAATCAGACATATAATTGTTAGACTCTAGGAACTCAGATATGTTGACCCAAATCAGATTAGACATAAAAATTGGGAATCCACCATCTTACCAATGTGAATAGGCCATGGAGCTTAGAAGACATGGGACAGCCAAAGGGCACAGACCAGGAAAGAAAGCAGCATTGCTTCCTCAATAGCAGGTGAAGGACCAGAACTCAAAGGAGAAGCCTGAAATGCAAAGCCAGGGTGACCAGGAGTGCCCAGCAGCCCATAGTGACCAGAAGGTCAAGAGCAGAGTGAGGTTATCAACCATGCCCAAGGGCTCTGAAAGTCCCCTAGAGTGGCGCTCCAGAGGCACCTGCCAAATGTAATCAAACCTCGACTCCAGTGCGCTCCTTGCTTTGGTTTTATCATGTGCTGATCATCACAAATGGCAAAAGACTAATAATCCACAAGTTGCAATCCAGGAGCAAAGATTAATAACCCACGGGAAAAATCTCAGCTAATAATAATATTCATGTCTCATTCCTATGTTGATACAAGGAATCTGTATATAATCACAAGCCGGGCAGATCACAGACCAAGTCCCAACCTGGCCACTTCCAGGTAGACTAACTAAAGCCCTGGTAAATATCAAACCCCTTGTCTACTGAACTTGATGTTAAAAATACCTTACTTGTATTCACAGAATTAAAAAAAAAAAAAAGCTAAAGGATATGATAAGATTTTGAAACTAGGGAAACATGCTACACTTACCAAGGGCCTTTTGTGAAAATAGAAATCTACTGCATCCTGTCTCCTGCTCACTGGTCTCCTGTTTTGGAGGATCTGGCAGTGTGGCAGGAGGGTCTACATCATGTGAATCTACACACTGCAGAAATATGTCCATTAAGGGAAGTGATCAAATGACATAGATACATTAGGAGTCTCATGTCGTTGACATCACCAAGAACCTGCCCTCCACGAAATAAAGGCCTTGGCTGCTTGCTCCTGGTACTTGGAGTATCATGCTGGGCTGGATCATGGTTTTAGAGTTGCCCGTTCCCAGATAGAACTTGATTCCTTAAGTGACAAGATCTATCTCGTAGCCAGAGCCTGGCAAGTTCTTCTCTGAAGAGCTTCTGCACTGAGTGGACTTCCCCAGGCAGCAGTCTGGGTACTAATCCTGAAGTGTCAAGTTGGAGGGGAACAACAGACATTTCCAAAGGCCCTGTGAGCTTGATGAAGCCCGCAACGTAGAGGCCAGGAGGAAAACAAACACAAAACAAAACAACAACAACAAGAAAACACTAATAGCTGAGAAGTCATGATTGATGGGGAAGGAAGGGGAGTGTGGAGAGTCCCACTGAGCTTGCCTTCTTGGTACACTCTCTACTCAGAGACACAAACAGCTCTCAGTCGCACACCCAGCCTGGGTGGCCACAGGGACAGAGAGTACCTAGACTTCAATGTCTGCCTCTCACCACTGGGAATGGGGCGTGGCCCACAAGGACGCCCCTCTGGAGGCACCAGAGGGTGTGTCAGGAATGAGGCATGGAGGAGCCAGTTTATAAGATGAGAGGCCTGGGGCGGGGGGGCAGTGTCCAGCCAGCTCTGCAGCACAGGCTTTTGCTTGGGAAACTGGTTTCAGACCACAGGTGACTGAGAAAGAGGAAGAGCCAGAGGACTATAGTCATCTGAGCTTCTGCCATGCTAGGACTGAGGTGTCCTTGGATTCTTGGGATAGGCACTGGGAGAGTCCTCCCTCTGGGCAGAGCAGCTGGCCGCTGGAGCCATCCTGCTGGGGTTTTCCCAGCAGCAATCTGTCATTTAGGTGATACTGGCGCTGAGCCTAGGGCAGTACTTTGAGTAATACTGGGATGGGATTGGGGTCTTGGGGAGGAACCCAGCTCTGGTGCTGGGATGCCTGAGGTGGAGATCCTCTTCTGCTTGATGTCCACTGTGCAAGTGGGCGGCCATTTAGACCCTCCACATGTTGACGCCCATGTCTATAGAAATGAGAATAACAGCAGTATCTACTTCATAAACTTTTAGTGAGTGTCAAACAGAATAACCCAAGCCACAGCATGTGTCCTAGAGTGTGGCATACGGTAGGTGGGTGTTAATAAAGGGCCATGATTAATATGAACACTGAAATACATAGCAGAAGGAACTGAAAGAGACTCTTGTCTTGAAAGTCTCCCCTCTGCTGCTGGAATCAGGGTGTTTGGGTTCTTCTTTTTAAGATGACTGGCTTCATTGCAAATGGGCCACCCTCCATGGAGACCCAGGCAAGCCATGGGGCTGGGATGGGGACAGTGCTGCTAAGTTAGTGCCTCCACAGTTCCAATGTCACCAGCATCATCGAATCTCACTGTCTACTCACCAATACAAGCCCGCCTCGCCAGTCCAGATGCGCGCAAGACTCCTCATCAACATCCTCTTGTGTTCGGGATCCGGGATCCTGTGAGGGATGGTGTAGTCATTTGCTCAACACGGATGTAGGGGACCCACCTGCATTCCAGGTTCTGCGTGTCCACAGCAACAAAACCAAGGAAAATAGCGTTGGTGGAGTGAAGGAAGAGGAGGAGCAGCATCCGACTGGCGGTGGTCGTTTATTACCGTGGAGTTTCCTGGAGAGGGAGGGACAGAGAAGGTCAGCAACAGGGGATATTTTGTGTATGCAATTATTGACAAATGTCCCTTCGTGGCACAGAGGGGACAAAAATCAGTATTTTGTTTACTTGTGTGTTAGGAGAAGACTTTTGTCCCCTTTTTAAAGCATCCTCCGTCCGCTCCCATCCAAACATCACCATGTCCAGGAGGGTGATTCTGAGGTAATCTGAGAACTTTTGTGGTGAGTTCAAGGTGGCGGCCGAGCTGGCGACAATTCCAGGATTCGGAAAAATCTCACAAAATGCCAGGAATGCGTCTCAAACTAGTCCAGAGGACAGAACCGTCTGCGAAACAGACTAACAACTGGCAAGGTTGAGGAGTCTGAAAGACGGAGAGCAGACACGGGAGGAAAACGCGCACGCGCGCGCACACACACACACACACACGCACGCGCACGCACACGCACACGCACACGCATGCGCACGCACACACAGGCTCCCCTAGAGCAGGAGCTCTTCAGGGGGCCTCCAAGGCTGGCCTGAAGTGGACGTAGTAACAGGCGGGGGACATGGGCAGAAACACAGGAATGCTGCTCCAGGCAGAGGAGAGGAGGGCGAGGGAAGTCCTACCTGGGAAAGGCCAGATGCGCTTGGGAACATAATGGCAGCTGAATTGACTGGCGCTGACTGGCATGCACAAGACTCGGAAGTGTTCAGTGCCTCCCCTGTGCCCGCAGAGTCAGGTCTTGTGCCCAGACATGGCATCTGCTGCCTTCCACACTGAGACCAGAATGTCCTTCACATGCGATTCGCCAGTTGATCCCCCAGGAGCTCTCTATGTCCCTGTCACACTGACTGCTGCTCCTTCTCAGGGAGGAGTCCCTCTACACTGGACCCCCACTGTCCTCTCTTCAGGGTCCCACACTCCCTCTGGCTGGGAACAGCTCCTCCGTCCGCTCCCATCCTAACGTCACCATGTCCAGAAGCCAGCTGCCTCATCCTGAGCCAGAGGTGTCTGGCCATTTCCTTAGATCAGCCTGGAAATCTGTCCCTCTGTATCATGACTGCTGACGGCCTTCTTGGCCTGTACTCCATTGTCCCCACATATTGAAAAGAAGGACCCTGTCCTTCTCAGCACCTCACTTGGAGTAGGAGCTGGAGAAAAGCGTTAGCAAGGGGATCCCCTCATGCCAGGGTGACTGCTGCCCATGGTGCCCTTGTGGGATGCCTGGGCCAGAATCTCTCAGGAAAGGCCTCGAGGGCCAGCGTGACAAGTGTCCTATGAGTGTCACAGGGCAGGGAACTGCAGCTCAGGCCGACATTTGAAAACTCCAAGCTGTATTCAGGAAAGAACCAACAGAATTTCCGGAAGTGGCATCTTGCCAAAACCTACCAGGGACAACTTTCTGGTGAGAAGGATGTTTTGAGAGGACAGGCCGAGTGAAGCATTTTTTCCCCAAATAAAACTTCAAGAAGTCAGCAGTGGGGAGGGGAGGGGTCACCCTGCAAATAGAAATACAGACTGCAGCAAACCGACGGGGATCGGGACCCGTGTGCCGGCCGTGGCACTGGCTGCGTGTAAAGCAAGTTCCCCCACAGACTCCTTTACAATATGGCCCTTGTTAGGTGCAGGGTTTTAATTAGGTAGGGAGACGACGTGTGCCGCCCACGTGTTCCAGGTAGGCCTGGAATGGGGAGCTGGGCTTGTTTATGTTATTCCTGTCAATATCATTGTCATCTCGGCAAGCTGTTTATTTTTAAACCCAAGCTTTGTTTTGCTCTATGGGCAAGAGAACTATCTGTTTCCAGCCAGGATTCAAAGTAAGATGTTCATTCGAATTTCTAAATATAATGAGTGAATTATTTCTTTCCTAAGAATTTGCACCATTTGGGCCTGGAAGGGACAGTCTGTATGCAAGGAAGGAGATCAAGAAGGATGCTGAGGGGCCTGTCCAGGTACAAGGTGTCCCTAAGACGACCCCAGCGCTGGGTGGGCATGGCCAAGGTGAGCAGCCTCTTTGGAAGAAAGCAGATGTGAGTCCAGCCCTGACCAGCTCTCCTGAGGTGATCTTGGAAACATCACTTCACCTTTGAGCCTCAGTGACAGCGCAGGGGTGACATCTCCACCCACAGGCATAATAGTCCCCCACCCAGCCAGAGTCCCAGCACCATTCTGATGAGCATCATGGACAAGCGTGTGGGAAAGCTCTAAAAACTGGAGAGAGATGTGGACCTTGTTATCCTGGGCTTCAGGGCCTGCTGGTTCAGGGTGCTGCCCCATCACAAAAGACACACAATGTCCCTGATTTAGAGATGCGGCACCGGAGTCCCCCAAAGACACTGGGTCTGTGACTTACTCAAGAAAGCACAGGCAGGAGTGGCCAGGGCAGACAGCTGAGCCCAGCGTCCTTTCTCCTGAGGTACCCACCGTGACACTGTCTCTCATGCACTGTCCTCCTCCCCCAGTTCCCCCCGGGACCAGGCAACTAAGAAGGAGAAGAAATCTCATGCCCACCTCAGCGAGTGCTGGCGTACAGTACACTCGATGACGGAGTTTTGTCACTTGTCCAAAAACTAGCTCCTCTGGGAAATCAGATTTGTGGTGGGAGATGAGCTTCATGTCCGGCTCCTGTCGGCTGGGTGTGGTAGTCAAGTCCCAAGGGTGCCGTTTCTCTTCGCCCCTCCCTCCTCCTTCCCTCCCCCTCCTTCCCTCACCCCTTCTTCCCTCTCTGCCTCCCTCCTTTGTTCCTTTCTCCTTCCCATCTCCTCCCTCCCTTCCTTCCTCCCTCCTCCCTCCCTCTGGTCTATGACTCCTCGTTGACCATAGGTGTGGCCCCCAGTGGCCATGAGGCTGTGGATCTCTGCGTTCACTTCTCTGGGGGCTCCTCAGAACCCCAGGGCCTGGCTTCCCGGTCTCCCCTGCCGTCCACTCCTGCCATGCCCCAGTGTCCTGCCCGTGCACCTCACGTGCTCTCACCTCTGGACTTCGCTTGCTGTTTCTTCCCCCCCCCCCCCCCTCCCCGTCTCCAGACAAACAGCACTGGAGGGAGGTGCTTGCTCTATGAAGCATCAAGCCAAAGCCACCTCTTGGACCACATGGGAGTCACTGACACACTCCAGCTCAGCCCCTTGCTGGGTGCCACGAGCCCCGTGGAGTACCTTTCTGACCTCCAGGGAGGGGTTTACAGAGCCGTTCTGAGATTGCAACATGATCCTTACCCCTCTAGGGCCCTGGGAAGAGAGAAGCAAATGGTCAGGAGCATCTGGAGGGCCGCGGGAGGAGGTGACAGAGGAGCGGAGTAGAGGCAGCGGGTGACAGGCGCCATGGGGACAAGGCTGCCTGGGCACCACACACCTGGATTCCAAGCATCCTCCGCTTACTCGAGGTGTGACCTATGGCACATTAACTTCTCCCTAGCCCTGCAGGCCTCTGGGGCGGGTGGGTGGCTGCCAGAGCCCAGGGTGGAAAGCGCTCCTGAGATGTCCAACTCTGCGTCCATTCCCGCCCCACCATGCATGGCCCTGGTTTTCCTTCATTCTCTCCCTCCATTGCCTTCCTCTTCCCAGCAAGCCTCCCAGGGCTGTCTCCAGCTTTCCCAGGAGAGTCTGCTGCTAAACCACAATGCAAGCCAGGAGGGACAGAGGATGTCGCGGTCCCCTGAAGACAGAGTGGTCTGGGGCTGGGCCAAGGGGGAGGAAGCAGGAGGCGCTGGGGAAGGACCAGGACATCCCCCTGGTCACAAGCTGTGCTGCCCTCCCAGACCACTTCAGAAGAGACAAGGGGGCTTCTGGCACCCAGACCCCCCCACCACAGGTGAATGCTGCCAGCCCACCCGTTCCACGTGCAGGGGAAGCAGCACCCACTGAGCTCCAGGCAGGGCAGGCGCTCCTCTCCTGGAGCAGAGAGAAGGAATTCTTGCAGCTGCTTCAAGCATTGGGTTTCCTGACCCCAGCCCTGGTTATGAGCTGCGTGAGGCTTTATCTTGAAACTCGGCACACTTTAGAGAATGGTTCTTATTTGGTGACAGCCCTGCCTCACCTGGACAGCGAGTCTCAGTGTAACTTCAGGAGAAGTTTTACTCGGATACAACATTCCCCTTCCGAGAGCCACCTGTATACGCGTGTCTAAACCTGCCGTTGGTGCTCATTAACCTAGAAGAGCTGGGTGATGAGATTATGGTGCAAATTAATTAATTGCAGATTAGATGATTCAGAAGGGAAGGTGACTTCATGGAGCACAGATGTCACAGTGCCTTCCCCACTTGGGAACCAGGAAACCAACACCCAGAGAGACTGGGGAAGGAGGGCTGATCCCTGGTAAGTCAGCAGAACAGAGACCAACTAAAGCCAAGGCCGAGATGCCAGGACCGGTGCTCTCTCTGGAACTTTCCCAGGCCCTCACATGGACCCTGTCCTGAAGTCTTAGGCTCTGCCCTGCTTGGAACCCAAGCCAGACCTGGCCAAAGCAGGCCATGTGCCACCGCATGGCCCTGTAGGTGATGTCTGGGGCTCATTCTGCACATATCTGGAGTTTTAGGCTTCATCCATGGACACCCATCAAAGAGAGTCCACCAGATTCCTCATTGTCCCTGGGGCAGCTAGGCTGGCTCTAGGGTCCTGTTGTATCAGGTTCAATTAGACAGAATCAAAATTCTCTGACCTGGACTACTGAGCCCTCAGGCAGATGGGTCTTCCTCAGCCCAAGCTCTCCAAGGTCCTCCAGCTCCCTGGGTGTGACTCCACTCCCACAGACTCTAGAGTGGGACGGTCCTGCTGGACACTTTCCTGCCTCTGGTGGCTGGCTTGCCTCCCCTCCTGGAGCTGAGGCTTGTCATGCCCACCACACCTTGAGGCCAGACAGCCTGGGCTGTGAGGTCCACACTCGATGAGGTTCAATAGGGCCTGAAGACAGTCTGCAAACGTGCAACTAACTGGTGTGGGGAATCCTCCTGAGCTGGCGGTGGAGACCATGCTGTGTTCATTGGTCATGTCACTCATGGTCCTCCCCGACCTCCTTTGCCAGAGCAGTGGCCTGAAATTACCATAGCCAGTGGACATGCATCTCTTCCAGTTAGGGGTTTGTGTATGATCGTCCCTCTTTATCCACCAGGGATATGTTCCAAGACCCCCCATGGAAGCTTGAAATCACAGATGATGCCAAACTATACATACCTATCTAGGAGAGTTTGAATTATAAAGTAGCCACAGTAAGAGATTCACAACAATAACTACTAATAGAATCATTATAACAATATACCACAACTAAAGTTACTTAAATCTGGTGAATTATTTATTTTGGGAGTTTTCCACTCCATATTTCCAGATAGCCGTTGACTACAGGTGACAGAAACCATAGAATGCAAAACCACAGACAAGCAGGAGCTACTGTATATATTCTTAGAAGCCAATATTCAGAGGTTGGGGTCCCAAGGAGGAGGGAGTTTGTTTTCCTGAGTCACATGATGAAGAAGACTTTACTAACTCAAACTTTCATATTTTGCACAAGGGAGAAATAAGATTGTTAGGCTAAGTACTCATATATCAGGCAGGCTTGCTTTGTTACTTCAGCACAGCCTAGCCCATCCTGACTAATACATGGTATAGCCTCTGCTCATCCTTCAGATTACATTTTTCCTCATTCTCTCCCATCTGGACAGTCTCTGTAGACACCCCGATGTATTCTCACGTCCTCCACCACTGTTAGTTTACTGGAGGCACAATTCTACGTCACTAATTCCATTTCTATATTTGAGCTTCTGACATCTACATCCAGCCACCGTGTGACCAGTTCCTGGTGGATCTCTATTAGGAACCTGATGTCTTCTATTCTGTCTCAGTAAAGAAAGTGATTAAAACACACCATTAGATAAACAGAAGCTGGACGCTATCCTCCCTCCTTCCTGTCTCTCGCAGAGCAAGTAAATCCTGCAAATTCTGCCTCCAGCGTACTTTTTAAATGGCTCCACTTCTGGTCTCCACTGCCCTTCCCCTACCTGTGCCCATGTCCCACTTGACTTGGTCTGCCTGCCTCTAGCCTTACTCCTCCTATGCAGTGACAGGTCTTGGACAAACGATCTTATATATTCCCCACCTGAAGCCCTGCTAATGACCTCTTTAGATTTCACTCCTCGGCAGAGTCTTTAAGCCACTTGTGCCTAGCCCTGAAATCAGAGCCCCCAGATGCTGGGAAGGCCACATCACCTCCCCGTGCCTTGTTGTTCTGATCTGCCAAGGACAATAAATAATGCTTCACTTATTGGGTTGATGTGAGGATCGAACCAGATCATTTGTAGGCACATACTTGACTATATTCCCTGAAACATGTTAGCTATGATAAATCGTCATTAATAAGAAAAGTTGCTAGATACTGGCCCCTCCCCATGGGTTAGAAACTGCACTAAGCAGTGTATACTCACAGCATCTTACTTAATTCTCATAACACCCTCCTCTACCTTGGATACAGAGATGGTGACACGTGTGCAACAGGACCTAGCAGTGAGTCCCCAAGCTGAGGTTTAAACCCAGGCCTGCCTGAAGCCATGTTTCCCCAACATGACCTTCCAACTCTGCCATCAAGTGTGGCTTGGGGAGAAAATAATGAAATAGTTGCTGTCCAGGAATAGAGAAATGATTTTAGAAGGGTCATTTCAAAGACAATGTGTCACTATTATAGTGCAGGGTCGTAACCTTGCACACCTCTGGTGAGGGCATATTTGCAGAGAATGCAACATGAATAGATAGATGGTAAAGGGAGCTCCCAGGTGTATTATACAACCACAAAATATCATATACCTACATATGATCACGCCTAGGTAACATTAGACAATTTCTGTCACAGCACAGCAATGAAGGGCACAGCATTCTGGAATCACACTGCTTTGGTTTGAGTCAGGGCTCTGGAATATTCTGGTTGTGACCTTGGGTGAATACCTTAACCTCTATAAGAAGAGAGTATAATAGAACCCGTCCTGTTGGGTGGTTTGATGACTAAAAAGGCGATACACACAAGGTGCACAGAGAGTTGCTGATAATGGTGCTCAAATGTTGTCCTCATTGTCCCCATTGTCTTATGATTGAAAATGATAAAAACCAGAACACTAAACTGTACTTGTTTTATATACCCACCTATATTAAAAAGCACAGAGACATAGATAAGACTGGAAAAAAAATAAGCTGTATGTTAACATGGGTCTCTCTGCCTTGTTTAATCATTAGTCATTTTTTTCTTCCTTTTTATTTCTGAATTTTTGATGTTGAATATGTGCCACTTTTTTAAGAAAAGAATCACACTTCTGCAGTTTTAGACAAGGAATTTTATTTTCAAACCTCAGTGACTTTTTTTTTTTTAACAGAATCTTCTTTGGTCATTAAATTCATTTAAGAACCCTGATTCATTTTTGATCATCTGAAATATAGTGACAGGCGCTCAAATCAATCCCTACATTCGAGGTTTGCAAAGAGCATAAATTATTTTAGAAGTCATGTCAGGTAGAGTTTATTCCAAGGTTTGCTTGCAAATTTTAATCAGAAAACACAGAAGGTATATGCGGCTTAGATTGAAATATCCCTTCACCTTGTACTTGGAACCGGGTTGACTTACTGTTGGCTGGCTGATAGGACCAGCAGAAGTTACGGCTTGTATGATAGAGCGGCCTGGGCAGGAACTGAAGGAAACACATAAAGAAACATTTATTTAAAAAAAGTAAATCAACCATAAAGATCCTCCCAGCAGACCTGAGAGATGGAAGCCTCTCTCTCATTTTCTCCTTGGCAAAATTTAATCTATCGCTGGGGTTTTTCAAGCGTCATATTCAAAGAGATGCAAATTCGTCAGAGCTGAGACCCCAGCTGACTTTTAGCACCTTGTGAATGTCAAAGGGGCTGAAATGTCGCAGTGACTCACCTCCCTCTGTCCTGGCAAATGCAACACACACACGTGTGCATGTGTGTGATGTGTGTGTGCCTGTGTGCATACGTGTGTGTGTGTGTGTGTGTGTGTATTTTTTTTTTTTTTAAGAAAGACCACAACAGAATACAAGTCTACCTGTGTTGTTAGCGCCTGCTTTGTGTGGATCTGTTTGCTATAGATCTGAAATTTAAACAGGAAATACCATACTGAGAAATAAAAGTGAGATGGAGAATGCCACCATCTATCTCTAAAACGCAGGCCCAGCAAGAGAGGTTTTTTGCTTTGTTTTGATATTTTTTAAATAGCAGCTATTTCATCGACTGGCTTCCTCACAATGCATCTGATTAACCGGTTGAGGGTTGACTTCACTCATGACCGATCTCTGCCCTCCTCACGGTTCAGTGCACACAATCCCCTAAGTAATATGCTTAATGTATTTACAATAAAAATAAGAGGTCCTAATTAATATTTCCTACACAGACATGGATTGTAGGATAGCAGTGCTCTGTACGGGGATTGGCAAGACTGTTCTGAAGTGCAATTCTCCTCCATCTTGGCACAAGTAAAGGATTGATAAATTAATGAAAAGTCTGTAACTTGGGATCATAGGAGAAAAATGATGTTAAGTTTTCCACTGCGAAACAAAACCCCAGATATTGGCAATTCAGGGCTGTTACCATCAGCACAAAATTTGAAAATCATATCACATTCAATTCAATAAATTTTTACTGAGATTCAACTAAGTATTGGGCCTTGAGAATGCAAATGTAGCTCAGAGTCAATGGCCACCCATAAGGACAGCAGAGGCTAATAGGGGACCTTAGAGTCACCGATAACCATAATCATGTTACTTAGTAAATAAAGCTCAGCAATGTACAACAAGAAGCAACTACTCCTCCTGCATCATGGGAGGCTGGCTGGTGAGCTCTGCTGATCTTGCCTGGCCTTGCTCAGGATCAAAGGTCGATGAGTTGTTGGCTGAGGTACCTGGGAAGACTTGGTTCTCCTCTCCACGCCCAGAAGACTAGCCTGGACGTGTTCTCAGGGCAATGGGAGAAGCTGCAAGAAGAGCAAACCCGATCACCCCAGTGCTTTGCAAACCTCTGCTGGCTTGGCTCTCACTAACCTCCTAGTAGCCAAAGGTGAGGTGGATAAGACTAAATTAGAGTGGGCGGATGCTTCAAAACTAATAGCAAAGGGCGTGCAGGGGAGGAGAATGGGGACTGTTTCGGTGAGACGGAGCTCAGGTGAGCGCTCATGCTTGGAGACGGAAGACATGGTCTGCCCCTTCTGCAGACCTTGGACGTCACGTTCAGATCATGAACACGTGCAACTACACTAGTTAGAAACCTGCTTTAATGACACACATACTTGTGTATGTCCAAACACTTAATGCAGGTCAGTGCCACGGGAAGGTCACCAACCCCTTCGTCTCCCTGTTGTAATAAAGGGGCTCCTGGGGCAGAGCCAGTAAACATTCAGAGAAGTTGAAAATCTCAGCTCGGTTTTCCTTCATATCACTCAGAAAACATCCCTGATAGGAAGCCATTGTGGGAATGCGATGGAAAGAGACGGTTGTCTCTTTAAGAGAGTGGCTGGGGCCGTGCTTTTGGGTTTGGAAGTCTGGAGACAGTGGCATGAGATTGATTAGGTGTGTACATGTTGGCTGAGAAAGCTGTAGAAAGGCGAATGGAAGTGTTTGACAAGATGAAAGACTATTCAGCATGTTAGACAGCTGCTTGAGTGAAGAGATCTATAACAGAGCAGTAAATACACTCGCCCGTCAATGATACCTCTACGCAAAAGCTGCTACAAGCTAGGTCACACAAGTTTTGTGTGACATGACAGGCTCAACCAAACAAAGTTTGAAAGCAAAGTTGAATGCATGGGCCTCCTAACACATGGGTGGCCACCTGGGGCAGTGACCCACATTTGGTGGTCACCAGTGTAAGGCTGTCTGTGTGGGATTTCATAGAAAAGTGAAGCCACACGGCAAAGCTACGTGGAAACGCGGAGATAGGATAGGCTTTGGAGACAGACAGCCACAAGAGGGGGACTTTTAGCCCCAGGTTACCGTCTTACTAGCCTTGGACAAAATGTTCAACCTCACTGACTCCCAGTTGACTCACTATAAAGTAGTATAATAGCCAAAAGTATTTGGAGGTATTTCCCTTTGGCATCCAACACATGCCGGACAACATGTCCTGTTACCGAGGGAGTGTTGGTGTTCCACAGTTGTTGGGGGCCAGAAGGCCAACACTTGGTTTCACTGAGCTGAAATCAAGATGGCGCCAGGGCTAAACTCAAGGGAAAAAACACCTTTTTTTTTTTTTTTTTTGCCTTTTTTAGCATCTAAAGACTGTTTGTATTCCTTGGCTTGTGGCTCCTTCTTCCAGTTTCAAAGCCAGAACAATTTTATTTCCATGATCACTCTTCCTCTGGCCTCAACTAAGAATAACTCTCCCCTTTCAAGGACCCATGTGATTAAATCAGGTGCACACAGTTATTTGCAATAGTCCTATTTTTAATCCCTTACTTACATCTGCAAGTCCTTTTGCTATGTGAGAAAGAATAGTCTCAGGTTGTAGGGATCAGGGCACGGACAACTTTGGTGGGGTCAGGCAGGCAGCCTACTCTGCCTGCCACAACTGGGGAAGCTGTCTTCACAGCCCTGCAGAGCAAAAGCCATCTGCAGTCAATCCAGGACACCTACATTAACTAACCACAAAATGTACCTGAAATGACAGATGCCTTTCAGTCAAGTAAGAGAAGTGTGTGTGACTGAGAACACAAATGCTAAGAGTAATGAAAATGTCCCCGCTCACAGGACCCTTCCCTGGCTGGATACAGCAACACTGACTTCAGCAGATGACCACTCCCCTTGATGTCCCGTGCACTTTTCTTCTCCTGTATTAGACATTCTACCTGAAGCACAGGGTCACATCTGCAATTCTGACATGTAGCCTGTGCCTGGTCCCCAGGAAGCTGCTGACCAGTATCTGATGGGTGTGTGAGTACACCAGGGAGGAGGGGTCCACTGGGGTCTGGGCCAAGCTGGTCACTCAGCACACATCATCTCCGATCTTTATCTTGAATTTTAAGGTCAATATCATCTCTTTCCCAATAGACAGAGGAGGACACCAAGACTCAGCTCTGAAAGTACAAATTTCTTTCCTGAATCACAGAGCTGGAGAATGATAAGCTGAGGTTCAACAGGCGTCCATGGGGGCCCAAAGCTCATTTTCTTTCCCCCTGTGCTTAACCCAAATGTAGGAAGAAGCATAAATCCACCCAGTTCAGAGAAAAGAGGATCTTGCTGGTCACCCAGTGAAATCACCATGTGCATATACCCAGAAAATAGTAATAAAAGCACTCAGGGCAGGGGTGAAGTTCCATTGCACACAGAGCCTCCCTGGAACGGGACTCTTCCCGAGCTCGGAGGGAACCACTAAATTCAGGCAACACTGCCCAGCTTCCATGCAGTAGGACCGCCGGCTGCCCCCGTGCACCTGATACCTCTCTGGCAGCAAAGAGGGCTTATTTCCTCAGCTGACTTGTTCAGATTGACTTATTTCTTTAGGCTCCATTTATAGTGCTCAACTAACCCATCCTGGGATTTACCCCAAGACTCACAAAATGACAGATAAACAAAGAGACAAAATAAAGGAAGGAATGCTGTGGCTACAGACATTTTGATCTGAACAGGCCCCCAGGCTTTCCTGAGCTCACTCCTTTATTTTGCAGATGTGGACTCTGAATCTCAGAGCAGGAGTCACTAGGTCAGGGAGCTGGCTCCAAACCTGGGAACCAGTTTTACCCCCTGGGAGTCCCTTACTCGGGGAGGGCGTGAATAAATAAAGGGAATTTCCCAAGTCACGTGAATCATCTGTTGTTGATAACTGACTACATCAAGAAGGCCAGGCTCTGTGGCACCCCATAGGTTGGGACCTGAGCCTCCCCACAGCCACACTCAGAGCACTGATACCTTGCTCTGACTCTGACCCCTCTGGGTAGAATGCCTGATACAGGAGGAGAAAAGGCCTATCATTCCTGCTCCTCATGCATGTCTTGAAAATAATCCATATCGCTTTAATCCGGTAGTTATCCAACACTGGACAGTATTCAATTATGGCCATAAAATAATGTAACTAATTTTTGTTTTGTTTTGTTTTTAAACATACACAACAGATCCAAGAGTTCCAAATGAGTGAAAGCCTTCAGATGATCCTCCTTGGATTAATATTAAGTAGAAATAGCTCATTAAACTTGAGTCTTTGTGATGATCATGACTCAGAAGGAGTGCAGGCTGAGGAAGACAGACAGTTTTTCATGCACAATAGACAGTCCCTCGATTCCTGATTGTTGGATTTTTACTCTCCACTATTACTATAAAATGTTTTCTAAGAAATGAGTATAGTAACCACGTTGTTATAAATAATAGCCATGTGACACTTGACGCGCTAAACACGTATTCAACTTCTGCTCTGATGGCACTGGTCAAGCCAAACCTTTAGTGGTACCAATCCCCACACACCCTTCCGGGTGGCTGTAGCCAGTTTTTGTTTGTTTGTTTGTTTTTTGTTTTTTTAATCCTCAAAGATCTAAAAGGATTTCAAAATAAGGATAACACCCCTCACTTGCAGAATAGTTTCATGTAAATCTAAGCTCGTAGTTGGGATTCAAAGTGTCCAAGCTCCTTGTCTCCTTTCTTTTGCATGCAAAAGAACTCCTAAGGCTGGTGCTAAATATCTGCAAGATAACAGCCCAGACCAGCTTGCTGGTATCTGCATCAGCAGGAGCAAAATGTAGCAAGGGGGTATCAATAAAACCGTTGGAAGTCGAAGACATTTCAAAGTTGTATTAAAGATCAATAAACGCCTAAAAATAGTTTGTGCATTCAAACACACAAGGGGATTTGAAACAACATAAACTTCTTACGATAGAGTCTTTTTTTCTCACTTTATTAATCTATTTTATCTATTTCACTGGGTATGACTTTATTTTCTTCTTCTTTGGGTATGTGTGTTCCTCATCTTACTTTATTTTCTCTTCCAGGCACGTCTATGCTGCTCACTGCGTGTTGGACACTGTTCTCACTGCTTCCCAAACACCAGCCCCTCCACCCACACAGCAATCCCATGGTGGCCCCATAAGCCCCATTTTACAGATAGAGAAACTGAGGTAGAGAGAAGCGAGGTCGTGTGCTGAGTCCCACTTGCTGTTGGTGCACGATGGTTTTAGTCATTGCCATCATGCAGCCTGACCTGCTGTGGGTGTGAGGTGATTTGGGGCCAGTTTTAAAAGCCGGACATCTCTGGCAAGAAGCCGTGTGGCCCCTGAGAGGGTCACGGCAAGCAGCACCAGCGCTGCAGCAATTCCAAGTTGGGTTGCGCTTCCTTTAGGAGCCAAGAGTGAGAGAAAAACTCCCGAGGGTCAACGGGCTGAAGGGGCAGAGGTGCAGGAAGGCTGTAGCTCAAGGTGCTAAGGTGAGGTCCACAGCGGGGCAGGCAGCTGGGATACACAGCAAAGGCCCAGAGCTTAAAGAGGGGACCAGCCATGGACTCCGGCTATTTAGGGTGTCACTTTGCCCAAGTCCCCTGTTCCCTCTGACTCCAGTGTCTTTATCACTGTGACCTTGACCTCCTAGAGGGCTGATGGAAATCAGACATGTAAGTGCTCCGGACACAGAGGGTGCACACCAAAGAGCCAGTTAAATCCAAAGGTGAGGCGGAGAGGGTCCACGCATGCGCGGTGGGTACCCGAGAGTTGTTTTCCTGGTATCGGACACTGCCAACAAATTGGAAAACCCGCCACCAATCTGAGAATGCACAATATTCTTTCTCTTGGGCTGTTTGGTCCTGAATTTTTTATCTCCCAAGAATAATGACCCCAGCCCTGGGCATTTCCAGGGGATTAATGACCAGCAGGATTTAATGACCCCGGCTCCAGCCTAGAGCCATCCCACATTCCCTGGGTACTCATTAATCCCAGGTAGGCCAGCAGCCCTGCTTCGCACTGCTACAATCATGCCCAGGTTCAGCCCTGCTGCAAGTAGAGGGACCGCTGGGACTCCACGCCTCTGCTTCGGTCCCCAGCCTGCTCCAAGCTCCCGCCACTGGCTCATTTATGTACAGGGGCAGCCAGACAGTAATTAAAATATGCTAAGGATGCTCCTGTTTGCTGGCAGCTGGATCCAATGATGAGCTGCTCAAGGCACGCACCACCCGCCCCTCTCCTTGAACACGCACGTATTAACTTTTCGGGCGGCAGCTCGCGTTGCTCCACGTGTGATGGAGAAGGATTTCATGAGATTTTAATGAGTTTCTACCGCAGCAAAGGAAAGCTCACAAAAGATCCATGCAAATTGCTTTGTCCTGTGCAGCAGCCCGAGCATGATGATGTGCTTCCATTTTTGGTTTCCGCGGGGACGTATGGATATGCTGATGCACCACCGGCCCCAAGCAGCTCCGCTTGCAGAGACACAGGGACCAAGGTGAAACAGTCCTGCCAGGGCAGTTCTGTCTGTGGGACAAAACCCCAGCCTGGATTTGCCCCAGGGACATCTGCTATCTGGACCAAAGACTGGTCAGTGGCACCAATAACCAAGTGTCTCGTCCATTATATTAGGTTTTCCAATGTGTTCCGTGGCTGAAGACAGGACCTGTGATGTCTGCAAGATTACCTCCCCATGGGAAAACCTTAGTTCCTATCAATGACAGGAGGGTTCCGCGTCATTGTTCTCTGCAGGCATCTGATCAGAAGAAAAGGAAGTGATGGTTCTGGAATGACCCACAAGCTCAGGTGTTCCCATGCCCCTAGAAATCTCAGACGTTGTCCATATTATCCCTATTTCTTTAACGAGGAGACTAAGTACAAAAGGATAAATAATTGGCCTCATCAGCAAGTGGCAGTGTGGAAAGAGGGACCCCAGGGGCCATGCTGCCTCCCCCTCCTTCTTGCTGGAAGAACAAGGCTCTTATGGACTTGGAGGCTGGAGTGGACGGCCAGGTGGGCCCAGGGCTTAGGTCTCGAGCCAGGACTGTGTACTGTGTTGCGGCGGATCCAGGGCGGCTAAATAAAGGGGACCTGCAGGAGAGCACGGGAGAGTCTCCCCAGCGACAGGCGAGAAATTCAGGAGAAAGGACCCACAGCACAGCGTCGCCCAAGTCACCTGAGCCACAGAAGAGCCCTTTTTAAAACTATCTCGGTTGACATGTGTGTAGATAGACACACATGTTTTCAGGCAGCTAATCACACATGTGATAGGAACACGGACCAAGTAGCTTCTACACATGCACACAAATAAATACATGAGTATTGTTAGCTTCCATACTCCTCTTATTATTTAAAACCATCTTGAGTCAAAATCTGTGTGTCACAAATGACCGGCTTTTCTTTTTGAACTACTTTTGCTGTGATTTTTTTTTCCATTTCACAATTAAATAGCTTCAGGGATGGGGTTGTGGCTTAGCGGTAGAGCGCTTGCCTAGCACCTGTGAGGCACTGGGTTTGATCCTCAGCACCACATATAAATAAATATTTATTGTGTCCACTTACAATTAAAAAAAAATTTAAAGCACCTTCATTTTTATAAACAATATATTCATCACAAAAATGTTCTCACATAGTTCACAAAAGGTTAAAGGAAGAAGGTGAAAATCAGCCAGGATCCAGCAGGGAAGAGAGGAAGCCTGGACTCAGTGAGCCCCTTGCCTCTTTGCCCAAGCCCCGTGCTTGCCCATCCGACGCTGACCAGGTCGGGGACTGCAACTTGCCTGTCTCTGAATCTCCAGGGTCTGCCCCCATCTGAGCCTTAAAAAATGTGGCAGGGAGAGAAAAGACTGTGGCCCCAGGAAGGAGGTCCAAGAGCACATTTTTTATTGGTGGTCATTAAAGATGTGACGTTCTAAGGCACAAATGACACAGTAGTATCAACAGCAAGGCAGGGCCCTCTAGGTGACCTCACTATTTCCATTCAGTGAAAGAAACCACACAAACACCACTTATGAAGTTCACATTTCCCGCCCAGGACCTAGTTCGTCTCCATCAGAACTTATGAGACGGGGATACTGGCCTGTTCTTCAGGTGGACTGCGGTGATCTGAGTGTTTATGAACCCCCTAAATTCATATGCTGAAGCGCAATCAGTCCACCATGATGCAGTCTCAATAGTTAGGGTTCTTGGCTCCCTGGGAGGTCACGAGTCCCCGCAATGATTGCAATGATGGGGATTGCTCTCATCGTGAGGATTGAGGACGCCTCTTACCTCTTCCACCAGGCGAAGACACCTGGAAGGTGCCACCTATGAGGGGAGGACCAGCCCTCACTGGACCCCAAATCTGCCAGCACTTCAGTCTGCAGGACGTTGTGTAATAGGTACCTGGTTAAAGGTGTTTTGTAACAGTCACTCAGGAGGACGAAAACAGAGGTGATCAAAGTTCAGAAATGACTGACATCAAGTGCCTGGAAAGTTCTAAGTCCCTGGTTCAAGACCAGTGTCCTACAGCCACATTCCAGTCTCGTTTCTCTGTGACATTCATTAACTTTTCTCCACAAAAGAGATGAAGCTTTGTCTATTGCCTCTCAATTTCTCCTTTCCTTGTTCTCTCCAAATTCCAAAATCTAGAGCTGATATGCACTACAGCAAGCATCTCTGGATATACGTAAGAAACTCTTCTGAAACATCGGCTTTAAGAAAACCTGAGGAAAGAGTGTTTTTTCACAGGGAGGGGGGCAACTCCCCCGGGGGGCACACAGCACGCAGGGTGAGGCCTTCAGTTTTTCTAATTCTTCCCCACACCTCTCTCCACCCCTCCTGCTCCCAGTGACCTCCTAGGGTTGCCCATCCCCAGGGACTTCCCTACCACAAATTGCCAACATCTCTAGCCAAGCCCTTGGATAAATTCATGGCATTGTTGGAAACGCAGCCCGTCTTCTGTTGTCTCTGCAAAAATTTTCGGTCGATTAAGTAACAATAACATGCATTATTCTACGAGTACCTGGGATGATTGCCTGGAATACTGTATATAAATTCCATTGTATCGTAGTCAATTAAACCCTATTGTCTATAAAAGTCACCTGTCTGACTTGGGGGGAGTGGGAATGAATGCAAAAGACCCGAAAACGTGTTGAAACTCAAATCCAACCAGGTCATTTGTGCTGCCTGGCGTGGAAGGAGAAAGAACAGGCAATATTTTTGGTGCCTTGAAGCTCCATGGTGATTTTCCCAGATCTTTCTGAGAGCTAAGAGAGATTTGAGCTTTGGCAAAGAGAGACCAAGGCCCCTGAAGTTTGACTCCCCCGAAAACTAGGAAGAGGGAGACAAAGAACACTTTTTTTTTTTTTTTTTTTTTTTTGTCATTCATGGCATAAATGAAAGAAACTTGTCATTCCAACTTCACAAGACACTGCTCGAAGATGAAATGTTCGACTCCATGGGGACGGCCATTTTTTTTTTTTTTTTTTTTGCTGTTATTACAGAAGAAAATTATAACCATAAAAATGTCCAATTTAGAAAAAAAGGTGGCACTTTAGTGTCATTTGCATAAAAGCTGTTACACACAAATTGTTATAAAGACAAATGTGTAGTACTCTTGTTGAAAATTGCTTGTATCTTTGGTGCTTCGCCTCCCACGACATAAAGGCCTCTTCAAACTGAAATTCATTCTCAGGTAAATAAAGCTGAAAGCGAAATTTCACCTATTTGGAGGAACGTGAGTGGCTTCTCATGTTGTCTTAAACAGGTTTGAGAGCCTGGGCCCTCACCTCGTCCTGCGGCTCCCCGGAGGGCAGATGCCGTGGATGCCACAGCTAGTCACCGCTCCAGCCTGAGCAGCTAGGACCCCTTGCAGGCACCAGTAGGAAAGAGGGAGGGGGATGAGGTGGGCAGCAGCTAACCAGGTGTTCTTTGATGATTCACACTCCTCCCTGGACTGAATGCCCAGCACAGGCCCACCTCCTGGAGACCCCTCTTGGA